>NC_061511.1:204850575-204893425 GCF_022539505.1 Lolium rigidum | reverse complement strand
AGGAGCCTAACTAAATCAACAGTCTCTAGCTATTGTTTCAGTTTTCTGACCAATTTGTGTTTTGTACTCATCGCTATCTGTACCATATTAAACCGTGGGCCAACTAGATGTGAATTCCACTGCCAATCAACGATAATTTTTTTCTTTACTTTGGAAAGCCATTAAGTATCTAACTGAAAATCAGTGATCATTTTCACTCGCTTCAGTCTATACTAGTCACTCGTCGACAGTCAACCATATGTAAGCATCTCGCAGAACTGATACTCATACAGAAGGATCATTTCATCACCATAAATGTTTTCACTTAATCCACACATATCAACAGAGCAATGAAACAACAAGCTGCTCAACACAGGCAGTATTCTGTGTCGATGTCCCAAAAGCCAGAGCAGGCCCCTTGACACTGATCAACAGGTCTGCTACCTGGTCACTCATCGATAGTCAACCATACACAAACATCTTGTAACACTCTTTATCATACAGAACGATGACCTCATTGCCATAAATATATCACTTAATCCGCATACATCAATATAGCAGCAAATCAACAAAGCTGGGCAACAGAGGCTTCCAACCATAGCATGGTGTATGGCGCACTGATACAAGTTACAATCTTTCCAGTTACGCAAGAATAAAGATAAACATGAAGCTAGCTAAACCAATGATTTCTACCTATCGTTTCAGTTTTCTGACAAACTTTGTTTTTCCACTCATCAGTTTCTATATCATATCAGAGAGTGTGCTTACGACCTAGAATCACTCATCGGGAGAGCACTCGCAATCACACGAAATGATGGGTTCATCGCCATAGGCGTACCACTCAATCCCCGCATACATCAATAGAGCAGTGATGAATCAAGAAAGCCGGTCAAAGATGTTCCAGTCCAGCTAGTATGTAAAAAGACACAGTAGGCGACAAGGCTGAAATGGGAGTTGTTGGGTCACCTGTCCGGCGGATGCGGAGGAGACGGCGTAGCTGGCCGTGGCGCTGGCGCTGGCGGCGGCGGGGCGGTGCGCGGGCGCGGGCGGAGCGAATCGCTGGGAGGAGGGGACGCTGAACTGCTCGTAGAGGGCCATCTTGTTCCGGGGCGGCGCCCGGGGCCCGCCGCCCTTGAGGGTGGTGTCGTTGACGTGGAGCCTGGGGAAGAGCGGGCCCATGACCTTGTCCCCCTCGCCGTCCTTGCCGCCCCTCCTCATCGCCGTTGGTCCGCGTCTGTGCGTAGCAGGCAGGCTAGCACCACTCGGCGGCCATGTATAGGCTCTCGGCGTGCGGAGTCAAGAAGATCCAAATCCTCCAGAAGAGAACAGGGGAGGAGAAAAGGCCGGGTTTTGCGGGCGAAATCGGATCTCCACGACCGAGCTTGCTGATGAGCGGGGTGGTCGGGATTGGGGAGCGGGGCGAGCGGAATTCGGATCGAATATCTGCTGGCTGTGGCTCGGGGACGGACGGAGGGAATTGGGAGGGGAAAGTAGCCAGGAAAGGGAGAGGTGGAGGAGAGAAGAGTAGGCAAGTAGTAGGGATTGATTGATGCTACCATTTGCCACGTGAGATCCTCATCCACAACACATAGCCGAATGGAAAACAAACAAATCAATGAAGGTTCAACTAGGTGTCTTTCAGAGCATCCTATATTTGGATATACATCAAATAGTTTGTGAAGATTTGGATGTCGCGTCAAGATCTATCCCAAGTGATTGACCTAGTTTTGAGTAACTAGAGCGCTTAATGAGAAGAAGGTTGAGAACTCATGGCACACTTGCCTAATAACCTCGCCAAAAAAGATGTAGAGTTGTTGCCCGCAATTTAAACTTCATGATATATCTGATATCATTTTATTTCTAGCTCTGTATCGATTTATTCTATTGCATCTTGTTTGCCAGACCAAGTTCATCCTACTCTTGTATCTGTTTTATTTGCTCATAATCGAAGTATTTTTCATAACTAAATATTCACCACCCTTTGGTTGGCAGACGTCAATCTTACTTTCAAGATTGATATGAAATTAGGAGGGGGCTTTGGTCGCATTAGCATTTTGTAAAACTGTCTAGACATCGATAGGACTAACATGAGCTGGTTAAGTTTGTTGGAGATCGGTAGTGGAAACCTAGAGCAAGGCTCAAGGGTGGACTGTTATGATGCATTTGCTAATTTAGGGAAAATTAGAAAAAATGTTCATATAAAAGTTAGAAGGCACTCCCTGTGTCACGTAGGAGGTGGCGTATAAAATTAGCAAAAAGTCAATAATTTCAAACTTCGACCAAATACATTGAAGAAAATAATACTAAATATATCTTACGATAAATCTATTAGTATTGATTTGGTATTACAAATCTTCATATTTTTATACATATTTTTGGTCATACTTCGAAAGCATGGACTATTTAATCTCAGTTTATACGAAGGGCAGAGGTGTACTTATTTATTTATTTGTGACATTGTGAAATATATTGCCTCCTTTTTGAAATATAAACCTTTTTAGAAAGTAAATTAGTTTTTAAAAAATTATATTTTAGAACACATGAAGTATATGCGTGCACACGTACGAATGGTAGGGCCGTTAAGTGGATCTTGTTTGGTTTTGTACGCATACATCACGTGCATCCTAATTGCGTGAAGCTCCTTTCCAGAGATTTAAGAATTGTTCGGAAAGAACTCGCAAAAGCAGCATGCATGTGGCAAAGACTCATGCAGGCTTTATTATTATATTAAGTGGATAGTTTCACTGTTCACTCATCCTGTAGTAGTACTCTGCATTTCTTTTCTCCAGCAAAAAAAGCACGTGACATAATTAGAAAAAACAATAAAATTTTGCGAAGAACAAAGAACAATGTGTGACTCAATTTTATCTAGATAAAAAATTATCTAGTCAATAAACACATCTAGATACATATGTATATAGATAAAATTAAATCAATTAATTTAAATAAGATGGATTACTAGAAAAGTAATCTTCTAGGACGCATTTGGTAGCGTGCAGATGGTTGGGTCAACCTGGGTGCGGATGAAAATGAGCTGATTGGTCGCCCGTGTGTCTCCTTTGCATGAGCATGGACCTTAAAACGCCTCGGAGCGAGTAAAAGGAGAACGGTGGTCGATCGTTTCTAGTGGGACTGGCTAGTAAAAGTGCACGGTTGCGAGTATCATATTCTTTCTCCTCCTCAAATCTCGTTCATCCAACCCGCTAGTGATTAGTATAAGAGCATCTCCAGTCGCGTCCCCCAAACCGTCCCCCAAAGCGATTTGGGGCGCGCCGGACAAAAAAAGCGTTCCAGCCGCGTCCCCCAAAGCCCTTTTTCGTCCGGCGCGCCCCCATTCGGTGTCCGGCGCCCGAGCCCGTCCCCGTCCCACGGGGACGCACCGGGGACGCCGGACACAACGAAAGCGAGGCGGGGAGTGGCGGGGCCGACGCGTCGCCGGCACGGAAGGCTAAAACCCGTCGCCTACCTTTGGTCAAGCGACGTTAATGGCGTCCCTGTTTTCCCGGGCGACGCGAGGACGCGTCTCGTCGTGCATGGCCGCGTGGCCGTCCGCGCCGGAGTTATTGCGTGCAACCACCCGCTGCCGCCGCTGTTTTAAGACGCCCTCCGGTTATCGCCGCTCATCATAATCCTTCTCTCGTCGCCGCCGCCTCCCCTTCCCGGATCCTCTACTCGCCGCTCAAAAATGTCGTCCTCCCGCAAGATCGCCGCGGCGAACGGCCGGCCGCGGCAGCCTCACCGTGGCGGAGGCGTGGGCGCCGTACCACGCCCGTATCCGGTCCCGCCGGACGTGCGGGCGCCAGCGGCCGGCGGCCGGAAGATGGCCGTGAACGGCATTGGCATCCCGCCGCCGCCGAAGCCAGACACGCAGCAATGGCGGGACGCCATCAAGGCCCGTCGGGCTCAACTCACCGCCGAGGAGCGGGCGGATCCGACATGGGCGGCCAAGGACAACGACGACTGGTGGACGACGTACTTCAAGGCCAAGTACGACGTCGAGCTGCACAGCACCGACGGGCTCATCGGCGGGCCCAACAGCTGGAACAGGGAAGGCCGCGCCCGTTGCAGGGCGTTCGGGCGTACCCTCGAGAACGTCATCCGCGGCCTCCGCAACGGCGCTCCGCGGCCGGAGATGCCGTCGTCGCCGCCGCCTTCTCCTCAATGGCAGCCGAGGAGGACGACGTACTCGTCCTCCTCGCACTCTTCTTCCTCGGGGCCGGCGCGATCGACGCCGTCGTCCTCGTCGTACCGGTCGGCGCCGTATACCGTTCCCAAACGGGAGGTCAAGGAGGAGCCGGCGACGCCCGTCAACACGAGGCGTGGCGGTAGCGGCAGCGGGCGGCAGCAAGGGAGGCGCGGCGGCGCCCTCCTCATCCCGAGCCGGAGGTGAAGGAGGAGCCGGAGGAAGCGTCGCGGCGGCGCTCGCTGGCGGAGTACGAGCGGCAGCGGCGGCTCATCGCCGGCAGCCGACGACCCCGAGGACTGCCCGGGGCTGCGGGCGGCGTTCTTGGCGTCCATGGACGACAAGGACGCTCGGAGGGGCGACCTGGACGCGGCGATCGCCATGTCCATCCGCGACTCCGGCAAGCCGCTGGTGGACCTCACCGACGACGGCGAGGCGGGACCAAGCGGCTTGGTGAAGGACGAGCCCGTGGACGAGCCCGTCGACGAGCGCGTCAAGCGGGAGGTCGTCACCGACGAGATGTACAACTTCCGGCAGTACTACGACGCCTCCGGCCGCCGCAAGTGGTTCTAGATTAGGTTTAGTTTTAAAGTTAGTCAAATTTCGTTCGAATCTATGTAAGTTTGGACGAATCTAATCGAATCTAGTCAAGTTTAAAATTTGCGAAATTTTGTTTGGGGGACGCGGCTGGGGAGCGACGTCCCCCAAACGCGGCACGAACGAAACACGTCCCCCAAACGCTCAATCCGGCGCGGTTTGGGGGACGGTTTGGGGGACGCGACTGGAGATGCTCTAAGGTTGCTCCGAATCAAGACGAGTTCTACACGAAAAAGATGTGCGTCGCTGATAGGGTTCAGTTTGACCATGGACGCCGAGTTTCGTGAATTGTATCTTCTCGATTTCGTGGTTAAATTTGGAATTTTTAGGACAATTTTTTTCAGATTTATCACACACACAATCAACCGTTCGAAATCTCCTTTCAAGAGTAGCTTGATCTTTGCTGTTTCCCACAACTTTCGTGTTGCAAATTTCTCGATTTAGTGGAGATTGAGAAATACATGTGTAGCTTCCTACAAGTAGGTTGAAGAAGAACAAGCGGAAGAGGAAAAGGAAGATGAAGCGGAAGGGGAGGAAGAGGACGCTCACCGGCCATCTCGTGACCGTCCAGTAGGTGTCGTCGGAGCCTACCGTCTACTAGGTGCCGTCGGAGCCGTAGATGTGCCTGCTGCTCGTGACCGAGGATGACGGCTGCAAATTGCTATAAACCATGGGTGCGCTCAGCGGCATCTGCATCGTCATTGGTGTGCATCCGGGCGAACGCCATGGCGCGGCCGTGGTTCTCGTGAAGACGAGGTGGCCTGCCGCCTGCTGCTGGCCGAGGACGGCGACCACAAGTTCTTGACAACTGTGGGCACACTTGGTGGCATCGTTGCCGTGTCGTTGGCGTCCACCTGGCCGAGCGCAACGGTGCGACCGAGGTTTCTCGTGAAGACGAGGTGGCCTGCCACCGGCGCTCTTGGTCGCCGATGACATCCACAAATTCTTGGCAATTGCGGGTGCGCTAGGTGTCGTCGTTGTGTTGTTGGTGTGCATCCGGCGAGCGCAACAGTCTGGCCAAAGTTCTTTTGAAGATGCCGGTGAAAAGAGCACCGAAGCTTGGCCGGCGCGGTCATCGCCACCGAGGAGCCACACTAGTGGCTTATGTGTCCGCTAATGCCAGTTTATGCGTCTCTAGTAACAAGCAATAAAATCAAGTGTAGGCAACCAAACAACTTGCATCTGCATATCTCTCGAGCAAACGGTGGCGATGCAAGCTACCAAACGAAATGCAGAGTTTGCCAAATTCTCGTTTCTGTTCGGCCTAACTCAACTAAGCACTACCCAGTTAGGCCACAAAAAGCATGCAGACAACCAATCATGCTTTCTAATTTTTTTTTGGCGTCCCCTGTATATATGTAATACGTTGTGTGGAGACTGAAAAGTGCGTGTTTGTTGTTTCTCCGGCCGGCTGTACGTGTCGGCAATGATGCACTCCGATGGACGGAAGGTGGTGACGCGGCCACGTCCCTGTGTATTTCTTCCGTGTTTGGAGTACGTACATACATGCTTGGACAGTGAGACAGCCACGTACGTGCGCATATGCAGTGCAGCCTGCGCGCGTCGACATACAAACATTCTCGCGGCCGTCTACATCGCGTCGATCTCGGAGTAACCGGAAAATGAAGTCAAGTAACATTCCGGGTTAACTAGCTATTTACCGGAAATCTTTTTCAACCGGACTTCCACAACTTTCCATTGCAATAACGGAAATAACATGTCTTACAAAATCACTTATTTACAATGAAGAAAGGGGAGTAGGAGAAAGAAAGCGAGCTGGTGCAGTATCAAGAAACCCACTGCAAATATTCTACATCGAATATCCGCCATGGGACAAAAACCTGATACCACAAACATAGCAATCTAGAGTTTTGTAACGACACCACATAAAACCTCCCCATGGGAAGGATATGAAACTGGGATGATCGATGCGCTCCAAACGAAAACTAGGCTCCCCCCTCCTCTGGAAAAACCCTAGGCTCCCACCCCCCGCTCCCCCTCCTCCGCCGCCGCCAGAGGTCCCGCCGGGCAAAGCCCGGGCGGTGACGGCGGCGGCGTGGCCTCTCCCTCGCGCGGTGGCGGCTTCCTCTTCCGGTGGCGGCGGTGCGGGACGCGGCGGCGGCGCTCTGGCGGCGAGGTGCTGCAGGAGGCCAGCGACCGGCGCATCCCGGGTCGGCGGAGGTGCTGCTCTCCCCCGCGAGGGAGGCGTCCCCTGCGGCGGCGGCCGGGATCTCAGGGCCCGCCGTGGCTGCAGGCCGGCGCGTGGACGCCTGTAGGCGTCGGCTGCTGGGCACCATGGAGGTGTCGGCGGCCGGCCGGGAGGCGGCGGGCTGGAGCCTCACCCTCCAGTCCCCGTTCTTCGTGCGGTGAGATGGAGGTCAGCACCTCCCTCTCCGACGACGGCAGCGTGGCCAAAAGGCGGCTCCTTGCGGCGCTTCTTCGACGGGCTTGGGTTTGGCGGCAGGACCGGGGAGAAATCCCTGCGTAAGCTGGCGACGGCGACGCCCGCGGGCGCCGTCACCTCGTTGGAGGCGTCGCCATGGTGTTGCTCGCTCTTCCCCGCATCGAACATCGGGGGAAACCTTGATCCGGTCTTCGGATCGGGCGGCGGCGGCACGGCTGTGTCGTTTTCCTTCTTGGAGGCGTCGCCTAGATGGTTTGGGAGTCCTCGGTGCGCCATTTGGAGTCGGTGGTGGCCGCCGCTCAGAGCTTGGGCTTCCGGGGCGCTATGTACACCGTCGGCGGTTCTTCTTCGTGGTCGACGCCTCCCTCGATCTGGTTCAACCCCGCCGTTCACTCGCCGTTCCTGGGCACTTTTGGGTGGGCGGTGCGTTTGCTTGTGCCATCTTGAAGTTGGAGTTGGCTTCCCGGAGTTCCTTCTTCGGTCGTGACGCGGCCCAGTAGCTTAGTGTTTCGTCTCCTCTGGACGGTGCAAGGCGAGTTTGTCGTTCGGCTGGTGTGGGTTGTGGTGTAATCCGTGTGGCGTCGTGTTTGTATCGGGTTGCCTTTGTTGGCGTTGTCGGCCGTCTTGGCCTCTTCTTCTATGAAACTTGATGCACCTTCCAGGGTGTATCCTTAGAAAAAGAAACTGGGATGATCCAAAAACTACAAAGGCCAGGGAGAGACAGATTACTACGACACCAAACTCTGGAACATAACCAAGCATCAGCAAAACAAAGGGAAGAACTCCATCAGGCGCAGGTTCAAGCTCCAGTAATCAGCAAAATCTTGACACCTGTGTGGCTTTGCATATCATCAACTCCCGCTTCGGTGCGCTCCTCGCTTACATTGTAGCCTCAAGAGGGAGTGAATACTTGGGCTCTATTTGTTTGGGCTGGAGTTTTTGAGAAGCAGCTGTAGCTGTTAAGATGTGGAAAAGCAGCTGTGGGAAGCAGCTGTGAGAAGCAGAGATTTGATATTTAGCAGGAGTGCTGTTAATGGCTGTTGTAGCTGTGATGAAGGATGAAATCTCTAAAATGCCCCTGAATGCTGAAGAAGTTGTATAAATGTTGATTTGACACGAATCAACTAATTCTGATTGTTGTTTTACGAGACTTGTTCATATTAAATATAAAATATTACATATATTCAAGATAATATGAGAGTGTTGTGACATTTATATTACAAGACATGTCTCATCAACCGAAAAGAGCAACAAGTTTTTCACTTCTTCACATGTACCCAAAAGAGATAGAAGTGTTCTAATGTCTAGACACCTCCACTTGTTGCGAACAAAGCATTAGCTATGTTGTCACGAGTGTTGTTCATGGTAACATGATCCCCTCCCAAATTGTCGCCTACATTGCCTCCTGATGTGGAACTAACATGCCCCGAAGGTATGTAGTTCTCATCAATATCGGATCAATTTTTTTTGAACAAGGATGGTCCCGAAGGACCGAGAGCTGCATTAATTCAACACGGTTACAAACCAGATTACATAAAGGGCCACGAAAGAACAGGAAATAACAAACCAACCCTTCAATTTTGCATACAGGACCCTAAAGAGAAAGGAAAAACGCGATCAGGTCCCTGGTCGTCGCCAGCGAACAGGCTTTGCCATCGACTGCATTCCATACCACCGGGGAACAAGCCACTTGGGGCGCAGACGACCAGAACCGTCGACGGCGAGGCAGAGTAAATCCTCCCTGTGGAGGAAGATCTCCTGGAGAAGGGCCGCCCTTGGGCCGTATGATGCAGGGGCGGGGCGATGACGCCGGCAGAAGTCCCCCGTTGATGAGCATCCCAGGAAGAACACCACCTCGACGGCGGTGCAGATGAAGCAGACGTAGCTCCCACGAACCACCGCCAGCACAGAGAAGCAGGAACACCATCGCTGCCCTCGCCCTCGCCGCCACAGCCGGCCGAGAGGAACAGCTTTGGCACAACATATCCGCACCACCAACAACAAGGATACGACCTCCATGAAGTAGACGTGTTGGCGACGACGCGGCTGAGCTCCTCCTCGCCTCCACGACCGGCCAGGAACTCCTCCACATCGTTGTTGAGCGACACGCACGCGCTTTCCCCCTCGCCTCCAAGGCCGGCCAGGAAAAAACACCGCCTACCTCTGCCGCGCTGCAGCAGAAGGTACACCGCCACTCCTTTATTGAAGGGAGCGTCGATCTTCTTCTCCGCTCTCCCCTCCGACCACCGGAGAAGAAGAGGAAGCAAGAGAGACCCTACATCGGCAGAGATCCAGGCGGCCAGATCTCCTCCACCGCTCACACTACCGGGCATCAAGCCCTCTACCGGCATATAGCCACTAAACCTAGCTACTCTATGTACTCCGGCACCTCCCCTCCACCCATCTCTACCGGCGGTGCCGGCGAGATCGGCTTTGGTTTGGCCCGGCCCCTTTGAGGGAGCTCTCAGTTACTGTAGCGGGGGGAGAGGAAGAAAGGGGGAATAGATCAAACAATTGACTATCACGAATAAAGTTATGAAGTGCTAGACATGCAATGATAATCTCTGTCTGCTTCTCTATTGGATAACTTGATATACCATGTAAGATACGTCATTTCTGCTTCAATACCCCAAATGCTCTCTCAATAGCATTCCGAAGAGATGAATGAGAATGGTTTAATATTTCTTGCTTCCCAGAAGACGGTCTAGCTAGTCGAAACTCGGGTAGATGGTGCTCGGTTCCTGTATATGGTGAAAGATAACCATCTTGATTGGGATAACCCGAATCAACTAGATAGTATCTTCCTGAATGATACACAAGTTAGTACTAGCATATATGGCACCAATATCACGTAATGAAGAGTGCACAAGCCTAACATATACATGGAGGAGGACGAGGAAAATTTGCTTCAAACTTAAGCAAGGTATCTTTGAATATCCTTGTGTCGTGTACGGAACCTCGCCATCTGGCAACTATGGAGGTAAACCTCAAGTCAAAATCACAAACAGCCATAACATTCTGTGACGGGGACGGGGACGGTGGCGTGAGCTTGTGGAGGATGGGACGGGAGATGGCGGCGGCTCGACGGGGATGGGAACGGCGGCGGCTGATACGTCTCCAACGTATCTATAATTTCTTATGTTCCATGCTAGTTTTATGACAATACCTGCATGTTTTATTCATACTTTATATCATTTTGATGCATTTTCCGGTACTAACCTATTAACAAGATGCCGAAGCGCCAGTTCCTGTTTTCTGCTGTTTTTGGTTTCAGAAATCCTACACAGGAAATATTCTCGAAGTGGACGAAACAAAAGGCCACGTTCCTATTTTTCCTGGGGCTTCACGGAGTCCGAAGGAGAGACGAAGGGGGGCCGCGAGGAGCCCACACCCTAGGGGGGCGCGGGCCACCCCTTGGCCGCGCCACCAGGTGGGGACCCCACCTCGGGACTCCACCGACATCGCCCCTTCGCCTATATATTCTCTCTGTCGCGAAAACCCTAAATCACCCGACGATATTCCACGAAGAGTTCTGTAGCAGCCGCCATCGCAAAGACAAGTTTCGGGGGACAGAAGTCTCTGTTCCGGCACGCCGCCAGGACGGGGAATTGCCCCCGGAGTCATCTCCATCGACACCACCGCCATCTTCATCGCCGTTGCTGTCTCCCATGATGAGGAGGGAGTAGTTCTCCCCTGAGGCTAGCGCCACCAGGTGGGGACCCCACCTCGGGACTCCACCGACATCGCCCCTTCGCCTATATATTCTCTCCGTCGCGAAAACCCTAAATCACCCGACGATATTCCACGAAGAGTTCCGTAGCCGCCGCCATCGCAAAGACAAGTTTCGGGGGACAGAAGTCTCTGTTCCGGCACGCCGCTGGGACGGGGAATTGCCCCCGGAGTCATCTCCATCGACACCACCGCCATCTTCATCGCCGTTGCTGTCTCCCATGATGAGGAGGGAGTAGTTCTCCCCCGAGGCTAAGGGCTCTACCGGTAGCTATGTGGTTCAACTCTCTCTCTCCCATGGTGTGATCTTTATGTGATCATGAGCTTTGTATCACTATTAGTCTATGTGCTACTCTAGTGATGTTATTAAAGTAGTCTATTCCTCCCCCATGATGTAAAGTTGACAGTGTGTACATCATGTAGTACTTGGCGTAGGTTATGATTGTAATCTCTTGCAGATTATGAAGTTAACTATTACTATGATAGTATTGATGCGATCTATTCCCCCTTTCATAGCTATTGGTGACAGTGTGTATGCTATGTTAGTACTCGGTCTAAATTGCAACGGTCTATTATGCACTCTAGAGGTTACTTTAATATGAACTCCGGATTCACTCTCCACGGTGTGACGGTGAGAGTGTGCGCATCGTGTGTGATTCCTTTATGAAGTTGTGGAGCTTGTTTACTCCGGCTTGAGGGTGCTTTTATAGCCCTACACAATGAATGGTGTTTGTTATCCAACAAGAGAGTGTTTGAAAGTAGCACAAGTGAAGAGAAGTTATTTATTTATGTGATCATTGTTGAGAGTGTCCACTAGTGAAAGTATGATCCCTAGGCCTTGTTTCTAAGCATTGAAACCCCGTTTCCAACAAGTTCTGCTACATGTTTGCTTGCTGCCATTTTTATTTCAGATTGCAATTACTACTTACAATCATCCATATTACTTGTATTTCACTATCTCTTCACCGAACTAGTGCACCTATACATCTGACAAGTGTATTAGGTGTGTTGGGGACACAAGAGACTTCTTGTATCTTAATTGCAGAGTTGCTTGAGAGGGATATCTTTGACCTCTACCTCCCTGAGTTCGATAAACCTTGGGTGATTCACTTAAGAGAAACTTGCTGCTGTTCTACAAACATCTGCTCTTGGAGGCCCAACACTGTCTACATGAATAGAAGTGTGCGTAGACATCAGCGGCGGCCGGGGATGGAGGCGGCGGCGGGGAACCCTAACCCTGTCTCCTTTCTGTCTGGTGAACGGGAGGGGGAGAAGGGAAAAATGCCCAAGGGGCTATCTGGCTGGGCAAAAATGCAAGGGCCGATCATCTTTATAAGGGAGGGCAGTTTTCTGTAGTTTCGTTGAAGAGGTAGGGGCATTTTCGAACTCCGTCGCTCGGGAAGCAGGGGGAAGCTCGGGAAGCACCTCTCGTCCAGCTTTCGGGCCTCACGTTCATTTCCTTACAACGCTTTGCAAAAGCGATTTACAATTTTTTGTTGTTTGTTTCAACTTGTTGATTTTGGACCCCAAAAGCTCTAAAAGCTGAAGTGGAAGCTCAAACAAACACAGCCTTGAACTCTTGCTTCAACAAACTCTTTATTATCTACTTCTTTTGGTTCTTTTTAATTGAATTAAATTTAGTATTTTATAAAGTTTTACTAAATTCGAGTTAATTAAAAGAGATCAGAGGGAGTACTCCTCAACATCTTTCTTATCCATATTAAAAATATCCTCCAGTCAAATCTATATGTGTTTGTTTCTTGCAAAATTTGTGAAGGTTTTTGAAATTGCCAGCATCATGTTTGAATGTTATGCATTATTGTCCGGCTCGCGAGCCAACGCCAAATCCTGATGATAATTGTCCGGCTCCTGAGCCGATGGCAAAACCTGATGATAATTGTTTCCAAGACAATGTAATGCTTGTGGAATCTAGGAAATGAGAAACATTCGACGATGTATTTGAACAAATATCGCGCGTATAGAGAACCAACCTGTGGTTGAGTGGTTAGGAGGGTGGTTATACCCCAGCCCACCAGAGTTCAAACCCCAGATTTGACATCTGTGTGTCTCATAAAGGTGGAATTTTCATTCAGTGGGAGGCGACGTCCCGTCGACAGCGAGGCGTTTGTGGTGACTTCATTAATTTTGAGATCCAATCCACCGGTTTAGTCTTCCGGAGGTGCTCATAGGGGTATGGTGTGCGTGTGTGAGTTTATAGGGATGAGTGTATGCACGTGTATGTGACCATCTGCGTTTGTATTGTGTTTCTAAAAAAAATCGCGCATATAAGATATGTATAAGCAAGATGGATAATTACCTCAAACCAGCCCGGTAAGACAACCTTAAACTTCTGTATATTAGTCTGAATGTGATCCATCTTAAGGAGACATAACACAAGTGATCCAAAAATGTTATATTGTGATCCAAATTCATATATTAAATGGAGGCTAACTTCTGACGGGCGGCGAGGCCCGTCACCGGTACAGATCGTTGCCACCACCTATATATTCATATTGTAAGCCGCCGGCTAGGGTTTATCAGATTATATGATAACCCATGATGTTTGTAAACACTCCCTATATAGCGAAGTTTTGCTGGCTGGCGCCCGTGGTTTTTTCCTCTTCTGTGTTGGAAGGGATTTTCCACGTTAAATCTTGTGTCTCCGCTGCGTTTTCCTTTAACGTTTTTCATTATTTGCTTGTCGCTTTTATAGCAAATTGTATCAGAGCCCGTGTTTCAATTGTTGGAGATATGCCCAAGAGGCAATAATAAAAGTGGTTATTATATATCTTTATGTTTATGATAAAAGTTTATATACCATGCTATAATTGTATTAACCGAAACATTGATACATGTGTGATATGTAAACAACAAAGAGTCCCTAGTATGCCTCTTAACTAGCTTGTTGATTAATGGATGATTAGTTTCATAATCATGAACATTGGATGTTATTAATAACAAGGTTATATCATTGTATGAATGATGTAATGGACACACCCAATTAAGCGTAGCATAAGATCTCGTCATTAAGTTATTTGCTATAAGCTTTCGATACATAGTTACCTAGTCCTTATGACCATGAGATCATATAAATCACTTATACCGGAAAGGTACTTTGATTACATCAAACACCACTGCGTAAATGGGTGGCTATAAAGGTGGGATTAAGTATCCGGAAAGTATGAGTTGAGGCATATGGATCAACGAGTGGGATTTGTCCATCCCGATGACGGATAGATATACTCTGGGCCCTCTCGGTGGAATTTCGTCTAATGTCTTGCAAGCATATGAATAAGTTCATAAGAGACCACATACCACGGTACGAGTAAAGAGTACTTGTCAGGAGACGAGGTTTAACAAGGTATGGAGTGATACCGAAGATCAAACCTCGGACAAGTAAAATATCGCGTGACAAAGGGAATTGGTATTGTATGTGAATGGTTCATTCGATCACTAAAGTCATCGTTGAATATGTGGGAGTCATTATGGATCTCCAGATCCCGCTATTGGTTATTGGTCGGAGTGAGCACTCAACCATGTCCGCATAGTTCACGAACCGTTGGGTGACACACTTAAAGTTGGATGTTGAAATGGTAGTACTTGAATATGGAATGGAGTTCGAATATTTGTTCGGAGTCCCGGATGAGATCCCGGACATCACGAGGAGTTCCGGAATGGTCCGGAGAATAAGATTCATATATAGGATGTCATTTTATGTGAATTAAAATGTCGCGGAAGGTTCTATGGAAGGTTCTAGAAGGTTCTAGAAAATCCCGGAAGAAACCACCAAGGAAGGTGGAGTCCACATGGGACTCCACCTCCATGGCCGGCCAACCCTAGTGGGGGAGGAGTCCCAAGTGGACTCCCCCTTAGGGGCCGGCCACCCCCCATATGGGAGGTGGAACTCCCACCTTTGGTGGGAGTCCTAGCTTGGCTAGGTTTCCCTCCTTATGGAAGGTTTTTGGTTCGGGTCTTATTCGAAGACTTGGAGACCAACTCTTGGGGATCCACCTATATAATGAGGGGCCAAGGGAGGGGGCCGGCCACCCCAAGACCACAAGCTGGCCGCCCCCTTGAAGTGGCCGGCCACCCCCTCCCAAACCCTAGCCGCCCCTCTCCTCCATATCTTCCGCGTAGCTTTAGCGAAGCTCCGCCGGAGTTCTCCACCGCCACCGACACCACGCCGTCGTGCTGTCGGATTCAAGAGGAGCTACTACTTCCGCTGCCCGCTGGAACGGGAGGTGGACGTCGTCTTCATCAACAACCGAACGTGTTACCGAGTACGGAGGTGCTGCCCGTTCGTGGCGCCGGAACCGATCGTGATCAAGATCTTCTACGCGCTTTTGCAAGCGGCAAGTGAACGTCTACCGCAGCAACAAGAGCCTCATCTTGTAGGCTTTGGAATCTCTTCAAGGGTGAGACTCGATACCCCCTCGTTGCTACCGTCTTCTAGATTGCATCTTGGCTTGGATTGCGTGTTTGCGGTAGGAAATTTTTTGTTTTCTATGCAACGTTATCCTACATCAATCTAGGGATTTGCGACATGTCTTCTTTGAAGTTTGATCTACCGCAGCTTGATTATACCACGAGATTTTCTCTGTGGCAAGTGAAGATAAGGGCAATCCTTACCCAATCTTCTGATCTAGATGAAGCTCTTGATGGATTTGGCAAGAAAGATGCCAAGACCTGGACCGACGATGAAAAGAGGAAAGACCGTAAGGCTTTTTCATTAATTCAGCTTCATCTCTTGCATGAAGTGTTTGCTGAGAAATCCGCAGCGGTGCTGTGGTTGAAACTGGAATCGATCTGCATGTCTAAAGATCTAACCAGTAAGATGCACATGAAGATAAAGTTGTTCTCGTACAAGCTGCAAGAAGGTGCATCAATGATGAATCACCTATCTATCTTTAGAGATATCGTTTCCGATTTACTGTCCATGGAAGTAAGTTATGAGGATGATGATCTCGCTCTTATACTGTTAGTCTCATTGCCTAATTCTTTTGCGAATTTTCGAGACACCTTGTTATACAGTCGTGATGAACTAACCCTTGCCGAAGTTTATGAGGCCCTCCAGCAGAGGGAAAAGATGAAATCTATGGTGCGAGCAGAGGGTTCGTCATCTAACGCAGAAGCACTGCAGGTCCGAGGCAGGACCGAGAACAGAAACAACAACTACAACAACTACAATAGAGATAAGAGCAAGACCGACAGAGGTCGCTCAAAGCCCAAGGGACGAGATGGTAACTTCTGCAAGTATTGTAAGAAAACTAACCACAATATTGTTGATTGCTGGAAGTTGCAGAAAAAGAGAAAAGAAATGGTACTTACCAACCGAAAAACAAATTTGATGGTGATGGTAAGGCTGATGTTGTTTCCAGTGATAATTCTGATGGCGATTGCTTAGTAGTGTTTGCTGGTTGTGTTTCTGGTAATGATGAGTGGATCCTTGATTTACATGTTCGTTTCATATTTGCTGTAACAAAGACTGGTTCAGTTCTTATGAGTTTGTGTAGAGTGAAGATGTTGTGCGTATGGGAGATAACAACCCACGTGTGATCGTGGGCATTGGCTCCGTTCAGATCAAGATGCATGATGACATGACACGCACTCTGACAGATATGAGACACATACCTGGCATGGCCAGAAATCTGATCTCTCTCAGTACCCTTGATGTTGATCGAGGGGTACAAACACTCCGGTTCTCGTGGAGTTCCGAAGGTATCAAAAGGTTCTCTCGTTCACATGATTGGTGATATGAATTCTGCAAAATCATATGTTCTTAGAGGTAGCACTTTGTCTGGTATTGCTGCTGCTGTTATTCCTGATGAACCTGGTAAAACTAATCTGTGCCATATGCGACTTGTACATATGAGTGAACATGGCATGGCAGAATTGCACATGAGAGACCTGCTAGATGGCTGCAATTTGAGTAAGTTTGAGTTCTGTGAGCACTGCATTTTTGGTAAGCATAAAAGAGTTAAATTCAACTCTTCCATTCGTACCACTAAAGGGATTCTAGATCATGTGCATGCCGATGTGTGGGGATCTTCCCGCATGACTTCTCCTGGTGGTGCAAATTACATTCTTACTATCATAGATGATTACTCTAGAAAAGTGTGGCCTTTCTTTCTGAAACATAAATCTGATGTGTTTGATGCTTTTAGAAAGTGGAAAGTTATGGTAGAGAAGCAAACACAAAAGAAAGTTAAATTGCTTCGTACTGACAATGGCATGGAGTTTTGTTCTACTCTTTTCAATGATTATTGCAGCGACGAAGACATTGTCAGGCACCACACCATCCCATATACTCCTCAACGGAATGGTGTGGCGGAGAGGATGAACAGAACCATCATCTCCAAAGCTCGCTGCATGTTGTCCAATCCTGGTATGCATAGATGTTTTTGGGCTAAAGCAGCCTCCACCGCTTGTTACTTGATAAACTGGTCACCTTGCATTCCGCTTGATAAGGAAACTCATATTGAGGTATGGTATGGTTCACCTACTGATTATTCACAGTTGAGAGTTTTCGGTTGCACTGCTTATGCCATGTTGATAATGGAAAGCTAGAGCCTAGGGCTGTTAAGTGTGTGTTTCTTGGTTATGGTTCAGGAGTTAAGGCATATAAGTTATGGAATCTTGAAACTAAGAAAGTTTTGCATAGCAGGAATGTTGTCTTTAATGAGGCTTTCATGTTTTATAAGAGTTTATTTACAGATGTTACTGATGCTGTTGATTTTTCTGATAATTCTGATGATGAGCAACAGAGGATCAGTGTGCATGTGGAGCACGTGGAGGAGAAAGAAAATGATGTTGCTGAAATTGATAACATTGTTGTTCAGCACTCACCACCTGTTTTGCAGCAAATAAATAGTTCTATTGCTGCTGATAGACCAAGGAGTAAAAAAGGTCCACGTCCTCATTTAATTGAAGAGTGCAATCTTGTTCATCATGCTTTGAGTTGTGCTGAACAGGTGAAGCATGATGCTGAACCTGCTACATAGGTTGAGGCAGTTGCATCCATTGACCGCGTGAAGTGGATTTCCGCTATGCAGGAGGAGATGCAATCGCTCGACAAGAATGGCACATGGGATGTTCTGCGCTTGCCTAAACAAAAGAAGGATGTCCGATGTAAGTGGATATTTAAAAGAAAGGAAGATTTGTCTTCTAATGAGTCTTCGAGGTTTAAGGCAAGGTTAGTAGCAAAATGTTTCAGTCAAATTTTAGGTATTGATTATAATGATGTATTCCCTCCGGTTGTGAAGTATAGTTCCATTCGTGCATTCTTTGGTATTGTGGCTATGCATAATCTTGAGCTTGAGCAGCTAGGTGTAAAAACTGCTTTTCTGCATGGTGAGCTTGAGGAGGAGATATACATGGACCAACCTGAAGGTTTTGTTGTGCCTGGTAAGGAGGATCTTGTTTGCAAGTTGAAGAGGTCCCTTTATTGTCTGAAACAGTCCCCAAGACAGTGGTATAAAAGGTTTTATTCATTTATGCTTGCACATGAGTTTAAGAGATCTCAGTATGATAGTTGTGTTTATATCAAGTTTGTTAATGGATCACCAATATACTTGCTGTTATAGGTTGATGATATGTTGATTGCTGCCAAGAGCAAGAAATAGATCACTACTTTAAAGTCACAATTAAGTAGTGAGTTTGAGATGAATGATCTTGGTGCTGCTAAGAAAATACTAGGTATGGAAATTACAAGAGACAGGAAATCTAGTGTATTATTTCTTAGTCAACAAAATTATATTCAGAAAGTTCTTCATCGTTTTAATATGCATGATGCAAAATATGTTAGTACACCTATTGCTCCCCACTTCAAATTATCAGCCTTGCAATGTCCTAGTACTGATGAAGATATTGAGTACATGTCTCGAGTTCCATATTCTAGTGCTGTTGGTTCCTTGATGTATGTCATGGTTTACTCTCGTCCCAATTTGTCATATGCCATGCGTTTGGTTAGTCGATACATGACTAATCCTGGTAAAGAACATTGGAAAGTTGTTTAGTAGATTTCCAGGTACCTTCGTGGCACATCCAAAGCTTGCTTAAAGTTTGGCAAGACCGACGAGGGACTCGTAGGCTATGTGGATTTTTAGCCAAGTGGGGGTGATGGCATGGAGCGGCCAGGTGTCGGTAGACAGCCCAGGCGCAACAGTCGGCGGTGAAGTCTCAGTCGGGGCTAACCAAACAATAGATGAGGGCAAAATAGTCATTTGAAGATGCAATTACAGTATTACACTCATATTAATGATCTTTTACTATCATCCAGGAGCCCTTTTCGAAAGTAATAATTTTTTATTTGCGCTGCAGTTTTAACTAAGATTGCAAGCCACAATAAACGAATCATTCATGAAAAACTAGGGCGGATATTATTTGTGATGACAGTGTGTGAACCACCGGCGAGCCACGGGAGCCGCTGGCTCTCTTCCGGGAGATGCTTGAGCAGACGCAGAGCAGCAGGGCGCGGACGCGAACGATGCGACGTGCCGGCAGGCTGATGCGGGGGACTAGGTGGTCATGTCGAACATGCACCTGCGCGATGGCTCATGGCTGGGACAGGGTGGTGCAGGTGATCTGAAGATCGACAAAAAGGAAAAAAATAGAAGCTTTTTTGGAGATGGGAGGTATCGATCCCGCTTCCTCTTACAAGCAATGATAAGTGCTCTACCATTTGAGCTACATCCCCTTTTATATATTTAATTAACCATCGGTTAATTTAACTGCAAATTGGGATTTAGGATTAGCAAATCGCAAATTTAATTTTCAAACCTTTAAAAAAATATTTGAGGTACTAATGAAGGGATATTTAGAATGACATTGATATTGAATATTTTTTACAGCTTTTGAAATTCTATTTTTTGAACTTAATGAAACATGCATGTTGTTACTTCGTGAAAATTGATGAAGTTTTTCTTTCAACCATTTTATTTCACTATGTTTCAAACTAGGTTCATCAAAGTTAGAAAAATATTTGGCAATTATCTTAGATTCTAATTTGGGACATATTTTATATATATATCTAGTTTCATTGAGTTTTATTGTGAATCATCATGTTTAAATGTGTTTCAAAATTCAAATTTTGAATTTTATCAAAACAAACCCTCTTTAGGTTTGTTCAAAATACTTAATGGAAAGAAATACACCGAATGAAACAGAATGTTAATCACTTAATCTGCTATATATTTCAATAGTTATGTGTCTTTTAAGTTCACCACTAGAAACTAATTTTATGTACTAAAAAAATAGAGGGTGCAAGTGTAAGATAGGGTGCATGCAAAGATTCTTTTGATGTGTGAATCTCAAAGCAAAGGTGAAGCAACCAAAGGCAGATAAGTACACGATACTTATGCCACTCTCCCATGGACAACATATTTGTGGTACCCACTGCAAGTAGAAACCCCTATCTCAAACTTAATTTAGTAGTCTATCAATTCCATTTTTCTGGCGGCTGTAGCTGATCACGGAAGATCAACGTGCTTACAGGGAGACCAACGCCGTCGCCAATGAACTCAAGATGTTGTTCTCAGGATGTCGATCGGATGATCAGTAACCACAAGTTATTAATCAACAATTACCTTTCCAACCGTTAAAACTTTACATGCTCTCTCCGCCATTCCTAGCCTTTGTCGAGTTAAATCGCTATTTAGTTTAATGCATAACTAAATATTTTTCTTATTGAACAATTTATATTTCGGTGACATCGTACGAGAATGACAAACATCACCACCGGTGTTCAAACCTTGAGCATCCCTTCTCTAGAAGCTGCCATACAAAGGTGTTGGGAGCACATTGAAAGAGTTTTAACCACATTTGTTTTGGACACAAAAGATTTAACCACAAAAATCTCTATTTGTGGGCTCCTTATTATTTTTATTTCAAGATATCGTCGTTCATTTTGCTCATAATATAGCATGTCAAGTAAATGTTGCACATTTCTTTTATTGATACAATATCCTTGAGGATCTGTGGTCGTGTATGGGTGACTCGGGGTACACAAAAAGGTTATTAAAATTACAAAATTATAGCTTAAAACTCGATATTGGTTCAGTGCAATAGTTGTATTTGGATTTCTTCACCTGTAAATTGTTCTTATTGTGTATGGTCATTTATCTCCTTGAGCACACAGCCTTCTAATGGAAGATACTAAACAAGATCAAGGGTGGTTGAGGTTACATTTGCTATCAAATTGGATGATGATAATCAAGTTTTCAAAACCGCCTTTGCTTAATTATTTCTCCCTTCGTCCAATCAATTTATTAGGTGGTTTCACTTTCTGTAAGGGTATCCTGGTTTGGTCACCTGGGCGAATCAGCGGTTTTTTACTTTCAAAATCTGCTCAGTTGAGGTATTTTTAATGTCACGCAGGGTTTTTAGATAACTGCTAAGAAACCTCTTTGACCCCTCGACGGACAGGAGATGCTTGTCATGAGTGATTTCAAACCAAACTCTCCATGCTACTAGCAAGGTACAATCGATCAGATGGTCTGGAAGCTTTTGGATTACCAATCTGAACCAGTTTGGTGTTGTAATATGAAAATCATCGTTCGTGGTTGAGCACACGCCTTCCAATAGAAGGTACTAAACAAGATCAAGGGTGGTTGAGGTTAAATTTACTATCAAATTGGATGACGATAATCAAGTTTCCGAAACCGCTTTTGCTTATTTCTCCCTTCGTCCAATCAATTTCTCGTTTTGGCTAAAAGACAGAATATACAAGTTCAGTACATATCGCACTTCAGCAACGCAAACTGATTTTTCATTTTGTTCTGGACCTATCTGTAAGTTCGAAGTTCTAATATCATCTTACTTCCCCGCAAAAAAATCGGAGAGCTCACAGAATACAAAGAGAGATGGGAGAGAATTACAGCTGCGCTGCCCAATGCCCATACAACATACAGAATACGGATTCAACAAGTTCTTTCTTTTGTCGGTCTGGTGTTTACATTACGTTTTCTGACGCGCGCACACGTCGCAGCTAATTAATTAAGCTAAACCATGTCATCGGCAAGTGTTAGTAGCTACTACTCGTTCTGACCCTGCCACGACATGACATCTGCACATCGGGCAGGTATTGTTGCTCTTGATCCAGCCGTCGATGCAGTTCTTGTGGTACAAGTGGTGGCATGCCGGCATCTCACTGCATGTCTCGCCATCCACCAAGGCGTCAAGGCAGATCACGCACACGGCCGCCGGTACATCAGGTGTGACGGGCGCCGACGGTAACGGACGGGCGATGTCACGCGCCATACATGCAGGTAATAGCCTCCGAGTGAACCCTAGCAATGTAGTTTTAATCCTGCTAGGACAGGCCGGTGACCCTGAGGACGATGAAGCGTCCGCATGTTCTTCATTGGGAAGATCATGCTGGAATTTGACAACGTATTTTTGGATGGCACGGACATCACAACGGATGGCCAAAGAATCATCGTACCCAACATACTTCTCGAGATCTTCCTTCTTCATGTCTACCATAGGGTTCTCGGAACGAGGCTGGAAGGTGCGTGTGAGGGTGAGTGGCTCGCCGCCGCCGCCGCAAGGGAGCAGAGTGAAGCGGACAATGGCGTTGACGGGTGGCTTGAGGTAGCCGCAGGTGAACATGAGCTTCAAATGGACCAGGGCCGGAGCTCCTCTGTCGGGGTAGAAGGAGATGCGCCAGCTATGTCCGCCTGCGGAAAAGCTTGCCGGAAAGCGGTCGGTCTTGGTCGGCACGTGAGGTCCGGCCATCTTGGTGCGCGTGTAGCTGTCGATCTTAAACAGGTGGGACCAGGTGGTGGCGACGACGGTCGAGGCCGAGACTGTGTTGTGGGTAGTCATGCCCTGCTTTTCTTTGATCTAGGGATTGCTTGTTACGTGTGGTTATATTGCCCTGCGGCTGCATGCGCGACGCGTGACGGTGATCGCGCAAGCCAGACTAGGACTCGGACTCGGACTCGATGTCCTAACCAACCTATATGGAAAATAACCAAGTCGATCCGTACAGGACTCGGAAAGAGTGCTACTCTATATTGCAAGGAAAATACATCCATGCACATCAGCACATGGGTACCAAGCACCCATATCATTCTAAAAAATAGTAATTCAAAAGAAAGATAAAAAAATTCAAATCCTTCTGGGAACCAAAGATGATCAAATATTGTACGTACTCGTATAAAAATATTTGGACTCGAAATGATTTCCATGGTATCTTGTGGTTGTGGAGGGGCCGACATGGGCCTTCTCAACCTTATCTTCTACGTCAACCGTTAGGAGCGCTCCTCTCCGCTTCGCTTTCTCTCTTCCCCATCGCGCAACCCCTCAGCGTTGCTCCTGCAGCCGCCTCACGTGACAACCGCATCATCCAACCACTGCTTCCTCGCCTTAGTCACGCCACATCTCTGTCCTCGCTCTGCCCAAGCTCAGCCATGCGTCATCTTTGCCCAGGCCTGCTTCTCCCCCGACAGGCCCACCTTGCCCCACCAGAAATTGTCTGTGTTCTCCAGCGCGAAGCCCAAACGCCTCCAAATACCGCCGGTTTCCCGCGTCGCCTCCCGTTGGTATTCCACGTCGTCGGCTATCGCTGGTTTCTCGCAAGGCGATGCCATGGCGTTGCTACCAAGATGCGACAATGTTGTTGCCACCGGTAGGGGTCATTGTTGCTACAAGGCATGTCAGCGTTGCAGCCAAGGGTGGAGGCATGGTGCTACCATTGGTGAACCCTCATAGGTAGCGAGATTTGTTGCGTAGGCACAGCTGCATTGCTGCCATGGTGGTGGCATGATGCTTCAATAGGCGAGCCATCGTGTGTGCTACCACTGATAGCCGGATTTGCTACAAAGCCAAAGCGGTATTGCTGACATTGGTAAGCTATCCCGCTGCCAGAGATAGCCGTGTGTGTAACCAAAGCACAACGCCGTTGGTGCCTGGGCACAACGGCGGCGCTGCTAAGGTGCAACAGGAATGCTCCCAGGAGGGGCGGCGGAGATGCTGCAACGAGAGCAGGCGGTGCTTCCGGTCGGGCGGTGCTTCCATCTGTGGGACGCGGCGCTGCAGGAGGACGTTCTGATGCTGCAGTGGAGGGACGGCACCGATACCTACCGGGGATCGACATGTTGCAGTTGCACTGCATGCGATGCTATGGGGCCGCCGGAGTTTTTGAGTGACGGAGACATGGTGGTGATGTGATTAGAGTTCCATTGCGGGGCGCTCTTGTGCGAGGTGGGTGCACGCACGGGGTAGGTGGAGGGTGGGGATTTTTTTCTTCTATATATCAGGACACATGGCAAGCAGGGAAGGTGAGGGATCGGGGTTTCAGATCCCCGAGGGACGCTCAGCTCGCCTTTGTTTTATCGGACGCTGTAGGCGAGCGTCCGTCTGATGAATCAACTAGATCGCCTACAACGTCTCGATGACACACGTAGTGAGCAGCGCAGCGTGCATGCTGGGATCGATCGATGTCCTCTTATTAAGTATTGGCACCAACGAAAAATGTATGTGATAGAGAGGAGAAAAACTTTGATGAATTGTTGTTTCCTTCTATTCATTAGGGAAAGCCCGAGATGGCATGGCGCACATACAATCTAAGTGAAACACTAATAACAATTTCTCATGATTGATGATCAGCAAGTAGAAAATTCCAGAAATATATTACATAAAAATAAAATCATGGGGCCACTGATCCTTCAAATCTATTATCTGTCTTAGGCTCTTGTTCATCTTCTTCAATTCCCACTTTAGCTCCGCATCCACAACCAACGGTAGATTGACTGATCTCCCAGGTTGAGCCTCCTCCCTCCCTCACCAAATCACTTAAACCCTCCACTTGAAGCCTATCAGCCTATCAATGTATTCATCCATCCTAAATCCTAAATCCAAAGAAAAAACAAGAAACGGGGAGAAATTAGAGCAAAAGGCAGGGAAAGAACTCAGATCTAACCTTTGTCACCTCTGGCTCCGTCTCTCATTTCACAAACTTGCATCTATAGTTGCCATTCTCATCTTTTATAGTAACCTACCACTTTATTGGCGTGCTGCATGGGCATCCAGGGCATCTTATCACTGGCACTACACCATACTGTGTTATGAGGAGTGGGAGGCTGAAGTGGAGCTCGACATCTCTTGCTAGCCGCTATTGTCGCGATTCGTCGCAGGAGAACAAGAAGAGGAAGAATGGGTGATGGCTGCTCCCATCTTGTACTAAAGCTAAGTTGAATAAGTTGTGGGTCCCGCTGATATGTGATGGGTCCCACACTCAGTGGACGAGCTGGGGATCCCACGTTAAGGTGGATATGTTGTGTGTCTCGCACGGCTCACATAATCTGAATTGCTAACTATGTCACTTATCGGGAAATGGCTATTTGGGATATCAGGAGCATTGCACAAGATATATTTGTGTGAACGATGTCGTTGTCCAAAGACGCCGCACACGATATATAAGCCCCTCTTGTAGCCCCGTTACCCGGTTATAAACATGGTACTACCTCCTAAAATAAGTGTCTTACTTTGTCGAGATACGGTATTTACCTTGCCGCATTTTAGTTATAGAACATTCATATCTAAAAAAAGTTGAGACACTTATTTTAGGACGGATATGTTATATATGTTATTTCATAAAATCCTGATAACATTTCACAATGCAAAACCACGGTTTGGTTTAAGACTCAGACCTGACAACTGAAGTTCTAAACAAACTATCTAGGACTCTTTAGATAACCGAGTTTACATATCCAAAAACAACTAGGCTAGCATCTTCGACCTGAAGCTCCAGGCACCATTGAAAGAGAAGAGTACCCCGCGCGCCATGCCGACAATCTTCTATACGATGATGGTTTTTCCTATGACGGTCAAGTCACACGTGATCGTGAAGTAATCTTCTTGCAGCTTGGACTTCTCCATAAAATCGGAAAAGCCCCAGCCAGCGCCCACTTGCTGAAAAGTACATGTTACGATCTTGCTGGAACACTTAGAATCACGGTGTACTTTGCCATCCTTGTGCCGCAAGCTTAATGTGTACTTGGTCTGCACGTCGGTTGCTGCGGCGCCATCACAACGACATAAGAAGGCCGCCGCGTAGCCTGCATGTGCCTGGTCGTCTCCGTCAGGGTAGAACCTGATCTGCCAACTGTAGCCGCCGACGCTGAACGGCCTGGAAGTGACAAACTTGCCGACGCCCATGCCCTTGAGAAGCGAGTAGTTTGTCACCGTGAAATTGTGCGCGGCGGTTGCGGTCTTCGTAACGCAGCTCGACGACGTCTCGGCGACCGGCGGCTCAGCAGCCCAGCAAGAGTTGATGTTTTTCCCATGGCAGAGTTTGGCGGACGATCAAATACAAGGCCGGCCACGGGTCTGGTTCTGATGGAGAAGTCTGTTTCCTGGCTTGAAGGGAACCTGGCCGTATTTAATTTGTAAGGAAGCTATATATTCTCTGAAGAAAAGCGCGCGTAGGGCAGACTGTACCTACGAGGATCGATTCCGAGTCGGTGACTTGGAGTAGAGAGAGGAATCCTGTAGTTATGAGTCCAGTCCAAACTCTAATTTAGGAGGCGTATCGGTCAAGGAGTCATAAGCAATGTCCGTGGGCGAGGGTGACTCCATTGTACGTGACTACGTGTTTCAGTTTTGACAGTGTCCTTAATTTGAGGCCACCACAATGCATCTGGAGACTTTATCTAACACTTTTGCTATTTATCTGTCGGTTGTTTTCGTTTTCGTCAACACTCGAATTTCTAGCTGGATCGGTCCTCTCTAAAATCGCCCTGGAGAATATGGTTCTTTCTTTTTTCTAGCGATCGCTTTGTTAGCATCCGGTCTTAACCGGACTTTTTTCTGCCGCGAGCTGGAACAACTAGCTGGGGAAAGAGAGGAGGCCAATTAGTACTGTGGGACATTTAAATACTTGCTGTTTGACATGTACTGTATCTATGCGAACTATGGGTACCAATGTAAAGTTGCTCGACATATGCTACTTTCTCCGTTCCATAAAATTTATCTTAAGTTTATCTAAATACTAGTTGATTTGACACATTATCTACATGTTAAATACAAGATATTTTACACGTACATACAAGGTTGCACATGTAATTATGACCCAATTCTACACGTATATACATGGGTACCTACACGTAAATTACTAGTTTATTACACATGTATACATGGTTTTTGTACATGTAAATTACTATCTAATTAGCATGTATATATATTTGGATTTCATGGAATTTACAGTGTAACTACACATGTATATTTACATGTAATTAGCTATTAAATATATATAAGAATTAATGTGTAATTACTAACTAGTAAACATGTATATACAGATGGTTTCATATGTGATTATATTTCTCGAGCCGTGTAAATTACTCCCACTATTCGATAATTCTTTTCTTGATTTTAGTTCAAATTTAAACTAAAACTACAACACAATTATAAAACTGAGAGGCTACTAGGTTTTTCTATACGCGTATTGCTCGCGCATATGGTCGTAAGTTACTTCGTTAGTAGCGCTCCTGCGGCCCTGCATGTGCAAGGCGAGCACGGCGACACGTACTTGTGGACGAGAATAAGACCGTCTGCCCCGATGCATGCAGATGATGTGCATGACGTCGGTAGAAAAAACATGTTCAGTTTCTATTCCCGTCTTTATTTTTTTCGTTTTCAAATAAAGCAAACAGACAGAAGGTGACGGCCTGACGGGGAAAGCAACATGCTGACCAAAAAATTCGGGTGTTGCTGAATAGAAAAACACCGGAGTGTTAAATAGACTAATCCTGTTATTTTGCACCCGGTTATTTTACAATTCGGCAACAACCGATTTTTCGTGCCCTTCCATTGTCTTCCGATACGATCACTTGTTCTTTTTTTGGGCCAACTTTTCCTGTCGAGACTCGAGTCAAGTCGCTGTTGGTTCGTTTCTTTTGACCTTTCTTTGTTTTTGGGCTTGCCTTTTGTGTTAGGGCTAACCAGGTGGTCATTCTCTTCTTGGGCTGGGCTTTATAAAAAATATTTCCATGTCCTTACACAAGTATTTTATTTAAGTACTCCCCCCATCCATAAAAGGATTTTGCAAATTTGTAAAATTGGATGCATCTAGATACTATTTAATGTATGGATATATCTAAATTTAGACAAATTAAAAACATTTTTTTATGGATGGAGGTAATATTTACCTTTTTTCCGTTTTCTCACCTATTTCCGTTTTCTCACCTATTTCCGTTTTCTCAATTCTCATCAATTTCTTCACGACAAAGACACCCAAAGGCAGAGGAGCAGAGAAGAGAGAGGATGGAAGGGGAGAAATCGCCATTGACTGTGGGCGGTCGGGGGAAGAGCCGCGGAGGGGGAGAACCTGCACTTTGTGATCAACGAGCAAGTCGTTGCGCCCTTCCGCTCGGTGCGGGGGGCGAAGGCCACCAAAGTTTCTCCATGAAACCATGCTAAATTTCAGTTAAAATCATGCCAATTCCCATTTTTACTAACCGTTTACACTGTACGTACATGCCAAATGTTATAATTTTATACACTGTACATGCACATGACTGAAATGTTTTCCATTTTATACGGTGTAAATACATTGTAAACCCTAAGTAATTTAGCCTATGTTTCATAGTGTATCACCACTAAGTAATTTAGCATGCATTTCACATGACTGAAATATTTTCCATTTTATGCACTGTACATACACGGTAAATCCTAGGTAATTTAGCCCGCATTTCACATAACTGGAATGTTTTCTATTTTATGCACTGTAAATACACTGTACATACACGGTGAACCCTAAGTAACTGAGCATGCATTTCACAGTGTATCACCACTAAATAATTTAGCATGCATTTCATATGACTGAAATATTTTACATCTTTTACACTGTAAATACATTGTATATACAGTGTAAACCCTAAGTAATTTAGCCTTTGAGATCTTCCATGGCCAAAAAAGAGATGGGAGAAGAAAAAGATGGGGAAAGAAGGAAGATCTGTGTCCGTGTCTCTTTATTGGGCTGTTTCTTTTAGATTTGGGTCCAGCACTTATCCGTGTGGAGATTCAACACAGCCTCCAGTTCTGCTCGTTTGGTTTTTTAGTCAGGGAAATAGGACGAAAGCAAATTGTAAAAAGGAAAACAGCGACACATCCTCTGATTGGTCAGAAAAAATCGAGTGTTAAGGAAAACAAAAACACTCGGATGGCAAATAGATAGTCCCTTATCTAACCGTATGCATTGAGGTTAGTACTCGCTCCATTCGCATCTAGATTGTGTTTTGGGTTCAGTCAAAGTTAAAGTTGGCAAAGGTTGACTAAATAGTGAATATTTATGAAAACGTATTAACAACTGCCACACGGACACGGGTACGGTACTGCTTAGACTAGTCACAATGTGGAGTATCATATAGTAGCATCATGCATATGATACTAGTGTGTGATACTATCTTCACAATCTATAGTATCATGTAGTAGTATCATAAGTTAATTATATTTAGTGATTTGTAGAATCTCAATGCAAAAGTGTGTACAAGATTGGTTTGACATTAATTTTTCTAGTTCTACGTGCTACTATGATACTACTAGCATCTCTTTCTTCATTTATTAATGTGACACATCAGCTTTTTGCATACATGTGATACATGATACTAGCTATGATATTTTCATTGTGGGTAGTCTTAGAGCCATGGATAGAGAAAGATTGGGCGCAGAAGTCGTCGGAGTTCGTGTGCCACACCCACACGGACACGGGTACGGTACTGCTTAGGGCTCGCTAGGCTATATATATATAGATGTGGTGTTCTCCTTCCCCACCGCAATCAAGCCTGAGCCACGGTTTCTTCGACAAAAAGAAAAAAAAAGCCTGAGCCATGGTTTCTTCGACAAGGAGTTCTAACTAGAAGGAGGGGGACTTGGCGAGCCTCCTCGAGCAGGCTGGACTTGGCGAACCTGGATGAGCAGCTGGACGTGATGGAGATCGACGAGCGCAAGGCCGGAGCGGGCGGCAAGGCGGCCGTGGGCCTCCCCAAGCTTGCGGTTGCTGAGGACCGGCAGGTGATGGTTCTGCTGGACCAGGAGTGCATTAGCGAGTTCTCGTCCCGAGGCTCTCCCATTTGATTACAGCGTCGAGGCCCTTAGACTAGCCACAATGAAAATATTATAAGTAGTATCATGCATGCCATGTTGGCAAAAATTTGATGTGGCACACCAATTAATGAGGTGAGAGATGAGAGTAGTATATCATAATATGATACCGTATCATAGCACGTAAAATTAGAAAACTTAATGGCAAACACATCATATACACACATTTGCATTGAGATTTTACAAAACATTAAATATGATGATACTATGATACTATCTTATGATACTATGCATTGTGGGGTTAGTATCATAAACTAGTATCATATGCATGATACTAGTGTATGATACTTCCCATTGTGACTAGTCTCAGAGCTGCGGGGCTCACAGACGAGCAGGGGATCCAGACCATTGCAACGGCGTTCCAGGCCTTGCAGCTCTTGTGGGACATCAAGAACGACATCATCCAGCAGTACCTCGACAAGGGCTACGCCTACGTTCGGCTCTTTGACAGCTCCAAGGTGATGGAAAGAATTTGTGTGTGCCGTTTGCTATCAAGTTACTACTCATATTATTTCTGATCCTAAATTAGTATGACTATATTTGTCTATAATAAATGTAATAATTTCATAATATACCAATTTGACGCTCACTACCCAGTCTCGATCAAACGTCGCATCGGTTTCTTAGATTATATATCTTCCCTATTCCTAGATTACATCTAAGTTAGCCCAATAAGTCCCTAAATCTTCAGATCACATCCGGTAAAATCAGTAACGTGCTCCCGGCGGCGTATGTGCAAGCATGCATTACCGCCCAGGAGTCCAAGGCACCATGTGGAGTAGTCAGCAGCGGCATCAATTGACCCCGCTCCCCTCATCGACATCTCCCGTCAAGATCGTGCAAGCGATGGCTGCAAGGACACACACCAGGACACGTGCATATGCGTTGTTCAGCAACTCTTAATGGTGCTAGGGCAAGGACGCGTTGCCAGCTCTTCATCGAGCCCAACGCCTTGCCCAATGCAACCTCTTCTTGTAGAAAATGTAGACAACAACCCACTCATTTTCTGCTTTTATCATAATCAAGTACTAGTACATGTATGATCTTTATATTCCGAAGAACTTGAAATTGCAACCGTTATTAGATAATAAAACAAATAAAAGGATTTCAGAGCACAGGCAATAATACTAGAGTGGGCAAAGCTGCTCGATCTCCTAGTTTGCCTTGCTGAAGGAGAGGAGCTTGCGTGTGTTGGTGCTCTCCTGCTCGTAAACCTCTGCCTTATACTTGCTATGCTTTCCAGCGTCATCTGATGCATCGATGATGAGCTCATAGTTCATGCCAGAGACAAGTTGCTGTTTGCCACTAACCACCTCGTGGAACCAGAGCCTGCAGTTTACATACCTTCCATGCTCTAACACAGCCCAGGCGCCGAGTTCCTGGATGTGCTTCTCATTGATGTTCTTGATAGGTTGCCATCCATTCGTATTCCACAGTTGGTTGCCAAATGGCTCACCACAGCCTGTGGCAGGGGCACCGATGACGTAGATGATTGCGGCAATGGCGATGAGGAGAAAGTTAAATGTCTTCATGGATTATACAAGTTTGCGCCGATGGCCCCCTTGGATTGGTTGATGGCGATTTGGAGGTTGAGATTAGATGGTGTTTTATGTTGGACTTTGGTGAAATGAGGATTGTGTGATACAAAACAAAGCGGAACGAGACCTCTTAAATAGACAGGACTACGGTTGGCAGAAATTAACTAGACACATATCCAATTTCTAGGTATTTAAAGGGCTTCAATGGCAACTTTTAATTGGGTGCCTCCGTTATCGACACATATCCAAATCCGCGTTTGTAAGACGAGATTAATTTGCAGCTTTTTATTTGGCGTGACGGTTACACCTTTTGTTTGCAATTAATCGGATCCAAGAAATAATGTATGGATCCAAAGAATACTGTATGGAGTAGTGCAAATTATCATAATTCTGAACCTTTCCACCTGGAACAAAAAAAAATAGTGTATGGACAATCTGGGACTTGGTATGGGTACTGGGCTAGGCTAGACCCCGCATGTTTATGGAGGGCACCGGCCGCTTTCAACCCGCATCAGCCTCTATATATTGCGGTCAGAGTGGTCGATGCAGGTGGAAACCTTATCCCTCTATGCCGTTTTCCCTGCCCCTCCACTGCACCACCCACCCCGATTTTGGCGCCGCCGACTGATCCGCACCGTCACATCGACTTGGCGCCAGGAAGCAAGTCGAACTTACGCGGGGTAGCAAAATTGCCCATTGTGGGAGCTCGACTAGCCACGGCGCCTCCAACGAAAAGGACGAGGCGGCGAAGATCCTCTCCGAGGCAGCGCACCTTTGCGGATCCTACTGCTACACCAAGTAGGAAAGGCCACCACCGCCCATGTTCAGCCGATGGGAGGAGAGCTTTGCCTCACGCTGCACCGCCACCGCCTCCTGCAGCTCCACCTCCACCTTCAGTGCGCGTGCCCCCTCTGCTATTGAAAATGGAGGTTGAGGACTCGGCGGTGCCAGGGTTCGCTCCCTGCAACTACATCGAGGACGCAGACCTTGAGAAGGTCACCTCGCAGCTCGAGGAGAAGGGCGCTGGCTTCGTTCCCCATAACTTCATTGATGACAACCACCTCCCTCTCATTCTCTCGTTGGTGTCGGAGACTAGCCGCCCCTGGCTGCGATGCAGACCGGGCGGAGGCATGGTGCCCCGTGCTCCAGGAGCTGCACAAGCTCTACAACAACCTCGACACCAACGAGGAGCGACACTCGCGTTGCTGCCATGGCAGTAGGCTCCGGTGAGCATCCTGGAGCCGCATTTTTGTAATTAGGATGCCGTGGCGGCGAATTAGGTGGAAAATAAGGTGGATTTTGCTGCCGACTAACTGGATGTATGCACTTATTAACTAATTGTATACGCTGGGTGTTTAGTTTCTCCGCGAAATCTGTATTTAATATTTATAGTTTCAATTACCGTATTTCTTCTACATGACAAAATCTGAGACTGCAAAAAATGAGTTTCTCTACCCTGCATTCGTGACTTTGTAGGTTGCAGGTAATGGGGTGTGCTAGAGATGATCTTAGCCTCCATTTTGTGGTAAACTAGCTTGGTTCGGTTTTGTAGTAATTCAGCTTTTATAAAACTTGGTTTGAATTCAATACTCCTAAGATCGAATATGGGATTCCCCTTAGTTGAAATTTGGTACTTCCTCTGTGAACTATCAAAAAGAAAAACATGCTGCGCGGTGAAAATCAATGCACTCGGTTTTGGCGGCCTAAAAATCAAGAAAAAATATCCAAAATACCACTAGTAAAAAGCTAAACATGCCAAAATAGCACTAGTGAAAACCAATTTGCCAAAATAACACCCCCTACCACTAGTGGCTAAGTGAGACTAATATCTTCAAGAAAGTCATATATGCCCTTTGACATCTCTGCTCACTTTGACATCATTTCAACACAAGTTGACAACATTCAGCACAACTTGATAGAATTGCAGCAACATTTTGACATCATATCAAGTCATTTTGAAATCATCCATAAAATCGACATTGAAACACATAAACACTGCAAATTCTAAATTTCTTGCGATTGCAATAAACATACTAGGAACGAACAGGGGAACAATAGAGGGGCAGCTCACCAGGGGAGAGTACGGTAGCAGTCGAGGTGCGTCGGAGCAGAGGTTCCGGAGTAGAGGTGCTAGAGCTCTTCTCCTCCTTGCGTCAAGGCCACACGGCCACGCGTCGAAGCAGAGGTTCCGGGGCAAAGGTGCAGGAGCCACTCGGAATTTTGAATATTGGTCAAACATTTTTTTATACCACACTTGCAAGACATCTCTTTAAATATGAATTTAATCAGCTAAAACTCAAAAAAAAAATTACATACAGCTGCAGTTGAGATAAATCATGTATCCTGGAATTCTACATCTTACAAGGTTTACTCTAAGTATAAAATGTAATTCTTGCAGTGTGCACTTTTCTCTCTTTGTGCACAAATACAATTTGAAATCAATTTTATGTAGAAAAGAAAAAACTCTAGTTTGCAAAATTGTTTACCATCACAAGATACACAACTCTGGTGCGCAAAGGGTCATTATCACCAAGAATGCCATTGATTTTGCCATCAACTTGGTCACTCATTTGTGATAAAATTATCTGTGAATATAGCTCTGTGCCGTACTAGCATGGATGGCTGCAAATTTGTGAGTACTCCAATGTCCAGCACCGAGAAGCTTGCCAAGCACACTGAAACATTGCTCTCGCCTGAAGGTACCAAATATTGCAGTACAGTTGCAGCCTTGCGGTACCTTTGTGTCACACACCCATACCTATACATTGCATATTTTATTAACAAGGTTTGCAAATATATGCAGGCGCCTACAGATCTTCATTGGAGTGATGATTCTTCTCAAATTCAATGCATTGGATGGACTACGGATTCATCGTTCAAAGTCCTTGCATTTGAGTGTGTTCTCTGACGATGATTGGGTTGGATGCCTAGATGATCGTCGATCGATCGACCGGTGGTTTTGCTGTTTTCCTTGGAGCTAATGTTGTTTCTTGGAGTGCTCAGAAGCAACCAACCGTATCAAGATTTAGCACAGAATCCGAGTACAAGGCGCTTGCAAATGCAATAGAGGAACTGATTTGTGTGCACTATGTACTTCGTGAGCTAGGTGTTCCTCAGCTGAGGGCTCGGTCACTTTGATGTGACAATCTGAAAGCTACTTATTTATTTGCGAATCCCGTATTTCATGCTCGCACCAGGCATATAGATGTGGACTTTCATTTTGTCTAAGAAAGAGCGGCTCAAAAGGCGCTGGATATCCGTTTTGTGCATTCTAGAGATGAGCTCGTAGATATTTTCACTAAACCGCTCCCAGTCGATGTATTCAGTAGATTACGGTCCAATCTCAATGTAGTATGCGGTAGTTGAGATAGAGGGGGGATGATAATGTACGTAGTTATGTAGTAGTTAGAGCTGCCTAGTATATAGTGGCTGTTGTAACTATCTGAAATCAAATCTTGTATTCCCTCCACTTTATATTAAATGACTCAACTTTATCTAGATAAATATACATCTAGTTTTCCTTGGAGTAAGTCAGTTTGATCAGTATATATAAAAGGCAGAGCCACACGGTTTGGTGTGTGCCGCAATCCAATCTCTCTCTATACATTGATAGTGCATGCCCGTTCTATTACATTTGTTGTCTACTAGAGTAGTGAATTACGGGCATGCATGTATAAATTAGGCTGGCCATAGTGCTAGTATCATAGCTAGTATCATGCATATTGGTCCCACAAAAATGATGATGTGGCAGCTAATTAAGGAGAAGAGAGAGGATTAGAGTAACATAGGTGGATACTGTATCATAACACATATCACAAGAAAATTTAATGCCAAACAAATCTTGTACACAAATTTGCATTGAGATTCTAAAAAACAATAAATATAGCATAGCTATGATACTACTCTATGATACTACCCACTATAGAGATAGTATCATACACAAATATCATATGCATGATACTACTACATGATACTTACCACTATGACCAGCCTTATGAGCTTGCCGTTATTTCTGGATCGGACCGGGCCATGTTCTTTTAGGAAGAACGTACGTACGGTGCGGTACGGTACGTGTACATACGTCATGTTGTGAGTGCTGCCAGGTATGTATACGTAGCGGTCGTACCCGATGGATCGAGGGCAACGCGCGCACACCCATTTTTATTCCTGGCCGTTTCATTACAGATAATGTTCTTATAGCGTATGAAAGTGTTCATGTGATGAGAAGGAGGAAGAAAGGGAGGAATTTTTCTTGTGCTGTCAAGCTTGACATGATGAAAGCGTATGACAGGGTTGAATGGCATTATCTGGAGGCTATCATGTCAAAACTCGGCTTTAGTGACAATACAGTTAGACTGATTTTGAAGTGTGTATCTTCGGTCAGGTTCACGGTGCGGGTGAATGGTGAACTACTGCAGTATTTTACCCCGTCGAGAGGGCTTCGACAAGGGGACCCCATTTCACCCTATCTGTTTCTTTTATGCTCTCAGGGGTTCACGGCCTTACTGAATAATTTTGGTGGTGGCCATGTGGATAGAGGAATCAGAGTTAGCTCTCAGTCTCCATGGATTAATCATCTACTGTTCGCTGATGACAGTTTGATTTTTATGAATGCATGTCCAGGAAGTGGAGAGAGGCTTAATGAAATTTTGCGGATATATGGGGAATGCTCTGGACAAAGAGTCAATCGAGAGAAGAGCTCGGTCTTTTTTAGCCCGAACACCCCAGACCCGGTTCGGCAGGAAGTGAAACAGATTATCGGTATTGCGGTGGAAGCATTCAGCGAGCGATACCTAGGCCTGCCTACTGCTGTTGGGCGCATCACCAGTGACTCATTTGACTATATTTCCGAACGGATACGCAGTAAGGCCCAGGGTTGTGAAAGAATGCTGTCATGTGCAGGGAGGGAAATCTTTTTGAAATCTGTTATCCAAGCAATCCCTCTGTTTAGTATGACTTGTTTCAAGCTGACGAAGAAGCTCTGCAAAAGTTTTTCGTCGAGCACTGGTAAATATTGGTGGAGTAGCTCCTTGGATCGCCGGTCTCTACACTGGGTTTCTTGGCAGGAGTTAACAAAGCCAAAGATACATGGCGGAATGGGTTTCAGAGATCCCGAGATGTTTAATATTGCTCTTCTAGCCAAGCACGGTTGGAGACTATTGACAGAGCCCGATTCCCTCTGTGCAAGGGTGTTAAAAGGGAGATACTTCCCGAACTCTGATTTCTTGCAAGCTGTAGTTCCTGGGCGGCGTACGCAACTTGGCGAGCGATTGTGGCTGGAAGGGAAGGCCTCCAGCTCGGCTTACTGAAACGAATAGGAGATGGGTCCTCGGTAAATGTACGGCAAGATGCCCGGGTCCCTGGTCCCAGGAGTATGAGGCCGGCAGTTCAGATTGGTGAGGACAGGATCAACTTGGTCTCGGATATTATTGATAGTGAGAATGGATGTTGGAAAACTGAACTAATTAGGAGGAATTTCATTGCTCCGATGCTGACGCCATTCCGAACATTCCGCTGCGGCGTGGAGGAGAGGATTTCCGGGCTCGGAACTTAGAGAAGTCGGGTCTTTTTTCCGTAAAATCAGCGTATCGCGCTCTAATGACTCGCAACGAGCAGGCTGCTCTAGAGGAAGGGACGATTACCGAAACCTCAGATTCTGAAAAACGGAAATGGAATGCTCTCCGGAAGCTGAATGTGGTGCCAAAGGTCAGGGTATTCTGGTGGAGAGTACTTCGCGGTATACTGCCAGTTGAGAGTACCCTTAAACACAGACACATTGCACACAGTGCATGTTGCAAAATCTGCCTAGCTGCAGATGAAGACTTGATGCATGCATTGATTAAGTGCTTACATGCACGAAAGTTTTGGGAGGAGGCGGAGGTGTGCCTTGAGTTTACCCTCCCAAGATTACATCCAAACACTTGGTCAATAGATATTCTATGTGACCCTATGTTCTCGAGAGACAGATCGCACAAAAATTATTACTACCATGTGGGCGATTTGGTCTTCGAGGAACAGCTGGACGCATGATCGGGGTGGCTTCAACCCTGTTCAGTCATTGAAGTTGGCTAAGGAGGCTCTTGCGGTTTTAGCCCTACCAAAGAAGATGACGGCAATCCTCCCGGGCCATGGTTGGAGACCACCAGAACTTAATATTGTCAAGATCAACACGGATGGAGGTCTCTCACTAGATGCTCACAAGGGCGGTGCTGGCGGCATTGCGCGCACATCGTCGGCGTTCTTGGGAGCCTGGAGCAAACCCTATGAGGGTATTACTGACCCTCTCATTGCTGAAGCCCTGTCATTGCGCGATGGAGTCATCTTTGCCCGTCTGCGTGGGTTTATGAGAGTGATCATGGAGGTCGACTGTCTAGAGATGGTACATCTTTGGACTTCTCGTCACGGTGCAAGATCAATCGTGGCGCCCATCCTTTCGGAGATTGGAGAGCTATCCTGTAATTTTCTTTCTTTTGATATTAAGCATGTACCTAGAGCAGCCAATGTACCGGTCCATCTCTGTGCCAAGCAAGCTTGCACATTGACGGTGACGCGTGCTTGGTTTGACTCCCCCCTGACTTCCTCGTCTGCAGCTTGCTAGCTGATCAGGCAGGATCCGTTTGTGTTGTTTGAATAAAGCTCTCGTTAAATGTCAAAAAAAAAAAAAAAAACGCGCGCACACCCACCACCCACCCCTTCCTCGTGAACGTAGGCGAGGGAATTACGGTAACCCTAAGTCCCTATCTAACCCGATTGATCCGCCCACCGTAATTTCTCGATACCAAGAAAATTGATGGCCAACCCGCTTGCAGGTCGGCCGCCGGCGATGATGGCGGCGCTTCTTCGACATGGCGCGGCGAGGATGTTCGGCCGCTCGGCCCGAACACAGGCGGCAGTTGCCCAGCAGCGATGCCGCCGCCTCGTGCACACCGAGGAGGTTCCATCTCGATCTTAACCAAACTTTGACATCTTCGATCTCGATCTATTTTCGCTTGGCTTCCTCCTGCTTTTTTATTTTATTTTGCTGTGCAAATATCTCACGAGATCAAGGATCAGCAAAAAGAAAAAGATGAATACTTTTCTTGGCCCGTTCTGTTTACAAATAAGAGCAACGTTACTTACCGAATGTAACCTAGTTAAGGAAGCAGCCTCATTTTCCTTTGGTTGATCGCCCCTTCGGCCGATAAAAATACATGAGATGTTTAACTTATCGGTGCTGCTATTTTGATATATATGTTGCACCATCTCTCCTGTTCTTGCAGCAGCAGTAGTAAACTAGTCAATGATTTATTTCATTAGCTCTCCGGTCGCGTCTCCCAAACCGTTACCTAAAGCTATTTGGAACGCGCCGGATAAAAAAAAGTTCCCGGTCGCGTCCCCCAAACATGTTTTTTGTTCGGCGCGGGCCGACACTGTGTTCGGCGCCCCGAGGCCGTCCCCGCTACACAGGGGACGCTCCGGGCACACCGGACACAACGAAAAGCGAGACGGGGAGTGGTGGGGCTGACGCGTCAGCGACACATTCAAGTTTGGACATAACCGTCGCCTACCTCGCGGCGGAAGTTATTCGCGCGCAATGACACACGACCGAAGCGTCACAGCTTTGCCTTAATGGCGATGTAGGGGCAGGCGAGACGTCTCGTCGGTGTTGCGTAGCCTCCACACGTCGACGGCGTGCGAACGCCACCGCGCTTTCCCGTGCTTTCTTCCTGCCGTTTCTCGCCTCTTCCCGCGCTTTCTTCCCGACGCCGGCGTCTATAAAAGGCCCTCCCGGCTCAATGGCAGCCACCACAGCCGCTGGCACCCCTTTCTCCGCCACAATCCCTCGTTGCTCCACTGCCGTCTCCTCCACCACCACTGTGCAATGATGAACCGCCCCGGCGATGGCCAGCTCCCTCCACCGTCGTCTCCTCCACCACCACCTCGACCACCAGATTCGCAGTTCGACATCTCCGCCGCCGCCCAGGAAGAGCGGCGGCGACGCGGGGCGTAGATTTGGCGTGAAGGGCGGCGACAGCGGCGGGATGCACTCGAGCAGCGGGCCCGTCAGCAACGTGAGGCTGCGGCGGCACGAGAACGCGGCGTGGGAGGAGGAGGCACTGGCGGACACCATTGCGTCGTTCGACGCCGCCACGGCAGAAGATGCGCGGCGGCGCCAGATGGAGGAGATTGGCCAGCGGTGGGCTGATGAGCGCCGTCGCCAGCGCGAGGAGCGGGAGGCGCAGTACCGTGAACGGCGGGAGGCGATCGAGCGCCGGCGGCGGGAGTCGATGGAGCGCCAGCAGCAACTAGCGGCGGAGGAGCGTTAGCAGCGGGAGGCGGCACTGGCGGCAATGGAGGCGGCCTAGGGGAGGCAGGATGCGTTGGCAGCGGAGGCCGAAGCGTTGGCGGCGCGCCTGGAGGCGCGAATGGAGGAGGAGGAGGAGATGGAGGCCGAGGCGGGGGAGGATGAGACGGAGGCCGAAGCGGAGGAGGAGGAGACGGAGCAGGAGGACGACGACTTCGAGTGGTCCGACGACGATGGGCCGCACCCGGACGAGACGGCGATCAGCAATGCGCGCTCGTCGAGTCCTTCGAGTCGGAGAAGAAGCTCCAGGACGCCGCTCGTGCCCGCGAAGAGGCGCAGATTCACCGCGCCGTCGAGCTCTCCCTCCAGACGGCGCAGCAGGGGAGGGCAGGCGATGACGCGCTGCTGGAGCAGCGGCGTCTGGCCACCGCCCTACGCATGGAGAGGCGGCGCGCGCAGCAGGAGCTGCGGCGGAGGGGAGGCGACGACGGGCAGGACCGTCTAACATACCGCCGGGCGGTCAGTAGGCTAGGGTTTACATGAAATCTAGCCGTTTTCATTCAAACTTTGTAATATATAATCAAATTTGAATGAAAATCTTTATTTTCGTGCACTAAATATTCATTTGGGGACGGCTTTGGGGGACGCGACTGGGGAGCGACGGCCCCCAAACGCGGCACGAACAGAACAAGTCCCTCAAACGCTCAATCCGGCGTCGTTTGAGGGACGATTCGGGGGACGTGACTGACCAAAGTAGGTAGGTGCTATTCTGTAACAAACTTCAGTTGGCATTATTCTTTTATTTATTCGTCTATGTTTATCCAGGGTGCCGGTAAAGATCCGAATTCTAAATTTGATGAGAGACCGCAAATGTTCAAAGAGTACGGTACCAAGCATATGCAGATATAAATATCATGCATTTATCTATTTCTTCTCCATTCCCTATTTCAGGCAATCTCTTTAATTTTACCAACATGCATGCAGGATTGATGCAGAGTTTACAAAACTCCTAAAGAGTGTGGCAGGTGTATATTGTATTTATTGCATACTCTCCGATGATCCTCTTTGGCCTTTCCGCAAAGACGGTCTTAAGAAGGAAGGGAGCTCAGACCAATAAGAAGTGAAGAAAACATGTTGTTATGTTTGATGGAAAACTACTATTTACCCCGCTCTCAACTTGTTATCCAGCCATTACGTTATCACTATGCTGGGAACGTTTCGGATATGCTATCTAGAACTTTAGCACAAGTTCATCACTTTGCCTGCCCTATTTTATGATACTGTATGACACATCATGTTATCACATTTTAGTTGATTCGTTGGACTGAGCTGGGATGTTGGATATGTGGCTATGTCTGGCATGTGCATGTGATTCATGTCTCATGGTTTCTAAACCAAGCAGAAATGAACCAAAAGAACTTCCAATAAACTTTGAAATCATGGATGTAGCAATCACGCGAGTTTCACAAGTAAAGGAAACTCAAAAAATATTTATATCAGTGTTTACGGATCGTTTTCACATCTTATTAAGACATTTTTCATATTGGATTTTACATTTTCACCCGAGTTTCACAAGTAAAGACAACTAGAAATTTTGATATTGGTGTTTACAAATCGGTTTCACATTTTATTACGACTTTTTTAACATCAGATTTTACTTCCTCACACAAGTTTCACAAGTAAAGAAAACTCGAAATTTTGTTATCGGTGTTTACTGATCGATTTCACATCTTATTATAAATTTTCTCACATCGGATTTAACTTTTTCAAACGAGTTCGAAAATTAAAGAAAACTCAAAATTTTGATATCGGTGTTTATATATAGGTTTCACATCTTATTGGCACTTTTTTCACATCGGTTTTAATTTTTTCGCATGACTTTCACAATTAAAGAAAAATCAAAAAACTATATCGGTGTTTTCAAATCGGTTTCACATCTTATTTAGACTTTTTCACATCGGTTATTTACTTTTTCACACGAGTTTTACAAGTAAAGAAACCTCGAAAATTTTGATATGGGTGTTTACAGATCGGTTTCTCATCTTATTAAGACTTCTTCACATCTGATTAAACTTTTTCACACAAGTTTCACAAGTAAAAAAAACTCGAAATTTTGATATCGGTGTTTGCAAATCAGTTTCATATCTTATCTAGACTTTTTATCACATCGGTTTCAACCTTTTCACATGGGTTACACAATTAAAGAAAACTCGAAATTTTGGACCTCCCGAGTTCAGCCGCCGCCTCCGAAGAAAAAACCCTAGCCACCTCCCTTCAGCCTCCTCCATAGATCGGTTCCCCCTCCTCCTGCCAGCTTCGCCGGTGTCGGGAGGAGTGGGGAACCCGATCTATGCGTGGAGTTTTTAATAAAAGTAGTTTTTTCAGTAGTCTATGTTAGGATTTTGGGTCGCTGTTTTCTTGTTGGTTTCCCCGCAATGAAGATGGCATCGTCTGCAATAAGTGATCTTCAGCCTTTCGTTCGACGACGAGATCTCCTTCCCGACGTTAATGGTGGTGTTGAAAGATTACAATTATCTAGGTATGAGTGTTCAGATCTTGCTTCCCCAGATCGATCTTGGATCTTTTCTCATGGTTGCCGCGAGGAGGATTATCCTCGCAGTTTTTATCCCGGTTGCTATGTCCTCGACAATGGTGATTCATACTCTCGGCTCTCCATCAACGTCGACAAGGCAGATCGGTTTTTATTCCCTGACATACTGGTGTTGGTACTCTTGTTAATGTTGATTGACTACTTTAATGGTTGCGTGCGTGCACCGCAGCCTTGACATTGCGGCTCAAATTAAACTTATGGGAGAATATTCGTTGGTATTTATAGGTCTATGATTTGTTATGTATCTTTGGCTGCCTTCAGAAAAGTACAAGATTATGCTTTGGAAGAACAAAGAGTTTGAAGACCTCGAAGATTTGCTGGTATCTTTTATACTTTATTTTGTAATCGTTGAAGATAGCTCGTGTATCTCTACCATGTACTATTTATTATTATGAATATATGTGGTATTGATTGTCAAAAAAAG
>NC_061511.1:204820105-204850475 GCF_022539505.1 Lolium rigidum | reverse complement strand
TTTGTGACGCCCCGGAACCGATACCATGAGGATTCCAGCGATCCCGCCAAAATCCGCATGATATCGATTCAGAGACGCCCTCCGACACGACGTGCGCGAAGAATCACACACGTGATGCCAGAGGAATTAACACGAGCGGTAACATTACAACAGGATTACAATAGAGCCCACAAGATATATATATTACAACAACGACTCCATCGAGTCAAGATACAAATATACAATACAAAGATCCGAATCATACAGGAGATCGAATACGTCCGAGTACGGACAAGATACAAATTGGACTAAGAGTCCTGAGGATAACCAGTGGCGTCCATAACCCTGCCCAGGCCAAGCCGGAAGGGTAACCTTGCTAACGTCGTCATCTTGTACCTGTCGAAGTCGGGCCATCGGTTGCCGACAAAAGGGAGGAAGAAAAAGAGAAAGGGAAAAGGCGAGAGTAAGTACTAAGGAACGAACTCCGGCACGTACTTAGCGAGACTAGAAATGGCTATGCTCGCCGAGCGAGTATATATATATATCGCCTGGGGCTATATGGTAGGTTTAGCGGCAGCAAAACTATAACCAATAGAGACACGCTACAACACCCGTCTACTCAGAGAAGATAAGAGAGCGCACCAGGTAACAAATAAATACTACACAAACATAACCCAGCCGATTACACATATCCCCTCCAACAATTGCGAAGAGGCAATGTAAAAGGCACTCAACGGTGGACAAGTTTTATTAGGTATCGGTTGTAGTAATGCTATATTACTAATCAAGTTATTAGCAAATTATTATTAACAACATAAAGGTGTAAGTTATTCTATGATCAAGCTATACAATTCCAAGTCGTCCATAACCGCGGACACGGCTTATCGATAAGATGTACACCCTGCAGGGGTTGCCCAAATGTAACCATACGCATGCTCGACCCACTTACGACAGGTGGATGTCTCACAACAAGACCGTTCCCGCTTCAACAAGAAAATCTAGGGGGGCCACCCAACTAAGCTACCCGTGACGAAGTCCGGCCGTACTCCGAAGCGGACTCAGAGGTTTGCGCCGGCGGCTAGGCGTGCAAACCACACGCTTCGCTAAATGTCCCGCAAGGTACAGTACAGAAGTAAACACCCGAAGGCAACAGTAATAAACACCCGAAGGCAACAGTAATAAAGCATGGCATACATGGCATAGGTAAATAAAACCAAGGTTGTGGCCCCCTTTTCAACTGACTTGAGAAAAGGTAATGGGTGAGGGGGGGTCCCAATAATCGTCCCCACGCATGGGTGGAGTGCTCAATCTCGGAACAGATAACAAGAACTCGGGTCCTAGGGGACATTAGCGAGTCAAAGTCCGATGCTTTCGCAAAGGGGCTCACAGATGCCTCTCGCTTACAATTTTAGTTGTTAACAAATAAGTAAAGCATGTGTATCTCCAACAACTGATATAGCATGTGATAACCTCCCAACAACCCAACATATCCCGATAACAGATCGAGATAAACAACAGATCCTAAACACGCCTACGACTCGCAAGGCTCAAACATCAAACAACGGCTATGGGTAAGGAAGGATACATATAGGATTATTATGGTAAACAAGTGGATAGGACACGTGACTCGATAAAGAATCGCAACATAAGGATAGCAATGCGAGGGAGAGAGTAAAATAGGTGAAGAGAGAGGGCTCGCCTGTGAAAAGCTGCAGAAGAACTTATTGGAGAACTCGTCGTATCTCACATCAACACTTCGTGATCCTATCCGGGAAGAAGCAAATGCTGGAACACACAACGGGTGCAAGTCTTACTACTACGGATAAAGAACCGGCATGAGCAAGATGCAGGCATGCATGACATGGCAGATATGGTGCGATGCAACTTATCCATATTAATCGGAGTCGAAACCCCGAACAATCAAATTAAGGTTGGATTTGCATTTCTACCGACAAAGTTAAGTGTTGATTAGCATGGCACGACATGGCAAGGGTGAGCTAGTTCAATATTAAACGGAACGGGGAAAACTTAGTCGGTGTTCCGAACTACTCCGCATATATGTTAGGTGAACATACACGATCTATCACGTCATGACATGCAGCAAGATGCAAACAGGTATATGGATGGCATATTCATGTTCAGCACATTTTTCTGATCAAAATTCATATACAACACTTTTAATTTCGAGTTACCAATTAAAAGTTATTAACACATTAGGTTTTGTTATTAAATAAATTAGAAAACATGTTTTATTTTAATTAGAAAGGGTAAAGATTTAATTTCCAAGAGGGGGAAGAGGAGAGGGATTGGTGGCTAGGGTTTCCTGGGGTGAGAAGATAAGGAGGAGGGGGAAGCATGCGAGGCGCGTGAGAGAGGGGGACCATGGCGTGGTGCGGGGTGACGTCGGGCAGGAGCCCACGCCTCTCTCGCTTTCCAGCGAGGACGAAGAGGATAAGGAGAAAGGGGTGGCTGCGAAGGGGTACGGGCCAAGAGGTGGGTTGGGCCAAAAGAGAGAGAGGGGAAGGTGGGCCGGTCGGTTGGGGAAAAGAAGAGGGAAGAAAATGGGCCAGAGAGAGGCTTAGGGTTTTATTTTCTAGATCTTTTCTCCTTTTAAAAGCTGTTTTGCAAATTGGTTTGAACCAGGTCAACAAAAGTTTGAATTTGAATATAGAGGTGGAGATAAAGGTAAAATATGATCCAAAGATTTTATAGCAAAAATAAAATAATATATAGTTTTGTTACAGGGTTTTGTTAAATGAATAGAAGAGGAGGTTTAATATAGAAACCATATGAGAGGGAAAACACAAATAGTTTTTATTTAAAATAATTTTTATTTCATAAAACCTTGTGGATGATATGATGCATGATGCATGATGATGCATAAAAGGAAGGCACAAACAAATCTAATATGGGATACTACCCGGGGCCGTTACACCTTTGGACTCCGTATTCGTGACCTTCTTCCTGTCGTTCCACCACGATGACGAGGCTGATGACCCTGTTGGTGGCTGCCAGGTAAAGGAGCATAGGCTCTGACTCTCCTGGAGCTGCTAGGATTGGTGGGGAGGTGAGTATGTCCTTCAGCCCCTGTAGTGCTGCATCTGCTGCCTCGTCCCGCACAAACTTGTCTGTTTTCTTCAATAGCTTGTACAGGGGAAGTGCCTTCTCGCCAAGACGGCTAACAAACCTGCTGATTGCTGCGACACAACCAGTAAGCCGTTGCACGTCTTTGAGACAAGTTGGCCTTTTTATGCACAAAATTGTCTTGATTTTTTCCGGGTTTACTTCGATGCCCCTGTTAGAGACAATGAAGCCAAGGAGTTTTCCAGCTGGTACGCCAAAGACGCACTTTAGCGGGTTCAACATCATCTTGTACCGACGGAGATTCTCAAAGGTTTCTGTGAGATCGCTGATCAAGTCGGATCCTTTCCGAGTCATGACCGCGATATCGTCGACGTAGGCGTGTACGTTCCGGCCGATCTGGTCCTTCAAGCAACGCTGCATCGTACGTTGGTAGGTGGCACCTGCGTTTTTCAAGCCAAAGGGCATAGTAACATAGCAGTAAGTGCCAAACGGGGTGATGAATGAGGTCGCCTTTTGGTCGACTCCTTCATCCGGATCCGGTGATACCCGGAATACGCATCAAGAAAACACAAAGTTCCGCCCGCCGTCGAATCAATGACTTGGTCAATGCGCGGCAGGGGAAACGGATCTTTCGGGCAATGTTTGTTCAAGCCAGAGCAATCGATGCACATTCTTAGTATTTCAGTGTTCTTTTTCGGTACAAGGACGGGATTTGCGACCCAATCAGTGTGGATTACTTCTATTACAAAACCTGCCTCTAGTAACTTTGCTAATTCCATTCCGATGGCGCGGCGCTTCTTATCTCCAAAGCGTCGCATAGCTTGCTTCACCGGTTTAGCCCCCGGGTTTATGTTGAGGTAGTGCTCGGCGAGTTCCCTTGGTACTCCGGACATGTCAGAGGGCTGCCATGCGAAGATATCCATGTTAGCGCGAAGAAACTCGACGAGCGCGTCTTCCTATTTGGGATCCATGTTGGCCCCGATCGAGACTTGCTTGGTAGCGTCATCTTCCTTGAAGTTGACTTTCTTGGTCTCTATCGCGGCCCTGAAGGAGTTTTTCTCGCTCGGAGATCCGCTTCTTGGTGGTCCGCATCTCAGCCGGATCCACCGCGGCTCGTAGCCTTTCAGCCTCTTCTCCGGATATCACGTACTCGCGAAGGCGGCTTCGCCCAACTCGCACTCATGAGCCTTTTTGTAGTCTCCGGATATGGTGATCATACCGTTAGGACCCGGAATCTTGAGCTTGTTGTAGATGTAGCACGCTCTTGCGTGGAACTTGTGGTAGGTGGGACTGCCGAAGATGACGTGGTAGGAGCTCTTAAAGGGCACAACTTCAAACGTGATCTTCTCTTCGCGGAAATTGTGAACATCGCCGAAGGCCACGGGAAGTGTGATGCTGCCGAGGGAGTTTGCCTTCTTACCCGGAACCACGCCGTGAAACTCAGTGTTGCTGTGTTTGAGCTGTTCCTTGGTGAGGTTCATCCGCTCCAGAGTCTCCAGGTACATGATGTTCAAGCTGGCTCCACCATCCATGAGGCACTTGGAGAAGTCATACCCGTCTATGCGGGGACTTACAACCAAGGCGTAGTATTGTTTTGGCACAATGGCAGGATGATCCTCCCTGTCAAATGTGCACGGAACTTCCGACCACCTGACGTACTCCGGCACAGCCGGAACTATGGCGTTCAGGATCCGGGTAGCTGACTTTGTAGCGCGGACTGTTGGGGTTCCGAGGAAGGTGTGGTAAGCCCCCACGCTCTTTTTCTCGAAGGGGTTGGATTTACCTGCGGATCCGGCTTTGGGATCCGGCGAGTTATCATCCTCGTCCATCGCCTCGGAACTGTCCTCCTCCTTGTCGTTGTTCTTGCCCTTGCCTCCTTTGCCACGAGGGCGGTGCTTCCGGGCTCGCTTGTATCCTGCTTCCGGGTCGTTCTTTAGATCATTGACCCACTTGTAGTTGCGGTTGGTGTGAGTGGACTTCCCTGTAACCGGATCCAGGTGGGCCAGGCAGGGCATGTCTCTATACTCCTCATAGGTTTGCGGGGCGCGGGATCCGCCAGCTGTGACCTCGGTGCCATGCTGCCGACCCCTCGCCGGCTCCGCCTCCACGCCCGCGTCCTCTTCCGCCTCCCGAACCTCCGCGTTGGAATGCCATGGCGACCATGTCGGATCCGCCACTCTTCTGGTCATCAGGGTTTTTGCGTTTATGGCTGCTGCTGTTGCCGTTATCATGGTTCTTCTTTTGTTGATGTAGGGGGATTGCTGTAGCTGCGATATCACCGCCCGCGTCATCATCGGCAGCAGTATGGTCACTGGCAATGGAGATCATTTCATCCAAAGTCAGTTTATTTGCGTTAGCCAAACAGGTGAGCTTATGCCTCAGCAATCCTCCTCTCTGCAGTCCACCAATGAAGGCGTACATGGCCGTGGTGTGGTCGACGTTTTCGCACTCATTCCTGCATGCCAACCATCGTGTGAGGAAGTTTCTTGAGGATTCTCCCTTCTTCATGATACAAGCTTGTAAGTCGCTTGCCGTGGCAGGTCTTTTGTAGGTGCCTCTGAAGTGTTTCTCGAAAGCGGTCTTTAGGTCAAACCAGCAAAAGATGGAATTTTTCTCGAGGTCACTGAGCCAGATACGGGCTGGACCTGCAAGGTACAACTGGAGCATGCGGCAGGCGATATTAGGGGTTCCTCCGGCGAAGGTTACTGCATTATAGTAATCCTCAATCCAGGTATCCGGCCTTTCGGTGCCATCATAATGCTTCAGGTTTCCGGGTAGCTTGAGGTTCATCCTTGGCTTTGGTTCCTCTCGAATCATCCTGCCAAAGCACTTTGGGCCGATGTAGTCGGTTCTGTATTCGTTGAGGCGTTCCCGTGCGTCGCGCGAGCCGTGGCGGGGGGACTGTGAGCGAGAGCGAGATCTCCGGCCGCCGCCTCCGCCTCCACCTCCGCCGCCGCCGCTAGGTGGTGGTGAGGGAGACCTGCGAGGGGGTCGATCCGACTTCTTGCTTCCGCCTTCAGATTCTCCCCGGCCGTCCCGGCGCTGGCTCCGGCTCCTGTGGCTGCCTTCGCCGTGGCGCTGGCTGCCCTGGTCGTTCCGGCTCCGGCGAGGTTCCGGGTCGCGCTCCTCGTTCCGACTCCTCCTGGGTTCGGGCTCACGATCGTTGTTCTGGCTCTGGCGAGGTTCCGACGTTCGCTCCCTATTTCTGTTTCTTGAAGGCAGCACATTGTCGCGGATAACGATTCCACCATGCCCCTGGGGCCTGGTGTTTCCTGCTGTACTACGGCGTCGAGGGGGACGCGGGTAACCATTGGGTGGAGGAGAGGGGTCGCGGTACTTGTCCCGTCCAGAGTACATTGCATCCTTTCCCTTTCTTGGATCTGACGGTGGCGTCTTTGATGGTACGGGGATCGGATTTGGATGTTCTCTGGCTTTCCTTCTACGTTCCGAAGATCCGGTTCGCGATTCGTCATCTCGGTGGTGATTGGCGTGAGCGTCCTTCTGCGCGGTGGAGACGCAATGCTCCGGGTTGGATTCTAACTTGCGCGAAGTGTCTGCCTTGCTCTGCTGCCTTACTGCTGAAGCAACGAGCGTGCGAACATAGTCGATGTCAAAATCCTCGTTGTTTTTCTTCAAGATCTCCGCGGCCTTCGTCATATTGTCCTTTGGGGTTGCGAACGGCTGCTGCTCCGTTGGAGTTGCGAACGTGATCCTGCGGGGAGCTATCAACTCACGCCGGACCTTTTCTACCTCCTGATGAGCTTCAACGATCTTGTCCTCCCAATGCTTTCGGAGTTCCTTGACCTTCGCCAGTCCTTCGTCCACCTCCTGCTCACGCTGGATGAAGTCTTCCACAAAGACTGCGGCGTGCTTCCTTTCCTCCAGCATGGCGGCTGCGGTGTCCTTAAACTTCTTGGCTGTGGCCAGCAGCTCCACTCTCTTAGCTTCTAACGCTTCTACGTCTTCGGGAGTGATTGGTTTGTTAAGAATATCCGAGCGATAAACCGCATCCATGCCTGCTTGTGCGACCATCTCTTCAGGCGACAGGAGGTCCTCCGAGGAAGAATCCCCGCGGGGTCGCTCCCGCGATATTGGAGATCCTTGATGCGATGGCTGGGGGTCGGATTGGGTGCCTGCCTCTTCTGATCCGTGTTCTCCGAGTGCTGCTACGGTCGCAAGCACCTGCTTTGGCTGGGCGGAGTCAACTTCGGGCTGACCACCGTATCCATATTCCTTCACCTTGCGATCGAACTCTTCAGTGTCCATGGATTGGGTGTCTCCGGAAATTGGGCTTAGGTTGCCCAAAATCGACTCTTCAACCGGATCTCCGCTTTCTCCGACAGCCTCTTGCTGATCCGGAGCAGCGTTGTTTTCCGGGGCCACGACCTGCTCGGGACCGGCTCCGACTTCTTGAGGGGCGGTTCCGGCGGTATGGGCCAAGAAGTGCACGAAGTGACATCTTTGCTTCTCTAACACCTGGGAGACCCAGGCGGATCTGCATTGGTCTTCCACCTTTATTTCCTGCTCAGGGGCGGATTGGGTGGGTTTTGATTTTTTCAGATCTAAGGCGGAATCTTCGCTAGGAAGTTCCTGCGTCTCAGATCGGATCTTCGCGACTGCGTCCCGCTCAGCGGCGGTCGCGTCAGCGCTTACTTACCGCTGGGTTCCCATCGGAATCGACGGTTTCCCCGATGAAGATGTGTATGCCGCCAACTGGGACGATGGAGAGCTTGACGGGGTCGGTTTTAGCCGGAATCCAGCACTCATCCGAAGGGACGATCGGCAGATTTCCGGCGTAAAGGACACGCCCCACAGCGATGGTGTCGTCGTAGCTTCCCATGGCGGAACCCTCCCGGTTCCGGCCTCCAGACGCCGCAGGCCCCACGGTGGGCGCCAACTGTTGTTGCCTAATCGACAATACCTCGGAGGAGGGATCCTCACGAGGGGGAGAAGAAGTAGGGGCCATAGGTTGGAGTGCTCTCGGGACGGTGGTACGCGATTTACCCAGCTTCGGAACACCTGCACGAAGACAGGGCCTACTGCTGCTTGTCTGGAATTATCTGGGCGCTTTCGCGTTGTTACAATGAGTGGTGGTTGTCCCCCTAGGGCTCCCAGGATCCGGCTTATAAAGACGCACAGATCTAGGGTTTACACGGAGAGTCCTAGCCGGATTACAGATAGCCTAACTACGGTACAATATCTTGCCGTGCACGTCACGGATCCGCCTTCCATATATGTCATACTGGATCCGGGTCCCTCATGGGCCTCCATGGATCCGGGTTCCTCCTAATGTCGGTACGGATCCGGCTTACTGATCCTGGGCCGGACTTCTTCCTTCATGATCAACAGCAACTAGGCCGCCCGATGGGCCACATGCCTCATCACCGTCTGTGGGCCACCCGGGCTTGCCGGATCTTAGGCACTGTCGATGGTACACCCATGAAGTATACCCACAACACACCCGGATTTGGAGTGCGACCTCCTCGAGGACCTACAGGCGCCTGTGCGCCTCCTCCTCCTCCTCCGACTGAGCCACTGTCACTCCACCCCATCGTAAGTACAACCACACGCTCCCTCATCTGGTACATTGTAGATCAGATAGTTGTCCGATTGATATGAAGGTAGATAGGATTCATGGCAATGTGATTCAGTGCTTGAGTGCTTGACATTGACATTGTCTATTGTCCATGACATTGCTTGAAGTTGGCCATGCCAAGCTCATGCCCCCTGGAGAACGTCATCGACGACATCCACAATGGCGCTCCAAGGTTGGAGGCGGTGTCCTCACGGCCACCATCTCCCGCTGCGCGCTGGCAGCCGAGGAGGACGTACTCGTCCTCCTCCAATTCTTCGTTGTCAGGACCGGCCCCATCGACGCCATCCTCGTCGAACCGCTCCACGCCCTACACCGTCCCCAAGAGCGTGGTGAAGGAGGAGCCGGCGATGCCCGTCAATCCGAGGCGCGGTGGCAGCGCAGCCGGCATCAACAAAGGTGTAGTGGTGGCGCCCTCCTCATCCCGAAGCCGGAGGTGAATGAGGAGCAGGACGATGAGGAAGCGGCGAAGGCGGCGCACCTGGCGGAGTACGAGCGGCAGCAGCGGCTCACCGCCAGCAGCGACGACCCTCGAGGACTGCTCAGGGCTGCGCGCGGTGTGCTTGGCGTCGCTGAACGACAAGGATGCCTGGAGGGGCGACCTCTCGCGGCGGCGATCGCCATGTCCATCCGCGACAGCGGCAAGCCGCTAGTGAACCTCACCGACGACGGCGATGCAGGACCAAGCAGCCTGGTGAAGGACGAGCCTGTCGACGAGCCCGAGCTCGTCAAGCAGGAGGTCGTCACCGACGACATGTACAACTTTCACCAGTACTATGATGCTTCTAGATTATGTTTAGTTTAAATTTAATCGAATTTTGTTTGAATCTATGTAATATATAGCAAGTTTGGATGAATTTAATCGTATCTCGCTTAAGTTTTAAATTTCCGAAATTTTATTTAGGGGACGTGACTGGGGAGCGATGTCCTCCAAACGCGGCACGAACAAAACACGCTCGATCCGACGACGTTTGGGGTATGATTTGGGGACGCGACTAGAGATGCTCTGATACTCATCTACAAACTGAACCTTAATACGACGAAAACCCTCTTACTGTACACTACTACTTACTACGTATATCAGTAACTTGGATTTAATCATTATTAACTCATGGCCTCAGGCACTACAGGTTTAATAATAATAAACTAACAACGATCGAACCACATGCATGCATGCCAGTTCTAGCAGTCCGAGCTTTCCGGCGATTGGAACAGGAGCATGAGGCCGCCGGCGGCGAACCCCGCGACCATGCTGTAGGCGGCGCCCTTGAGCCCCTCGCGGACGGCCGCGCGCGGCCCGTGATGCACGGCGAAGAGGGCGTTGGCGCCGCCCCAGGCGGCCGCCACGTTAAGGGGGCCGTAGGCTTGGCGCACCTCACACATCCCCATCTCGATGGACATGAGGACGCCGAACCAGGCCGCCCAGCGCCGGACGTGCGGCCCGTTGGTGGTGGCCTCGTCGAAGCCGCCGGCGAGGCGGCAGCCCTTGGAGGAGCTGCGCAGAGCGCCCTTGACGAAGTAGAAGGCGGAGCCGGCGGCGGCAACAAAGACGTAGGTCTCGCACCCAGCCTCGACAACATCACGTAACGCCATCGATCGGTTTCAGCGGAGGATTGAGTTGAGGGTTTTGTTTGGTTAACAATCGTCCTTTAATCTAGGTGCTGGTATATATACACGCGCGGTTATCTGATCCGATTTTGGGTTGCAACTTGCAATCAACAAACACGTACGTATCACGAGCAGTCCAGGTTGCCCGTACGCCTGACGCCTCTACGGAGATCATCTCTCAAGCGGACAGACGCGGTCATTGCTCGGTCCCACCCCACGTCGTGTTTTTTTTCATGTCCACATTTCATCAATCCATGATGATATAATAATTCTGGAGCTGATTTACATACCGAACAAGTAGTGCTATTGTCTCTGACATAGCGTCTGGTGAGAGTTGCATAATAATCACACAAAATGCCTTTAAGCACTCGCCACCAAGAAAACTCGTACTATTGATAATACATCTAGTTTCTATAAAAAAAAATTCCACATTTCTTCATCTCTCATCAAAGGTTGACCAACTTCATTACTAGTCGTTGCCTCCTCTCCGTCTTTCATTGACACAAGAGCAAGGTAGGCCAACCGAACAGAGTACAACCTAGACTTCGATCTCATGATGCCATGCTACCCAGTCTTCTCCAGTGCATTTTCTAGGAGGAATCTGTAAGACATCTTGAGCAAGGAAAATAGTACACCAGTTGTGATCGCCACTGATGCAAGCCTGGATCAATCAGTTCCCAAACCCCTTTGAATTGATCAAACTTCCCATTGGTCTCGCTGCACAAAAACCAGGTATCCACCTACACAGACACCGTATAAGCATCACCAATCCGCTTAATTAGCCATGTGTCAAGAGATTGCATACCTACCAAAAATTCAACCGAAAGTTGCACAAGCAATGAAGGAGAATTTTTTTGACAATGAAAATCAACCTTTATTACTCAATGATAGTTAAGTTTGATACAAGATGTTCAAGAATAAATAGGGGAGGGTCATGTAGCCAACAATATAGTTTTGTGCTTTCTTAGCTAGTTCATCCGCCCACTCCATTTTAGTTGTGTGCATCTATTGATGCATAGGTCGGGGCATCTCCCATTTCAAAAAATAATATGCCACTCCATTTAGATCTCTAGGACAGTATACAAAGGTTGCTTTCACGAACTCTGTTGCTAGCCGAGCACAACAATATAACACCGCCACTGCTGGGCTCATAGAGAAGCCCCATTAATTCATTGGTTCGACCACCGCCTGGTTATCAGAGTTGATTATTATACGGTTACATCCCATCTGTTGTGCAAATAATAATCCATGGTGTAGTGCTCCACCATTTCCTCCAAATCAACAAAAATAGATAATGCAAGAAACACAGCTCTAAAATAGACATAGTTTCTGGCAGTATGGCTGTTGATTTGCGTGAATGATGCTTCAAGGAGAAGATCAAGATGGAGGCAAACATCGGCTGTGTTCGACATGGGTGAATGTTCCCCATGGCGTACGTGAAGAAGATCAGCTTCAAGTTTGATCATGGCCTCATCTTAATTATGAAGATATATAAGTACACAACGATTATATTTGCTTAATGTGTGTGTATGTGTATATCAAGGGATTTGCTAGTTCTCAGCGTTTCGTGCTCAGTTAAGTCTTACGCTATTTGATTTGTATCGTGATTCGAGTTAGTCATAAGTTACAACATGACTTGCAACTGAGATTTGATAACATCATCTGACCGAGAACGAAGTTAGTTCTCAGATTATTCAGACAACATAGATCTGTAAATTATGCTCTTGGCCCCAAAATAGTCGAGATGCACTGAAATTTAGATAAATCTACGACACAATTCTTATTTTTTTTTAGGTTCAGTCCGAACTATCCGGCGATTTGAGTAAGACCGTCACGAAGCCGACGGCGAGCCCCGCGACCACGCTGTAGGCGGCGCCCTTGAGCCCCTCCCGTATGGCGGCGCGAGTTCCCCGATTCACGGCGAAGAGGGCGTTGGCGCCGCCCCAAGCAGCCGCATTGTTCCAGGGGTCGTGGACTCGACGAACGTCCACCATGACCGTCTCGATGGACATGAAGAGGGCGGACCAGGCCGCCCAGCGGCGGACGAGGGGAGCATTGGTGATGACCTCCTCGACGCCGCTGGCGAGGCGGCAGCCCTTGGAGGAGCTGCGCAGAGCCCCTTTGACGAAGTAGAAGACGGAGCCGCCGGCGGTGACAGCGATGAAGGTCTCGCTTCCGACCTGGAAGAAGTCCTGCGTCGTCATTGGCCTTGGCGCTCGATCGGTTGGATTCAGCGGCGGAGTTGGGCTGCGGTTTTTTGTCACCGCCAAAGCGTCCCCCAAAGGAATTTGGGGCGCGCCGGACAAAAAAACCGTTCCAGCCGCGTCCCCCAAAGCCCATTTTTGTCCGGCGCGCCGCCATACGGTGTCCGGCGCCCCGAGCCCGTCCCCGTCCCACAGGGGACGCACCGGGGACGCCGGACACAACGAAAAGCGAGGCGAACCGACGCGGGCCCGACCCGTCAGCGGCACAGGGAAAATTCGTCTCACACTCCCGCCAAATCCCGCCGCTCCCGCCAAATCGCGCCTATACCGCCGCACATTTCAGGCCTCCCAAAACATATCCCGCCGCCGATTCATTTCTCCTATCCCGCCGATTTGTTTCTCCCTCCCGCCGTCCACCCGCCGGCGCTACTGTTGACTGCCAAAACCCACCGGCGGGCAGCGGCCTTGTCAACACCGTAGAGTCGGGAAGAGCCTAGAGCTGCGGCTGGCTGAGACCCCTCCGAGCGACGGCCCGCAATGCTCTTCTGGTCACACGCGGCGATGCGAAGTGCAGGGCGTGCCACCTGACCTATACCTGGTCAGGAAGGTGATGGGGATGCCTCGCTTAGTTTCCTGCAGGGCATACACGTAAACGTTAAATACGAGCCTCGATCGGCTCTCAGGTTATCCTGTGAATCGGCTCAAAGAGCCGATCCACCCATGATTCGTACGGGGTGCACGAATACTTGGTGGTCCTGCTTGATCAAGATAAAGCTAATTAGATCTACGACGATTTAGGGTTTTCACCGCATAATCGGATCATCCTACTCCAGGTTGGGCCTCGCGGCCACGCACGGTGCTCGTAAGCCGATCCTAAACAAGGCCTAAAAACCAACATGAAGTTGATCCTCGGAACATCCTGTTTAGGACTTGCGAACGCCACCCTACGTGCCACTGGATCCTCCCCCTTTGTAAGGCCTAACTATTGCAGATATTAAACTAATCCTTGCAGAACAAGGAGCAATCGTAACGGATCAGATCTACTGAATAATGATCAAGCGGGGTGCCGCCCCCACACCTGGGATAGGTGTGAGGGCGGCTAGATATGCAAGGGTTGCACTACGTAAGCATGCTTAAACGAAGAACAATGCTAACCCTAACACATCTATGATAACTACGTTGCTCGCCATCAAAAGCGCTTCAGTACGAGCAACGCATGAACAACGTGGGGCTTGTGCTGCCTAGATCGCAAGATGCGATCTAGGCAGCATGTCGCTTACCTGATAGAAACCCTCGAGACGAAGGAGTTGGCGATGCGCCGAGATTGGTTTGTTTGGGGTTGAACGTGAGTTGTTGTTTATTCCATAAACCCTAGATACATATTTATAGTCCAGCTGGACTTTCTAATGCGGGCGTGCACCAAACCGTGCACGAGTAAGATTCTATCTCTAAACTAAGATGCGATCTAATATGTTACAGATACACGGGCAATTAAGCCCAACTTAGTATAAAAGGCCGATTCACGTAATCCTCCATGTATATTTCCTTAAGCCCATCTTGGTTGCGGCCCACCTCTAACTCGGTTAAATTCTGGTGATAACACATGCCCCCCTGGTTTTGGAATTGGTAATTCCAAAATCACTCTGCTTTCCTTCGTCGGGTCATGTCGTGGCAGAACCGTCGCAGTATCCCTCATGATGATGCCTTGCCTTCTCAACTTCTCCGCGTGACCTGGCAGTTTTTTTTTTAGGCATCACTTCCTCGAAAACTGCTGTGGCATTGAATTTCCACTATATCCTCCTTCGATTTAACCGCTCTGAACAGTTTTCCTCCGTATTTCCTTCGCACTAGCACTCCAAAAGCCCTCCCAGCCACCATGCCTTCCTCCTCCTCTGCCCCATCGGATCTTGCCAGCCAATCCTCCACGTCCCGTGAGCCGACGCCGGAGTACGACGCGGCGGCGGTCCACGCGGCCAACACCCGCCGCGCCATTGCGGCCGGAGAGGAGTCAGACCACGACTTCTCCATCTGGTCCGAGGACGACCAGTCCTCGACGGACGGGGAGAGCGACCTCCGCTTCCTCACCGTTGGGGAAACGGAGGAGGAGAGTGACGACGACAGCTTCTCCTGCGACTTCACCTCTTCCGGGGAGGAGGAGGAGCAGGAAGAGGAGGAGGAGGACGACGACGAGAGCTCCTCCGACGAGCCGCCGGCCAAGCGGTTCCGCCCTTGGCCGGGCAATCTTAGCGACTTCGACAGCGACGAGGACGACGCTGACGAAGAAGATGAAGACAACGAGGGCCCGGTCGGCGGCCATTGGAGCGACGACGAGCCCGCCGGGAGCAGCGCCGATAGTGGCGACGACGGCGACGACGAGGGCAGTGATGGCCCATAGATAGGACCTCTAGAATAGGGCCAGTAGTAGTAGATGGGGCAATGGATCCCCTAGTATTTCCCTTTTGAGAGCAATTAGCTCTTTATGTAAGAAATCTCACTTAATCAATGAAGAACTTTCCCCCAATTTTGATTTTGCCGATTCCTTCTGAGTTTAATTGAGCCGATTCCCTCTTCTACTGACCCTGCCGATTCGTCCCCTTTGCCAATGCGTAACGAGCCGATCGCACCGCATCGGTCCTTTGAAAATTCACCCTTCTCTTCTTCAGCTGATGATTTTCTAAATCTGGTGGAAAATGCAGGATCTTCAGGAAAACCTTTGAACTTTTCCAACCAAACCAAATAATCCTTTTCAGTCTCCATCATTGTGAAGAAGGTTGCAATGAAGGATCAGCCGATGGTATCCCCATCGGTTCTTTAAACAGAGTATCCACTAGGCCTGCTGCCCCCCGAGCCTTACTCGAGCCTGCTGCCCCCCGAGCCTCACTCGAGGCGAGAATGTCAGAGAGAATGCGCCACAGCCGATCCTCTTTCTTCCTCCGACAACCGATAATCTTCCGTTTCAGCTGAACTAGCTCCAAAGATTGGAAATCCTTGACAAAAAGGTTCAGGAACCCGGATCGGCTCGAAGCAACTGAAGAAGTTTCCATTGTTTTACTCTCTCGAGGCAACAGAAGGCACCACCGTTGGTCTGGATTTGGTGGAGACTCGATAAACATTGCATAATTCCACTAAAGTCGATGGCTGCGCATCGGCTGCCTCTCAATTCTAAAGTCGATGCCCTTGCATCGGCTGTTCCAAAGATGTTTTATATTTTTTTTTGTATTTGGCCGATTTTTCTTAATCGGCCCCCAATGTCTCTCTGCACGCATGTTCACATGTTTTATCTGCACATGTTCATCTGATTATATGCCCCCCGAGCCGATACCTGCTGGATGACTGCAGATATCGGCTTGTATGGTTAGCCAGGGCACTGCACTTGCACGTCGGCTTCGCAAAAATCCATGCTGACTCTCGTCTGCCGACGTGGCCACTGCTCAATAGATCGGTGCTGAACGCAAGCAGAACATGTGGTGAAGGTAATTTTGGCCGATTGCTGGAATCGGCCTCCATATCCATTGGAGAGCTGACTGAGGGTCCTGTAATGTCCCTTCATAAACTTTTTGGGGCCGATCACAAGGATCAGCCTCACCTGGTTTGCTCATTGGTTTAATCTTGCTACTTGGTCAGGCTGGATAAAACCAACCCAACCTCTGACTTGATGCGCTTGCTGTCGTCCACCTTGAGTGCACCATAGAGTCGTGGAGCACTAAGCTCTGTCGGCAAGACGAGCACCATGTTTGTGCCAGCCGATGTCTCATCATCGGCTTTCCTTTGTTTGGGGCGCCACTCCATTTTCCGTGGACGACCCTCTTCATCCAGGGTTCGCCGAACCTTTGCAGCCAGATCAGGTCGTGCCTTCCTTAGCGTATGCAGGTATAACCTTTCGGCTTCCTCCAGGCCGCGCAATCGCTGAACCCTGCGCTTTTGGGAACGGCTGAGTCCGTCAGGGCACCACCTTGGCCGGTGGTACCTGTCTTCTTCTACTTCCCCCTCGTCTTCCGAATCCTCAAGATCTGCCCAACGAGGTGACTCAGCGCGTTTGCTTTGTGGCGGGAGAGGCCCTAGGCGCTCGAACACAGACACGTTGGCTGCCTCCTTCTTCTTCTTGTTGCATTCTAGGCAATTGCCGATTGTGGGCAATCGGCTCATTCCTGAATCCCAGCAGTGTCTGAAGAAGGGGCAATCCCAGTGTCTGGCGTTGTCATCTTGCTCCCTTGATGTTTCCGTGGCACAGCGCTCGTGTTCCTCCTCATCGCGATCCTGCCGACGATGTCTTCTGGCTTCTATAGCCAGACGATCTCCTCTATCATCATAATTGGACCGTCGGCGTTGGTCATACTGACTCACATATTTGTTGAGGAGGTGATCAGAGAGAGGCCGTTGATATCTTATGTTCTTCACCTCTCCCTCTGTGACGTAGCGCTTGCCATCATGACGGAGCCGATCGCGTGGAGCGGCCTCCTCCGTATCCTTGCTATGAGAGCAGCTGCCCTCATCTCCATCTTTGCCGAGTGGTTCCCGGGTCCTACCATGTTGATGTCTGAATGAGGGACCTGGCTGGCAACCCTCGGGGTAGGTGACTTCCACCATGTTAACGGCGGGGAAGGGTTGGGTGTCGACCTTCATGGCGTACTTGGTTGAAAATTAGCCGCCCCTTCTCTATCGCCGCTTGGATGTGCCGACGCCACACCCTGCGGTCGTTGGTGGCATGGGAGAGCGAGTTGTGGAATTTGCAGTACGGCTTTCCGTTTAGCTCTTTCGCCGTAGGGAACTTGAGACCTTCGGGAATCGTCAACTGTTTCTCCTTGAGCAGGAGGTCGAAGATTTGTTCAGTCTTGGTCACGTCAAAATCAAATCCCCTGGGCGGCCCTGGTGGCTTTACCCATTTGCAGGACACGGGGGTTCCTCCCCGAGTCCACTCAGCCACTGCTATTTCTTGGTCTCCCGCAGGCACTTCATCTTCCTCTGTATCGACCATGACTACTGCACGCTTGAACTTGTCTTGGTACGAGTCCGGGTGGCGCTGTTCATATGCCGATAGTTTCGAACCATGTGCGCCGGCGAGGGATAATCTGCTTGGGAGGCCATGTCCTTGAGCTGTGTTGCAAGGCACTGCTACCGCCAACTCGATCGCTTCCTTTTCGGTTATACGAACCGAATAACATCGGTTCCTAAGATTCCTGAAGCGCTGGATGTACTCTGTCACCGTTTCCCCGCGCTTCTGACGTAGTTGTGCTAGATCGGCAATGCTAGACTCGGAAGCTTCTGAATGATATTGCATATGGAATTGTTCTTCCAATTGCTTCCAAGGCTCGGATGGAGTTTGCTGGCAAAGAGGTGTACCATCCAAAAGCCGATCCCGTGAGGGACTGTGAAAAGAGCCTCACGCGTAGCTGATCCGACACTGAAGCCGGTCCTAGTTGAGCCAAATATCGGCCGACGTGCTCGATGGAGCTGGAGCCATCCGATCCACTGAATTTGGAGAAGTCAGGGAGCCGATATTTAGGTGGCAGCGGGATCATCTCGTAGTCGTCGGGGTACGGCTTGGAATAGCCGACTGCCCTTCTTTTCGGCACCATGCCGAACTGGTCTCTCAGTATGGTACTGATCTGATCCGCTCGGAGGGTTGGCTGTCCCACCGGGCGTGCCAGAATGTGTTGACTGCCAAAACCCACCGGCGGGCAGCGGCCTTGTCAACACCGTAGAGCCGGGAAGAGCCTAGAGCTGCGGCTGGCTGAGACCCCTCCGAGCGACGGCCCGCAATGCTCTTCCGGTCACACGCGGCGATGCGAAGTGCAGGGCGTGCCACCTGACCTATACCTGGTCGGGAAGGTGATGGGGATGCCTCGCTTAGTTTCTGCAGGGCATACACGTAAACGTTAAATACGAGCCTCGATCGGCTCTCGAGGTTATCTCGTGAATCGGCTCAAAGAGCCGATCCACCCATGATTCGTACGGGGTGCACGAATACTTGGTGGTCCTGCTTGATCAAGATAAAGCTAATTAGATCTACGACGATTTAGGGTTTTCACCGCATAATCGGATCATCCTACTCCAGGTTGGGCCTCGCGGCCACGCACGGTGCTCGTAAGCCGATCCTAAACAAGGCCTAAAAACCAACATGAAGTTGATCCTCGGAACATCCTGTTTAGGACTTGCGAACGCCACCCTACGTGCCACCTGGATCCTCCCCCTTTGTAAGGCCTAACTATTGCAGATATTAAACTAATCCTTGCAGAACAAGGAGCAATCGTAACGGATCAGATCTACTGAATAATGATCAAGCGGGGTGCCGCCCCCACACCTGGGATAGGTGTGAGGGCGGCTAGATATGCAAGGGTTGCACTACGTAAGCATGCTTAAACGAAGAACAATGCTAACCCTAACACATCTATGATAACTACGTTGCTCGCCATCAAAAGCGCTTCGATACGAGCAACGCATGAACAACGTGGGGCTTGTGCTGCCTAGATCGCAAGATGCGATCTAGGCAGCATGTCGCTACCTGATAGAAACCCTCGAGACGAAGGAGTTGGCGATGCGCCGAGATTGGTTTGTTTGGGGTTGAACGTGAGTTGTTGTTTATTCCATAAACCCTAGATACATATTTATAGTCCAGCGGACTTTCTAATGCGGGCGTGCACCAAACCGTGCACGAGTAAGATTCTATCTCTAAACTAAGATGCGATCTAATATGTTACAGATACACGGGCAATTAAGCCCAACTTAGTATAAAAGGCCGATTCACGTAATCCTCCATGTATATTTCCTTAAGCCCATCTTGGTTGCGGCCCACCTCTAACTCGGTTAAATTCTGGTGATAACAGCTACCCTCTCCACATGGCGCCGCCGATAGCCCCCAAAAAGATGGCGAAGAAAGCGGCCAAGAAGCCGCCGGGCAATGGGACGAAAGGGGCGACAACGCCGTTCGCGAGGCCGCGGAAGGCGCCGGCTTTGAAGAAGAAGCCTGAAGGATGGACCGACGATCAATGGCAGCAAGATTGCCTGCGCCGGAAGCTATCGACGGCGGAGCGGAAAGGACGGAGGGCGGCGGAGCTGGAGAAGAAGGCTCTGGCGGCGCGCCAGCACCAGCACATATTGGCCGGGTGTATCGCCGCCACCAACGCGAGCCCATATAGTACGAACGTGCCGGTGTACGTTCGGGAGTCTTCTCTCCGTCGTCATCCGCCTTCTACAACGACGGCCCCTCCGGCACTCCCGGGTGCGTGACGCCTAACTTGTCGCCGCACTACCGAGGATGCGCTGCCGCACGGCGGCTTCAACCCCAACAACCTCTACTCCCCGGCGTACGAGCAGCGCGAGCCGGGACCCGGTCCGGACGGCGGCCCTTTCACCGGCCGCAGGGGTCCGCTCGAATACGACGGCGCCGGTGCTCGAGGAGGACGACGGGGTTGAGGAGGAGGACAACGAGGAAGAGGACGGGGTGGAGGACGACGAGGAGGACGACGATGAGGACGAAGAGGGCGGCGAGGAAGAGGACGACGAGGGTGCCGGTGACGATGATCTCGTGGAGGTAGATGCGGACAGCGTGAGGACGAAGAAGAAGAAGAAGAAGAAGAAGAAGAAGGCGTTGGGCACACGAGGCCCGAAGTGGACGCCTCTGGAAGATCTTTGTCTGTGCGAGTCGTGGGCGACGGTGATCCATGACTCCATCATCGGCGCCAACCAAAAAAGCGGGAAGTATTGGGCGAGGATCAAGGCCGAGTTCGATGAGCGCAAGCTGATCAACATCGACTACCAGAAAGTGCCAATGAAGAGGGAATGTCTCCCCGGACGCGAGCGGCGCACAACTTCTTCAAAGGCCAGATCCTCGACGACATCGAAGCCAAAATGGCGGCGGCGGACGCAGCGGCCCTGGCAGCGGCATCGGCGGCAGCAGCAGTGCAGCAAGAGAAGGCTGACGCGTCTTCTACTGCTACACCTGCGTCGGCCTCTGCGTCGGCGACAGAGCAGACGCACCATGCACAGCAACAGACAGATCGCGACGAGGTCATCGTGCTCGACGGGCCTGCGTCGACTCAGGATACGACGCTGTCGCCCAACCCCTTCCTCTTCTTCTAATTTGCATGCACCACCGGTCTGTAATATGATCGCGCGCCCAGTACTTTGATCGATCGCCGCTACTCTGATCGCGACGAATCGGCGGGAACGATCTCTTTTGAATGCATCTATTTGAATTTCTGATTGGGGGCGGCGTTTGGGGGACGCGGCTGGGGAGCGACGTCCCCCAAACGCGGTACGAACAAAACACGTCCCCAAACGCTCGATCCGGCGCGGTTTGGGGGACGGTTTGGGGGACGCGACTGGAGATGCTCTTATGGTTTTCACGGTTCTTGGATAGCTCCAAGTGTGATGTTCATCTATTCTCCGTCAAAAAACTTCAACACAAAACTCTCTTCCATTTCTTTTCTATCGGGTGATATTAGTGTTACAAAAAAATGCAATGCAAACTACCATAAACTTCTTAAACATTTTTTATTTATTTTAAGTGTTCAGCAAGTATATTTCGTGATCTACATTCCCCAAATCTCAAAAAACCCAAAAAATAATCAAGTTGAAACTCACATGAATGCACAAAACAAAAAGGAACATAATCTATAAGAAAAAACAACAACATCAAAACACTAATTGTACGACCACTTAGACACGCCAGGAATAAAACTGTATGCGGAAAATGAGTGCGATCCAAGTAAAAAAAACAAAAACTAGAATTTTTATGGTGAAAAGTATTCCGCAGAAAACTACAACTCCATATGTCGCTACAACTTTTATATATCCAAATTGGGTTAAACGTGTTACTTTATTAAGACCTAAGAAAACAACTAAACTTAAATATTGCTCTAACAAAACACTAAAAACATAATAAAGATAAAAAAACCTAGTTACCTCCCGTAAAGTGCTTTCTTTATAGCCATATAGTTAGCCTTTTCTTATTTGACTTTTAAGATGGGTGAAAATCATGTGGCAAATTATACTTTGGTGTTGATTCCTTTTTCCTAGGAAAGTGTTCCATGCATTTTTTGTGGAAAATGGAATTTAATATTCCCTTCTTTTGAATCTATTATTGCTCCTAAAGTTCTTTAAAAGGGTCTTCCTAAAATTATAGGAATACAAGTTTTAATACTCATATCCATGTCAACAAAATCTACAGAGAAAATTTTCATATGCAACTCAACCATGACACTCTTACTTTGCCTAGGGCGTGTTTGGTGGAATCATATACAAATTCCTAACCTTAACCCTAACCCTAACCCTAACTAAAGGAAAAAACTGTGTTTATGGTGTGATAACTTAGGCGCTGCATACTTATGTGTCAAGCCAGTTTCCATGCCCGTCAAACACAGATAGAGATTGATTTTCATTTATTCGTGAATGGGTGGCCATCAAGAATTTGGAAATCAAGTTTATATCAATCAAGATCAAGTGGCTGATGGATTTACTAAGATGCTCCTTGTTGTAAGTATTCTTGAGGTTAGTTGTCATCTAAATCTTCGTTCAACTTTAGATTAACAGGGAGTGTTAGAGTTGTAAAGACTACCGTATTGATACGGTGTAGTACACCGCCCAATATGGTCCCTTTGTACGCCGAGATATGGTCTATTCTCACCTCTATATAAACACGTAGCTGAACCTAATAGGGGTATCGTTTTTTCCTACCTTTTTTTGACAATCAATACCATATATATTTATATTAGAAAATAGTACATGGTAGAGATACATGAGCTGTCTCCAACGATTAGAAAATAAAGCCTAAAAGAAACTAGCAAATCTTCGTGGTCTTTAAAGTATTTTTTCTTTCATGACACAATCTTATATTTTTCTGAAAGCAGCCGAACGTAGAAACCAAATAGACATGTAGATAACAGTTAATGTTCTCCCATAATTTTATGAGCCGCAATGCCAAGACTATGTGCACGCGTGCAACCATTGACGTAATCAACCGACATCGGCAAGAACACCGACACCAATATTTCAGGGAACAATAACAGAATTGCCTTGTCAATGTCATTGGGTAGACGATTATACGAACCACCATTGTCGAAGACATAGCATCCGGGGAGGGGGGTGGGGAATGTGAGGACCATCCCCCTCCTGACAACCTCATAGAAAATCCAAAACCGATCTGACAAAGCAATATCTGGAAGACCATACCTATGAAACTTTAATCTCCCAACACCATCGTTGATGTCGCGAAGGAGATCTCTTCCTCGAACGAAGGGGTGAAGATTGTTTATTGTAGACGATGCCATCTCCGCTGACACGGAGGCAAAAATGAAGACAGCTCCAAAACCCTAACCTAATCTTTTGACACTGCCTCTTTTACTAAAAACTCAACTCGTAGATCGGGTTCCCCACTCCTCCCGATGCCGAAAGGGCTGTCCGGAGGGGGGCGACTTATGGAAGAGGAAGAATCAAGGTGGCGGCTAGGTTTTGGAAGAGGCAGCTGGGAGGAGAAAGACTGCTATGTTCTATTCTTTGGTCGTCCTTGATTTTATCACAAGGTTTCCGCCTACCTAATAGTATAACTTTCGGTTGAATTTTATATCTACGAAGCCTATGTGCGGAAAACCATAAGTCTCCGACGTTGGGTGGGACTGAGTGATGGGGGACAATAGTGAGAATAAAACAAAAATAAAACCCACTACTAGCTTGTACACTCTTCTATTATTGTGTAGGTATTTTGGTCTTTTAGTCATATGTATTGTAGTAGTTTCTAGAGTGTTCTAGTGTGGGGTGTATCCATGTTTGTGTTTGCTTCCCTAGTTTTAAGTAGTATCATTCAGAACCTTTTAGCTTTAAATAGAGGAATTAGTGGAGGTTCATGAGGCCTATAAATACAGGTCCTCTCCTCTAGTTATAGAACTTGGGCTATGTATCCCTACCTAACAAATAAGTGAAATCTTGTGTTTTGTCTTAGATCTTGGACTAGATCTTGTGTGTTGAGAGTTTTTAGATTGAACTCTTGATAGTAAGGGTGGACGTTCGGGGTGAGCTTTTGGCTTGGCTCAAGCTTTTCCTGGCTAGTTCCGAGTTGAGCTCGGCTCGCAGTAGACGTGGACCGAGTCGAGCCCAATAATCTGGACCGCAGCGAGCTTGTGGCTCGACAACAATCAAGGAAGCATTACACAACACCTTCATGAATATAGATATTGTCATGAATACAGTAATGCATATACAATTTAAGTCCTCTTGATCCCTGTGTTCTAAATACAAATTAGCTGCCATATTTTCCGAACTCCACTTTGGCTTGAAGGAGAGAGAAGTGAGTATGATCTTATGTGGCTGCTGGTCTATCTGGAGCGAAAGAAATTCTTGCAAACATGGTGAAGAAGGGCAACCAGTGATGGAATCTGTACAATGAAAAATTCAGACTTCATTGGATTTAGCCCAATTAGGAAGAGAAAAGGCAAAGAAGCTTCCTAGAAGGAAGGATCGATGGAAGCCACCCGATTAGGGAACCATCAAAATAACTACTGTTGCTAGTTTCATCCATGCATATATGGCAGGAGGTACCGGTCTAGTAGTGAGAGACAATCAAGGTAATCTCCTGAGAGCCCAAGCAATTTAGTATGAGCGCTCATATAGTGGAAGCACTAGCGATTAGGGATGGAGCAATCCTTGCAAGGGATAGAGGGTAGACTCAGGTTATCATTGAGTGACTCCAAAGAGGTAGTTAATCTATCCAATGCCGAAGGTGAAAATCGATCGGAATTGATGCTAATATGCCAGGAGATTAGTGATTCCACCAGCTTACAGCAAAGGCGTAAATACTACGGAGAAAGGATTCCAGAAACAAGTAACCTTCTTGGTTGCAAATAAGTCTTGACAAACCACCAACTTACAACAAAGGCGTAAATACTACATAGAAAGGATTCCAGAAACTCAATAGCACGTTGAAACGGCAGAAGTAGATATAAGAGCTGACAATTAATCAAACAAGATACCATATGGCCAGAATATATAGTGTGCATTAACCAATCTCTAGAGCGAGACAATGACCGTATGATCAGAAATTCCATGCATATTTAGAAGATTTTAAGTTTAAAGAACTACAGGTAAACATCAAGCTGATCCTCTACAGTTTGACAGATGGAGCGATCACAGTAGCTACACTACCCAACAATGACTATTCCCAGCACATCAATTCTCACAAAAGCATTACTCCAAGGAACCACAAGGAAGGTACATGACAGACTAAGACATAAACGAGAAAACAACCCCAACTTTAGGGCTATGCAATTTGTTGAAGTCCATATTTGCAGCGGCTTTCACGGTGCACTTTCCTGCGCACCAGCTTTCTTCACGGCAATACCAATCACAGCAGTGCCTGCCCTTGCCTTAATGTACAGCTCTGGATCAAGTGCATGTTTCACTGTGTACAAGCTTTTTACAACCAGATGCTCTGAATACACCAGGTTGGGAACTGTTGAACAAACAAGACCGCAAGACCATTAACTCAAGTCTTATTGATGTTGAACAAAACCATAAAATTAGCAAGATAGGATCAGTAACTGGAACACCAACTAAACAGAAGCAATCACCCCCTATGAACGAGATCATTTGTACAACGATGATTCCAGAGTACAACGCAGACACTGACAAACACGCCCTATGAACGAGATCATTTGTTTTTTTATACTAAACATTTGTATTTTAATACAATATATTATTTCATCAAGACAATAAGCTCAATATGTTGCCTAGACTATATAGTTAGCCATATTATGTCACCAAATATTAATAAACATGTCCTTTATTAGGATTTGTTTTGTGTAATGTAGAACCATACTAATCGCTACGTGGTATATTTTTTATCTAAAATGTGACAATAAAATTTGTTTTTTAGTTTGTTTAAAAGACATTGTCACCAGAGAAAAGTTCATTGAAGTAAAACATGTGGACGTTACACATTCTGAAATTATTGTGTACATGTGGTAGCGTATGTAGGTTTGCATATATTAAATGAAATATCCCTACTCGTCATGATACATATCTAAAATGTATGTTTTAGTACAAATATCTCGCGAGCGGTACTAAATAAATGATTTGATATGAGTAACTAGAAAATTCTAGCAAGGAAACGAGTTCCCTTATGTCTTCATGTGGTCTCCTTAGGACACGTTTTTGTTAGGGCATGTACAACGGCTATCCAAGCGCTTTCCGAGAAGAAAATAATAGTAGTAAGCTAATCAAGGACGGAAAACTGCCCAACTAGCTACCCACGTCCTGAGCTCTTTTACGGTGAATTGCACGGTTCCATCTAATTAAATCTTGGTTCCGCTTAATCTAATTTTTTGTGGGCGTTGATTAAGGAATAAATTTTCTGTAACTTCTATAATGCTACAACAATTCTTAACAGGCGCTTTAAAGTCAGCTCATCAAATTAAATGAGAATCGGAGCATCAAATCAGAATAGACTCTCCGTACTTGTCGTGGCATTCTTCCCACGAGCGCCGATGCTGACACTCCCCTGGGCTTTTTTGTGTTATTTTAGCTCAGTGGTTTTGGCATGTTACTTGTTACCACCCAAATCCAAACATATGCCCTTTATGTAGATGTCCGTTTTCCGCTCTTGCGTAGTGAATAGACCGTGGTCCTGTTGGTTGCTCAAAAATAAAAATAAAAATCACAAAAGGTTATAGGATTTAATCCTACGAGTTTCCTATGTGCATTAGAATCTTTGAATAAAAAGGCCCTTAAGCTTAGCTTAACGTCGTGGAAAAGGAAAGTGATCACTGGCGGGCTCCTTGCATGTAAAACTAGGCCTGGCCGCGCCAGCGTGAGCCCAATACAACACGTGCACGATACCGGAAACGAAACGAAGCGAAGCGAACGTGGTCTTGCTGGCCGTGTCCGACTCCGACTCCGACCTGACCTGGCATCATCGTGATCGTCTCGTGTAGAACGATGTCCTTGTCACTTTAAGAAGGTGTGGCGCCTGCGTATGGGAGTAGTCTTTGCGCCAATCAAACCAAAGTGGTTCACTGTCACTCTGTTTTCTGAGGGAGACTTTGATTTCGTTGTCAATGGAGGACCCTGGATCCATCTCGGCAATGCTCTGTTGGTCAAAGCCATGGTGGGTGCAGCTAGGCCATCGGAGACAGACCTATCAAGTATCCCAATGTGGGTAAAGATATTTGATGTTCCTTGGGACAAACAAACGGATGAGAATGGCCGTAAGTGGGGAAGCAGACTGGGCAAGGTAGTGGAGGTGGAGGCGGATCCACTTGGTACGAAACTCAGAGATTTCCTTCGAGTACGAATTGAAATCCCCATTGACAAGAGGTTGCAAACAAAGATCACTACTGGAATTAAGAATAGGCCAGAGACGCATCAGTCATATCTGCTGAGATACGAGAGAGTTCCCTACTTCTGTTTTTGGTGTGGCTTCATCGGCCACAACGACACGACTTGTGAAAAAAAGAGGATTGGGGTGCCATCCCTGGCATATGACTCTAGTTTAAGAACCTCTCCTATGCGCAAGTTTGAATATAGGGAGGCCTATGAACCGCCATCTTCAGGCCACGCTGCAAAGAAAGGCCTTGATTTCTCGGTTAGTGATGACAATTCTGGTACCTTGGGGAGGCCTTCTGCGAGGACTAAAAGCAAGCCGGTCTTTCGTTCGGTTGCAAATGCAACTGTGATTCCAGAAGAGGTAGGTGCAAGAGATGGTTTTGAGAGCAGAGAAAAATTGGGAGATATAAAGATGGATAAGGACCTTGCTGTTATGCTGCAAACGCTCCATGTGAAGTACCCAAAGGAGTCCTTAACTGAAATCAGAGAAAGGTATTGGGATCAGCTCGATAAATTCACTAGCTCGACACCCGCGGACATGCCTGCTCTGATAGAGGACATAAATCAGACAAATAAGGTCCCTGCATTGCTTGTGAAGCCCATAGCCATGATGAGATACCTGTTGAAATATTGGGCCCACTTTTAGTGGCCCAAATTAGATTTCAGTTTTTCCTATAAATCTCAAAGCCCACATAGTGGCAGCCATGTGAGTTTGAGCCCAAGTTGGTGGCAGCTCACTAGGGAGTGGCAAGAGGTGGGAAGTTTAGTCCCACATGGAAAGTTGGGAGGAAGTTAGACCACCTTATAAGGTGGGTTGTTTCACCACTAGTAAGTGAGTGAGAATAGGAGTGCTACACGCGCGCGCTCCTCCTCCTCCTCGCTCGCTCGTCTCGACTCGACTCGACTCGACTCGACACGACACGACACGTCACGACGCGCGCGCCGCGCTCGTGTTGAGTGGATTGAGCCTCGAGCCGAGACTTTCCTTACTTTTTGCACCTCAGGAAAACGAACAGAGTCCTAGACGGACGCGTCACAGTTAGTCGGTTCGGGTCGCTCCCGGATCGTGGGCTATCTGTAACCGACTCGAGACGTTCGTGCGACGTGGGCGTGGCCCACGTTGCCTAGGGTCTTGCCCGGCTACCGCAGAAATATCTGATACACGAGTTAGGGTTTCCACCTCTCTCTGCTTGCGCCGCCACCATAGCCTATTCCATCCCGTGCGCCGACGTGCATCGGCGAACGGGAGAGCAGGTCTCCGGAACCGCTCGTCCTTGCGATCCTGTACGGGAGAGGGCGAATTAGGTTTTTGGGAAGCGCTCGCGCGATCGCTCAAGCTCTTCATCACGGGTCGTCTTCCGTCCAAGTCGGGCGGTGCTGCCTACCGTCGTCTACAACGCCATCTACTTCGACCCGTCGTCCCCGTCGTCAACAACGTTGTCATCAACAACGTTACTCGCTGCGACATCGTACTGCTACACCTCCACCGCCACCTCCACCGGATCGGTACGTGTGACATATCTCGATCCGTTTAGCGATGGATGTTGTACTTGTTTGCTTTCTGCTACTGTTCATGTTGATCACTGCATCTAGTATGTTCGAGTTTCACATGTTAGTAGTTACTGTCGTCATGCTTAATATTCGGAATTAATCATGGAAATTGTGCCTAATTATCCAACAATCCAAAAACCTAATTGTAGGCAATTTCCTGAGTTAACAATGGCTGGTTTTGCTGATGCACTGAGGCCGGATAAGTTTACCGGTGTGCACTTTAAGAGATGGCAGTATAAGGCCATGCTCTGGCTTACTCATACGAAAGTGTTCGAAGTTACGATGGTTTACCTGAAGGAACTATATCGACCAAGATCGGAACAAGTTCAAGGAAAACAATAATCTCTTCGTCGGATGCGTTCTAAGTATTCTTGTCGATCGTACGTAGTGATGTGTACATGCACATAACGGATGGTAAAGAGCTACGGGATGCCATCGAATGCTAAGTTCGGTGCAACCGATGCGAAGCGATGAAGCTGTACATCATGGAGAGCTTCCATGACATCGGGATGGTTAACAACCGTTCGTAGTCGAACAAGCTCATGAGATACGATGCATTGCGAAAGAGCTTGAACTCCTTAAGTGTGCCTTACCCGACAAGTTTGTGGCTGGATGCATCATCGCTAAGTTGCCCCCTTCATGGAGGAACTTTGCCACAACTCTCAAACACAAGAGACGGGAGATATCGGTTGAAAATCCGATAGCATCTCTTGATGTTGAGGAGAAAGCTCGGGCTAAGGATAATGCGAGAAAGGAGAGGGTCAGTCTAGCGCCAACATGGTGCGAAGAAACCCTACGGCAAGAACAAAGGGAATAACAAGCCCTCCTTCAATAAGCCTATGAAGACTACAACCTTCAAGAAGAAGAAGATGATAAACAAAGCGAGATCTGAGCTGCTTTACGTGTGGAGAGACCGGCCACTTTTCTAAGGACTGTCCGGAGAGGGCAGACCGCAAGAAAAAGGCGAGGCAAGTCAACACGGTGACCGCTATCAATGCTGATGGGTACGGTAATCTCTTTCTTGTTCTTTCGGTATTTCAATCTCCATGTTGGTGGATTGATACAGGTGCTAATGTTCATGTGTGTGCTGACATATCCATGTTCACTTCTTACCAGGTCGCCCGGGATTCTTCCGTCTTGATGGGGAATGGGTCACATGCTTCGTTCGTGGTGTTGGCACGGTAGATCCGAAGTTCACTTCGGGGAAGATCGTGCGAGCGAGGAACGTGCAGCATGTCCCTACTATGAACAAGAATCTCGTTAGCGGCTCCCTTCTATGCAGAGATGGGTTTAAGGTTGTTTTAGAGTCGAATAAAGTAGTTGTTTCCAAGTTTGGACAATTTATTGGTAAAGGCTATGAGTGCGGAGGCTTGTTCCGCTTTTCGCTTTCTGATCAAGCGTCTTAGGTCGGATCGTGGTGGCGAATATTTTCCTAAAATCTTTGATGAATTATGTGAGGAACATGGCATTATTCATGAGAGGACGCCTCCCTATTCACCCCAATCAAACGGGGTTGCCGAGAGGAAAAACCGCACGCTGACTGACTTGGTGAATTCCATGTTAGCCACTGCTGGTTTATCAAAGGCATGGTGGGGGAGGCTTTATTGACTTCATGTCATGTCCTGAATAGAGTTCCTAACAAGAATAAAGATAAAACCCCTTACGAGGAGTGGACTGGGAGAAAACCATCACTTTCGTATTTGCGCACATGGGGATGTTTGGCGAAAGTCAATATTCCAATTACTAAGAAGCGCAAACTCGGACCAAAGACAGTGGATTGTATCTTTCTAGGTTATGCTCCGCGGAGTGTAGGATATAGATTTTTAGTAGTTCAATCCGAAGTACCTGATATGCATGTTGATACTATTATGGAATCTCGTGATGCAACATTTTTTGAGAATATGTTTCCTATGAAAGATATGCATAGCATTGCTAGAATTTCTACTGAGATAATTCCTGAGTCTAGTACATCTAATGAGTACTTTGTGAAGGAGATATGCCCTAGAGGCAATAATAAAGTGGTTATTATTTATATCTT
>NC_061511.1:204799352-204820005 GCF_022539505.1 Lolium rigidum | reverse complement strand
GACGTTGTCTATCAGAACTTTTCTTGTAGTGTTAGATGCTAGGAAACCAAGCTCTTGTAACTTTGAACTTAGCTTGGCAAACCATGCTCTTGGAGCTTGCTTGAGACCATACAAAGATTTATCAAGTTTGCACACATGAAATGGTGCACGGGGATCTTCATAGCCTGGTGGCTGCTTCATATACACTTCCTCTTCTAGAACACCGTGAAGAAACGCGTTCTTTACATCCAATTGCCTGAGACTCCATCCTCTAGAAAGCTGAAATAGCTAGAACAAGTCTAATAGTAGCAGCTTTAACAACAGGACTAAAAGTATCCTCATAATCTAAGCCATATCGTTGTTTAAAACCTTTAGCTACTAATCGGCCTTATATCTATCTATTGTTCCATCGGCATTTCTTTTGACCCTATATACCCATTTACAATCTATAAGATTGATGCCTTGCTTATGTGGTACTAGATGCCAAGTTTTGTTTTCTACAAGTGCATGATATTCATCATTCATAGCATTTTTCCAATTCTTATCGGCTAGTGCAATTTGTAACGTAGCGAGTTCTTCGAAATGCAAGAGAGACCGTAGCGAGCCTGTCACCGTCCAGTATACCTCTTTGGCTTGCGTTTTCCAGTTTGTTGCACAGTGCGATACACGAGCTCGGCTGCGGGAGCATCATTCGCAGAAGATCCTGGCCCTGGCTCCCCCTGGCTGCTGCTGCGCCTGTGCAGAGGATCGTGGTGGAGAAGCGCGCCCCTCCTGGCGACATGACGGCCCAATGATTGGCCTGTCACGGGCGGGAGAGCCACCGATTGGCCCGCTTCGCGCAGAAACAGTGCCGGTTGGTCGACCAGATGCTGGCGTGGGTCGCGTGAGCCCAGGTGGTGGAGCTGGGGCGCGACGCGTGTAGACACGGACAGGAGGCGCCGTTTGGGTCACCGCAGGAGGCGTCGACGTGGACGACGCGGGTTCGCCCGCGTGAGATCGAGGCAGATCGCCTGTCGACGCGCGAATCCCGACGCGGAGCCGATCCCGGGTGGAATCTTCGGAGATCGCAGAGGAATCATCATCGGGATCTGTCCCGGGGCGTCGTTTTGCCCCGGATCGCTATTTTCACCATTTGAGCTCGAATCCGAGCCATTTTGCTCCAAATTTGCTCCGCATCTTGCTGGTGCACCTGCGGAGACACTATGGGAACAAAAGGTGAAACATCGGGTGTTAGATCGGTACATTGTTGCTCCCGGGAAGTTGTTCCGATGAATTCCGAAGAGATTCCGGAAGTAGAAGAATAGCTTGGCGAAGGAGAGCTCCGGCGTTGGGATGAAGTTTGGAGAATGGGAAAAGCTGTTTCATCAAACACAACGTCTCGGGAGATATACACTCGGCCAGAGGCGACGTCTAAGCACTTCACACCTTTGTGCATATTACTATAACCAAGGAATACGCATTGCTTAGATCGAAAGGCTAATTTGCGTTGGTTATAGGGTCTAAGGTTGGGCCAGCAGGCACACCCAAAGACACGAAGAGATGCATAGTCGGGTTTTTGGTGGAGTAGACGTTCCATAGGTGTTTCATAGTTGATGACTTTGGAGGGGAGCATATTAATGAGATGAGTGGCGGTAGAAAAAGCATCATCCCAAAATTTTAATGGCATGGATGCATTGGCAAGAAGAGCAAGCCCAACTTCTACAATGTGGCGATGTTTCCGTTCTGCGGAGCCATTTTGTTGGTGGGCATGAGGGCATGAGAGATGATGAGAAATGCCAATGCTTTGAAAGAAGGGAGTTAGTTTTTCATATTCACCGCCCCCATCAGTTTGTATGGCAATGATCTTTTTGCCAAATTGACGATTCAACAAGATTCTGGAAATTCTTGAAAACTTGAAATACTTCAGATTTTTCTTGAGAAGAAATATCCATAAAAATTTACTAAAGTCATCTATAAAGCTTACATAGTATGAAAACCGACCTACAGAGGATGGTGCAGGTCCCCAAACATCTGAGAATACAAGTTCTAGAGGGGAGGTTGACACACTAGTGGACCTTGTGTAAGGTAGTTGATGACTTTTTGCTCTTTGACATGAATCACAAACCGACTCAATGCTAGAATTGCTAGAAAAAGGAAGATCATATTTCCTAAGAATCTTTTGAACGACTTTGAACGAAGGATGTCCTAAACGATCATGCCACACTGGTAGCTGAAGGCTTGGTGGCGCTAAGAGCTTGTTTATTCGTGCTTGATGATGATGATACCAACGGGTAGAGACCTCGGATGCATCGGCCTTTAAACGAGAATTTTCTTCGTGACCTGATCCTTGACATAGAAGAACCACGGGTGAAATTCAACAAAGACACCGTTATCCAAAGTAAAGCGATGGACGAGAAACAAGATTTTTGAGGCACATGGAACATGAAGAACATTGTATAGATGGAATTTTTTGGATGGGGAATCAACGAATGCATGACCAACATGGCTGATGTTCATACCTGTTCCATTGGCCGCTTGTATCTTGTCGTGGCCGTTGTACTTCTCCTTCATGGTGAGCTTATCAAGCTCCCCGGTGATGTGGTCGGTGGCGCCGGTGTCGGAGTACCAGTTGGTGTCGATACCGTAGGCGGCGTTGACACCCTTCTCCTGATCTTCTTTTTCATCATCAGAGTAGCGGTGCCAACACTTCCAGGCGGGATGGCCTCGCCTTGCCGCAGATTTGGCGGACGATGAGTTCGCGGTCGTTGCCGCCGCCGCTGCCTTGATGACGTCCGCCGCCGCCACCGCGGCGTCCACCATTGCCGCCTCCTTGTCGGCGGCCTCGACCACGGCCATAGCCACGGCCTCCTCCACCACGTCCACGGGGCGCTCCTTGGCCACCCCGGCGTGGTCCACCGCGTCCTCGCGCGGCGGCGTTGGCGAGCCACCGTGAGTGGGGACACCGAGCATCTCCATGTGATTGTCGTAGGAGGTCACCCGGGAGTACAGCTCTCCCACGGTTAGCTTGATGTCGGGGTTGGCTCCAATGGCTGCGAAGAGCGGATTATAGGGATCATCGAGACCGGCGAGCGGATACTCAACCGGCTCGTCCTCCTCTATCCTCCGCCCCGCGGCTGCCGGCTCATCGGCAATCGCCTTCATCTGGGCGAAGTATTGGGAGGTGGTTTTCCCTTCCTTCTTGGTGTTGGCGAGTTTGACCCGGAGGTTAGCGATGCGGGTCCTCGACTGGGTGGCGAACATGGACCTTATTGCAGTCCATACAGCAGACAATGTCTTCATGCCGATCACGGACAGCATGATCTCCACGGACAGAGAATTCACCAGGTAGGAAAGGACGTTCTGGTCCGTCTGCACCCACGCTTCGTAGGCGGGGTTGGCCACCTCGCTCTTCTCGCCATCCTTGTCGACGGAGAGGGTGGCCGGCGGTGCTTTGGTGGTTCCATCTAGGTACCCCATCAGGCGAGCACCACGGATCGCCGGGAGAGCTTGTGTCTCCCATAGGAGGAAGTTGTCCCTCGTGAGCTTCTCGGCCGTTCCCTGGCTTGGCAGAGGATTGGCCATGGCGATGGATGAGGATGGAAGGCTCATAGATTGGTTTTGTGGAAGAGAGGCTCTGATACCATGTGAAGATACCTCGTTAGATTTGGGTGGAATCGATGCCCTTTGTCTCGGGCTCGGGTTCGTGTTTATATAGGCCGACAACGGCAAGATAGGTACATGGTTGTTGTTCACGTGTGAGAGAAGCTAGGGAACAATCTGATCTTTATACAACAGATCAGATCGGTTACAAGGATACTTATCAAACTAAACTAACATATCTCCACACGTGACAAGGATGTTACAACAGAAATATATGTAGCGCTAACACAACACAGCATCGTTCACTCAGTTTAACTTCACACAAATGAAACCAACTACCAAACGCAACTGCAAATTCAGCCCACTGATATATAACTATATGCAACACCAACAATAGTAACAATGAATTTGTATATTCTGCACAACTATAGTACTCATCAACACTTCATTCCTATCATTCTGCACAAGCTTCTCTCACCTACTGTACTACTTTACTACTTACAGTGCATGCACATTTGAAATCGATCCATGTGTCCACTCTCCAGTTGACAACATAATACCAAATCCTAGCACAGCAACCCACAGGCACATGCTGTACACATCACCATGATCCGCTCGTCTTGCTCTTGACCTCCTCGTCAGCATCGCTCGTCAGTGTGCAGCCGCTCCTTACTGCTCGCACCCACGAATCCACCTGTCAAATTGCACGCCGTAAATAACTTGTATCGCCCACCTTCTCTACGGCCAGATCCCCTCGAAAACAATCTGCGTTTAGGTTCAGAAAAGACAACCACGCTCTGATGATTTGCGTACCTGTATCTCGCAGCTGCTCGAGCACTCAAACCTCAGGCCCGCCCGGGTCAGTATGTAGAACGCGTGCCGAGTCTTCCCGTCCTCCGGCACAAAGTTTGGAAGCTCTCCTACATCAACCACGTCGCGCAGCATGGTGGACTCCAGAGGGCTCAAATCTGAAGAAACATGCACCATTACTTCACTGTCAGCCAGCCTCAAATTCAGGTTCACCCGTATGACGGAAACATTATGGCAAAGGGAGATGCGGTTTTAAGAGGTGTATGTATTGGCCAAATATGCTGCTGCCTATCGCTGGATACTTCAAAGTTTTGGTTTTGCTTACCTGTAGACTTGAGGTAGTAGTATATGCACTGCCCATGCAGGACGACAAAGCGAGGTAGCCAGTCGTCCACCTCCGCGTCGTCTATGATGGGTGGCTCCCCTGGAAGCTGACTCCATCTCTATACGCATCAACAAATATATTACTTATAGTCATCAGTCCATTGAACAAGTTCCACAGGAACAAAGCTATTTGGGGGCAATCACAAGTGCAGTGGTTTGTTACGTACACTTCTGATATAAAGGTACCCGCAGAGACGAGCGTATCTCAAGACCTCATCGATGTTTTCCAACCTGGAAAGAACGCTATATTGATCAATCAAATCTGACAAAAAATACACTGAACATATCGAATTTTGATTCAGCTGAAAATCATGCCCATCAGCATACCGAGCTTTTAACTGGGACTCCCTCTCATCAGCATCAGCGATTTCGCTTCGTAATGACTCCACCTCAGCTCTGGTCAGTTCGATCTGATAACAGTGAAAAATGCTAGTGTCATAAGACAGTGTTCACAATACAGGACAGAAACAGGTATCATATAATTTCCGTACTGAGAAGTTACTAACCTTGTCGTCGTCCTCGTTGCTGGAAGACCACCTAAGGCGAGGAATCGACAGAAGATGTAGAAGCGATGCGGCTCCCATGACTCGTTTCGGGGTCCAAGAACGTCTGCGTGAAGGACTGGATACACGGATATTACAACATTTCATTACGTCCATAAAAGAGGTCTGGAAAATAAATTGAATCCAGCCACAGCTTGTTTTGCCATCAGCAGTATCACCTTGGGGAAGGATTCATGTTGCTCGTACTCGTGGACAGGCCGTCAGCGGCAGCATCCATGGGCTCTGTCCGTGGCGAGAAGTGATGTGGGAAGACCTCTATTCTTCCGTAAACATCATCCATCCAAGGGCGTGAGTGCTAGAAGAAACGCATAACGTCTGTTTAATACAGATGTATGTATTAAGAGTCGTAAAATTAAGTTGATACTGAAGTTGTTTTACTAGTACACTAGATGTTCGGTTCAACACATTTGATAACGAATGCAAAATGGGGCCTCGTGAAATACGCCAGGAATCCACTAGAGGTCCAAAATAGCTTAATTGTAAGAAACTCCAGTATCGCCATTTTTTAGGTGTCTATTCTCGGGATCAATCACTGTTATGCACCTAGATTAGTCTAAAAAAGTATTTGTCAACACTACTTATTCAGTGTTTATACATACTAAAAAGATATAGTTATGGGTGCACGTATAGAAGCTACTAGTAGTTGATGATAATAGCACAAGTGGAGAGGACAGAGTAAGCGCTAGCAGAAACGTAAAGTACTATCTGTTTAATACAATGTAAACTAGTTGTAAAACAAGTTGATACTGGACAAGTGCTTTTACTAGTAAATTAGAGCAGACTAATGCACCAGTATTGGTTATTCAATACAAATCATGAAGTACGCCAGGAATCATTAGAAGTCGCAAGGTAGCAAGAACCAGCCTCGGATTTCTTAACTGAAAGAGACTCCAATCTCACTGTGTTTTAGGCGTTTACATTTTTAGATATGGCACGCCTAGTGTAGTCTGGAGAAGGTGTTTACCAGCACTAATTAATTATTACTCGGTGCTACGACCGGATGTACTACTAGAATATGAGTCTGGGTGCATATATACTACAAGCTAGCTAGTAGTTGATGATGGCAATCGTATAATAAAGTGAGATGAGAAAGCAAGATGAAATACAGTAGTACACAGTGTTTCAAAACTAAGAGTCGTGAAATCAATCAAGTTGATGCTCAGAGTGATGTACTAGTATTGCACTATATATATTCGGTAGCTATCTGTTATTGAGTCGAGGGGAATTAGGAAGCTTAAGTTAGTTGTTCTGTTTACGGGGTAGCAGACTCCTAGACCTGACCTGGTCCATGACGAGGGAAGATAGTGAATTCGAAATCACGAATTATTAGAAGCTGAATCTAACAGTCGATAGCCGTAGCGAATCGATCTGCGACCTATCAGAGGCAGTCGATTCGGCGGTAGAGGAATCGAGGGAGGAAGCTAAAGCAAGGGACGGAACGAACCTGAGCTGATAGCGGGGGCAGGTAACCGGCGGCGTTCCTCGGTCTGCTGCGCTTCGATTCGACGGCGGGGGCAGGTAACCGGCGGGCGTGGTGCGTGAGGAAGGAAGGGGAAAGGCGGGCGTTGCCTTGCTGGTGGGGGAGTGCGGAGGAGGAAGAGGAAGAAGACGATGGCAGGCAGGTGAGGTCAGGTCGGAGTCGGACACGGCCAGCCAGCGAGACCACGTTCGCTTCGTTCCGTTTCGTTTCCGGTATCAAACGTGCACGTGTTGTATTGGGCTCACGCTGGCGCAGCCAGGCCCAGTTTTACGTTACCTGTACTCGCGTACTCCTTTCGTTCACAAATAAATGTATATGTGAGTTTTTCAAGATAAATTATGAAATAGAATGAAAATACATTAAGAACATGCATCTCTAATCTTTAATTCTTTCACCTCCAATAAACCAAGTGAATGCAGAAAATAAGAAAAACATGCGCTTAATATTATTGGATTTAATTTCCGTGCAATGAGAGAGAATTAGTTAAAGTGCATTGAAAAGATAGGAGTACATTCTTTTGTGGACAAAATTTTGAGCGCTATATATCCACTTATTTGTGGACGGAGAGAGTATTAGGTATTTTTTCCATACATGTAGTGCATGATATTACTTATAATATCTTTATTGTGGATAATTTAAGAAACACTCAGATACATGGTCACTCAGAAGTTGCAGGACTAAGACACGATAATGAAAATGAGTCTCTTCGTACGTGCTCAAAGACTTATGGAGGTCGACTTAAATACGAGACCAGACTAACGGAAACGCGTCTAGTTTAGATAGAGATGGGTTTGGTTCAAACTTTCTAAAGTGCATAGGTTTTGTAATCCTTGATAATCCACCCAACATATAAATTATTGGATTGTGCTATCTAGAGCACATATATCACATTAGTTTTTTTATGGGAATTTAATATGGCAACTCAGTCATGCATGCATGCAGCTAGCCCAATCAGGTGGGATTCCTGCTGGGTTTCAAACTTTAAAATATACCTTATCTCTTGAACTGTAATTCGATATTTAGGACCATTTTCATTATTATCTTTTCTGCAACGAGATTTTTGAAAATAAATCCCATATTAATATATGTTAACAATATTTTTTCGATCCTAGTAGCCAGATTATACTTGCTTGGTCAGCTGCAGTTTAGCCCAAGTTGATTGTCACGACAAAGTCCCATGATTGCCATTTTTAAACTTCCAGCAAATAGACATCTGTTCGTGTTTAGAATGGATCAAATACACGCTCTCTGAACATGTAGATCATTTCTATAACAACAACAAAAAACATGTAAACTTACCTGGTAACTACGTAGAATTTGATTTGTAACAGTTAACTAGTAACCTAGTAGCTGTAGTATTATAACCTAGCAATTGATGTCGAAAAAAAAAAAGTTTCGCCAAAACATATTAAGATGGGATCTTATTCTAAAGGCTTCGTTATATGAACTAAGCTATCAAAACGGGTCGTTAATTAAATTAACGATTTAAGGGCTGGATGCTAAGGGTATGTACAATGTCTGCTCTTAGCCCAGGCGCTAGAAACTTTTTCCAGGTAGTTATACCCAAATCCCAGTTAGTCATGGGATTTTGCCTCGCGTTGACTCAACATGTTGCGTCAGCGCCAATGGACAGCTAATCTCTTTTTTTCCTGCACGATCTGTATTGACAAGCGGCGGGCGCTTATACCAGACACTAGCAAAAGGGGAGTTGGATGTGTGGAGTGAGCTGAGAGAGCGGTGGTGAGTTGGTCGGTGCCAGGTGCTTAGCGATTATGTGTTGGAGAACTAGTATCTGAAAGGAGACGCTAGCAACGACTTTAGCGTTTGATCAAGCGGTCACCAATGCACACATGGGCGCTAAGCTAATAATCATATTTTCAGGATTGATTTTTCTGCCTACCCAAACTATCACCCATGTTTACAGAAAAGCTTTGCAAGGCACGGGCCTTTATTAGAATTTCTTTGAAACCCACTTTTGTTTCTCTGTACAAAGACACACAACAACTGGTTGCATACTCTCTTGGTTCCATAAAACAACCCTGTGTATCCACGAATAAGAAGCAAGCATTTTTCTGAAGATTTAACTTTTCCAAAAAAAAAAAGCCTGACTACAATTAGTTTTTGCATAATGTTTGTCAATAATTTTCGAAAGGGGTGACGAATAATAAACAAACCGCCTGCTGTTCTACAAGACATTATAATAAACAACACCTTGAATGAATAGATCTTGCAGCATCAAGACAAGCCTGCAACATATAAATATATATAGTTTGATCACAACGAGTAGCAACGCAACGAGACACTTGATTTTTTTTCGAGAATACACCTTGGAAGGTGTATCAGCATTAGACACTTGATTAACCTGTCTAGACTGTGAAGCAAAGCATGTAACACCAAAAACACTTAGGAATTCTAGTGATGCCAAGACGACATGCCATCATGGTACCAGTGAAACGAGGCATCTCCAAGCACATAGCCAATGAAAAGCCCTCCCACGGTTTTGAAGCAATCATGAACGATGGCTGATCGCCGGCACGAGCGCCTACAGATCAGATGACATCGAGTTAATACTAAAGCAAGCATCGCATAGCGTAGAGATAGTTTTTACATGGGAGACAGAAAATAAGTGGAGTTACCAGCCAGGGTCATCGTGCCTAGGTTGGATTTGTACAGAGAGTTGATTCATCAGGTTGGTGTATTTTTGGCCTACGCTGCCCTTAACAGTGTACTTTGCGTTGAACCCAGCAACCAGATTGTAGAGCTCCTCTGTCTTATTGTCGATCAGAGCCATGCGAATCGCGGCATCCTTCTTTCTGGTCGGCCGTGAGCCCATGCGGCTACAGATGCAAAGCAATATACGGCGATTATTTCGTCTTCCTTCCTTCTTTAGATTTTGCAACGACAAATCTCAGCTTTAAGCATCGACTGAGTTTGGGCTACGAACAGAAAATCGACAGAATTTTTTTGCACGCAGTACCTTGGGGTTGACGGGGCCGGTGTTGACAAGCCTTGGAGGCTCAACGGCCCGCTGGACGCTGATCCTCCTCGCCGCATGTCGAATCGCGGCGGCCATGGCTGCTCTCGATTTCTTCGGATCCTCGCGCTGTGTATGTCTACGAAGGCTCACTTGGAAAGAAGGGGAAAATCAATTTCTGGCGACTTATAATACCTTGCAAATATTGGAGGAAGGAATCTGGCGAACCTAGGGCTTCCTCGCAAGATCAGATCGATCCCCTCCCCTACCTTCCACCGCTAGCTCGTAAAAGGGGCAAAGCCGAAAAATAACCGTCAGGATACGAGTTCAGTTTGAAAATCGACATAGATTAGTTACTGTAAATGAGACCAAACTGAAAAAAAAATTGCAGGTCGAGCCTAAAAACCAAACTCCGCTCCCTATTTGTAGGGCTTGATAAGTCGAACTGGAGGCTAAACAAACTGTATTCCCGGTGACGTTTTGGCGGGCTGAATCTTCAGCTCCGAACAGTGCAGTTCCACCGGAGGACTTCCGAAAAAGGACCAAAACTCGGCAAAATCCGGCCGGGGCAGCGCGGGACCAGCGCCGGGCCAGCGGGGGGCTGATGCGGGGGGCACCGCCGGGGCGGCGCGAGGCCGACGCGGGTCGGCGGGGGACAACGCGGGGCCGGCACCGGGCGGCGGGCCGGGCGGCGCGGGGCCGGCACCGGGGCGTCGTGAGGCCGACGCGGGGCGGCGCGTGGGGCGGCGCACGGCCGACGCGGGGTGGCGGGAGGCCAGCATCGACGCGGCGCGACGACAATGCGGGGCGGCGCCGGGGCGGCGCACGGCCGGCGCGGGGGCAGCGGGGGGCGGCGTCGGGGCGGCACCAGGGCAGCGCGGGGCAGAGGTAGAAGAAGAAAGCAAGGAAAAAAAGAACAAAAAAAACTGACATGTGGGTCTAATGGTATATTTAGGAATATGTTTTTTTACTGTTTTAGTTTACGGATTCTAATCTGCGTTGGCACTTTTTCGATCCGTAAACACAAATTTCAGTGATCTGAACTCGCGTTTTAATAAAGATGTTCTAGCAGAGTTTCTTTTTGTTTTCTTTCCTTTTTCAACAGGAAGAGGGGTCACCGAGTGCGGCTCTGTCTGATTTTCTTTTTGAGGGTAGGCTCTGTCTGATTTTCTTTTTGAGGGTAGGCTCTGTCTGATTCATGGTATGGTACACAACACACTACACATACACTTCCGAAAACCGTCAAGTCATCAAGCCCAGCCCATGTACGTCAAACCTGCACGTCCTATTGGGCGGGCCCATTTAACGTGCTTTTTGGTGTTTATTTTTTTCTTTTCTGGTGGTTTTCTCGTTTTTTTTTCCGGTTTACCCTGTTCGAAATGGTCTTCAATTCACTTTTGTTCAGTTTCATAAAGTATTCAAATTTTAAACTGTGCAAATTTGATTTTGTTCTAAATTCAAACTTGTCCAAATTCAATATGTGTTTAAATGTGAAAAAAAATCAAATTCGAGGTTCAGGTTTGGGCTTGGCAGCCTAGGCCAAAGCTTTTGGCCCAGCAGAAACGTGAGGTTCAGGTTGTTTGGTTTCTTACGAGCCCAGTTTTAGCCTCACCACTTATCCACATGGTGATCTTACCTCTCACCTTCTCACATATCACAAAGCTTCACGCCGCCGTTCACAAGCTTCGGCACGTCAATGATCACGAATGCATACACCACCATGGCATCGCCAGTCAAAACCATCACCACGTCGTCAATCACGAAGACGAAGAGCACCATGACACCGTCGGTCACGCCGGTCACAAGCATGGGCACATCGCCGACCACGAAGACGAAGACCACCATGACGCAGCCGGTCACAAGCACCACCACGTTGCCGACCACAAAAACGAACACCACCATGACACTGTTGTTCACGCCCGTCACAAGCATCACCATGTCGTCGACCACGAAGACAAAGACCACCATGACACCGCTGGTCACGCCGGTCACAAGCATCATCACGTCGCTGACCACGAAGACAATCACCACCATGACACCACCGGTCATCACTAGCATAACCATGTCGCCGACGATGAATCTGAATACCACCATGACACCGTCGGTCACGCCGGTCAAAAGCATCACCATGTCACCGACCACGAAGATGAACATCAGCATGCCGCCACCACCATGGATTATCACCTCTCAATTATCACATATATATCATCATCACGTCGATGTCCATGAAGATGGCAAGCGAGAAGTTGAGCAAGAGTACTCCAAAGTCTAAACTATACTCACACATACATACACGTTATAGTATACTAGCGAGTCATTTATCTATTCGTGCATGTACACCGAATTAAAAACCTGTCAATATGAAAGTCATGCGGAATGATGATGTGAAAACTACTCCTCAAAGGAAATTTCAAACGGTTGAGCGTGTGCGACGAATTTGGCAAAATTCGCTTAAAACTTCATACACGAAATTGACGATTTATGACCAACGAAACTTGAAACCGATTGTGGGAATTGATTCGTATCATCGACACGCATCTTTTCCATGTACATCTTATTTTGATTCGGCATATATTTGTATTGTTTTGAAGAGAGAATGTGTAGAGTGCATTGTCAAGCCAAGGAGTAGCGAGAAGAGGACATGCCCGCTAGTAACTGCCAAACTGGATGTTTTTTTAGGGATGTTCCAGAGGTGATTTAAAACCTGTGACATGTAAGAACACGAGTGAGGCTAGACAACCAGACGGACAAAAAAATGTGTATATAGATGCGAGCTAAAGCGATGGCAGACTACCAAACGTCCTTCGCCGTGTTCAAGTCACGTCCTCCTCGTGAGAAAATATCTTTACCATTTCTCACCCTATCCCCAATCAATGAAAAATGCATGTTTGCATTGATATTTCTGCGTGTCTTTGAGTAATTTGGCAGATAAAAGCACGTGGCGTGGAGAGGCAATTAAGTGCAAGTACTCGTGCTACCAAAATGCACGACATTGTTTCAGTGCACATCGAGTGTAGCTTGGGCTTTTTTTTTTTCTTTTGCGGGAAGTTCCCCCTCGCGGGGAAAATATATTAATCAAGGGACAGGAGTATCATCCTGATTACAAGCTAAACGAATTTCATCTGGTCCTGAACGGAACCAGATTTTAGAACAAGAGAGAGCACGACTCAACTGAGCCAGACTATGGCTCACACAATTTATTTCTCTACTAATGTGTGTAACCTTACACACCCTACCAGAACGACAGTAGCTCTTTACTTCATTGACAAGGCCCGCCAGCTTTGATCGGTTAACAGCATCATCATTTATCATCTGTACTGCCTCTAGGCAATCACACTCCAGGAGGATCGGCCGATCCGTCCATTGCATGGCCAGGTATAAGCCCTCGACACACGCCTTCAGTTCTGCTTCAATTGGACTGTCACAACCTTCCAGGAGCCGACATGCAGAGAAGATAATCTGGCCCTGATCATCACGCAAGATCATACCGGCACCACCTGAAACATTTTCAGACACCCATGACCCATCCACATTTAGTTTTGTCCAACCTGGGCATGGCCTGGACCATTTAGTTGGGCAAACTTGCTTGCATTTCAGCGCTTGTTTCTTCACCTTCCCAGGCAACATATGATCATACTGTACGACCATCTTCCCTTTTGTCGGATCTGCGTACGGGTATTGCTTGATGCAGAGAAGGGAATCGACGTAGCTGGACAGGAACCGCCGAGAAACTTCGATTGGTGGCGCCGGTTTATGGTGTACAACTTCATTACGGACATGCCATATGCGCCACCAGGTCATCATCATCATCATGCGCACCTGCTCTGTAGCTTGCAGTAAGGCTTGTAGTATCCATTCTGGTCCTGTGTTCTTGATCTCCCAGGCTGCTGGCAAAGGCCAGACCTCCCTCATCGCTTCCCACAGGTTCCTTGCCATAGAACACCTGCATAAGACATGAAAGGTGTCCTCCCGTTCCATGCCACACAGCACACAAATGTCAGATGTGACTATTTTCCTTCTCATTTTGTTTTCAAAAGTAGCTAGACCATTGGTTGCAACTCTCCAGGCGAAAACTCGTACCTTAGGGGGAGCAGGGCACCCCCATACCGTGTCCCAGACGGTGCGACAACCGTCCGGTGCCCTGCTCGCGGCGCACATAGTCGTGCGATGAAGTAGCCCCCATGCCATCTTGTATGCACTGCTGACGGAGAATAACCCCCGCCCATCTGGAGCCCACGCAATGACATCGCCATCATGGTGCGTGGACAGCTTGATCTTCAGGATTTCCTCAATGTCTGCCTGCAGGAAGTGCTTGTTTAACAGCGTAAGATTCCAGTCACCGTCATCAGCGATAAGGGCAGACACCCGTCGAAGCCGACAGTCGCCCTTGGATGAGATTGGCCTGTATGAGGTAGGTCTTGGTAGCCAGGGATCGCGCCAAATCCTTATCTGGCTACCATCTCCCACCCTCCACACAATGCCCTTCTTTAGGAGGTCCAATCCATGTGTAATCGCCTGCCAAGTTGAGGAAGCGTTCCCTGCAAACACAGTATCTTCAAGCCGACCATTAGGATAATATCGAGCTTTCAAAACCTGGGCACATAGACTATCAGGGTTTGTTAGCAGTCTCCAAGCCTGTCTAGCAAGAAGAGCCTGGTTAAAAAGTCTGAAGTCGCGGAATCCTAAACCCCCACACCGTTTAGGGTGTGTGAGAGCATCCCAAGACTTCCAATGGGTTTTCCTTTTACCTTTCTCCGATCCCCACCAGTAGTTCCTCACCATGCTATTCAAATCATCACATAAAGCCATAGGTAATTTGAACACACTCATAATGTAAGTCGGGATAGATTGAGCAATCGGTTTTATAAGCGTTTCCTTTGCCGCTTGTGACGGAAAAGAATCTCCCCACTCCATAAATCTCTTTGTCAGCCTAACCTGTAGGTTTTGGAGTCTGCCTCTATTCATTCTGCCCTCCGGAGTTGGCAGACCAAGATATTTATCCTCGAACACTCGGCTTTGTAGTTGCAATGTTGCTCTGATTCCTTCTTGTATATGTGTTGCACAACCACGACCAAACATGATCGAACACTTTCCCATATTAATTAGTTGCCCAGTTGCGCGGGCATATGTGTCAACCAAATCTCTTATCGCCTCAGCTTGCCCTGTCTCTGCCTTGAAGAACAGTAAGGTGTCGTCCGCAAAAAGGAGATGTGAAACTCCTGGAGCCCTAGGGCAGATTCTCACAGGTGTGATCACTTGTTGATTAACACTCTGCCTTAGGAGTGCCGATAAGCCGTCAGCAACGAAAAGGAATAGGAATGGAGAGAGAGGATCTCCTTGCCGTAGCCCGCGCGACGGTGAGAACGAATCCAAGATGGCTCCATTAAATTTAACAGAATACCTCACTGTGGTGACACATGTCATAATCCATCGCACCCACTGATGAGAGAAGCCTAACTTTTGCATCGCTCGCTCCAAGAAGTTCCAGTCTACCAGATCATAAGCCTTTGAGAGATCAAGCTTATAAGCACAAAAACTCTTCTCCGGGTCTTTCTCCTGCTGGATATAATGGAAACACTCAAAGGCCAACAACGCGTTGTCCGTTATAAGGCGGCCCGGGACAAACGCACTCTGATTAGGGGACACTATCTCATCCAAAACTGGCCTCATTCTGTTGACTAGACACTTTGCTACCACTTTGTAAATGACGTTGCAGAGGCTTATAGGTCTGAACTCTGTAACCTTCGTCGGATGATCTACTTTGGGTATCAAGACAATTGTAGCCTCATTAACCCCTAGAGGCATGATGCCTGTTTTAAAGAATTCCTTCACCGCTGGAATGACCTCCTCCTTCAAGCAGCCCCAGTTACGTTGAAAGAATCTGGCAGGGAAACCGTCAGGCCCAGGCGCCTTTAGTGGGCCAATCTGAAATAGAGCATCCGCTATTTCCTTGTCTGTGAACTCCGCACACAGTCTAGTGTTCATGTCCTCTGTGACCTTTTCTTCCAGTAGTGGTAGAACCCTTAAAGGTTCTATAGTGGGATCTGCTGTAAATAAGTGTTGGAAATAGTTCGTGAATAGCTGCCCCATGGCCCCTTGGTCAGTATGCACCATCCCGTTATCATCAACTAGTTGTTTTACTTTATTTTTCCTTGCTCGCCAGATTGCCTTGCTATGGAAAAACTTCGTGTTGCGGTCACCTTCCCGCAGCCAATCTATTCGAGAACGCTGCATCCACATCATTTCTTCCCTGTAAAGTAGTTCATTCATACTGTCAGTAACATGCCTTATTTCATCCCTGTCAGCATTCATATTCATAAGCTCCTCCAGGCGTGAGCGCGATTTTTCAAGCTGCCTTTTGACATTACCAAACTTGTCCTTGCTCCAGGCCTGTAGATATTGCATTACTTTTCCTAAGCCTACCCTAACTTGGCCCAAGTTATGCTTTGGTCCAGCTTCTGCCCATGCATTTTGGATGTGCTCAGGCAGGCTCACTTCCCTCTCCCACATAACCTCGTACTGTCTCCGATTAGGCCTTGGATCGGTTTCCACCTCCTTTTCACATTTCAACAAAATTGGCAGGTGGTCAGAACATGGAGATACTTTGTGCACTACGGACGCTTCAGCGAAGATGTTGCGCCACTGGTTGTCTGCAACAACCCGGTCCAGGTGGACACGGACATTACCACGGCCCTTACGTTTATTGTCATAAGTATAGGGCAAACCACAGAAGCCTAGATCCACAAGACCGCACATCTCCAGAGTGTCACGAAACGCCAACATTTGTGCCTCCGCTCGTTTAGTAACTGAGAAGTGCTCAAAGGACCACATCGCCTCATTAAAATAACCGAGGACACACCAAGGCAAATCTGATTCATTCTTCATATTTTGTAGCAGCGTCCACATATTGTGTCTATTTTCTGTCCTTGGTTCGCCATAAACACAGGTCAAACGCCAGGTTGGCTGATCATCAGCAATTCGAACATGTACATCGATAAACCTCTCACAACTAGATTGGACCTCAACATGTATCTGATCAGACCAAAAGAGCGCCAATCCACCGCTCAGTCCATCACTGTCAACACCCGTGAAGCCTCGCAAACCAAGTCGGCCACGAAGGCGACGAACTCTCTCAGCTTTTTGTCTTGTCTCACACAGGAACACGATACATGACCGAGTCTCTCGAACAAGGTCACACAACTCACGAACTGTCGGGTTGTTCCCCGCGCCCCGACAGTTCCAGCCAAAACAATTCATTGCTTCTGACGGGGCGCAACGCGCGTCCCCGTCAGTTGATCAGCGGCCCCTGGGCTGATTGCCTCCAAAACTTCCCCTCCTTTAGATGATCCCCTTCTAGCATCACCCATTCCGACATTGCCTACTCTGCCCTTTTTCTGAATGTTACATGTATCCTCACCGGCATGAACAACAACGGCTCGGTCATTGTCCCTTGATTCCACCTCATCCTCTGTATGGCTCGCTAGCCTCTTCCCTAATATCGAAGCAGCATCAGTCATGTTTGTGTCAGTACTACTCTCAGAAGGGGTCCATGAACTTAGGCCTCTTAGTGCTGGTATCATATCCGAGCTGCTCATCGGATGTGGGTATTGTTGGATAATTAGGCACAATTTCCATGATTAATTCCAGAATATTAAGCATGACGACAGTAACTACTAACATGTGAAACTCGAACATACTAGATGCAGTGATCAACATGAACAGTAGCAGAGCAAACGGTACAACATCCATCGCTAAACGGATCGAGATATGTCACACGTACCGATCCGGTGGAGGTGGCGGTGGAGGTGTAGCAGACGATGTCGCAGCGAGTAACGTTGTTGATGACAACGTTGTTGACGACGGGGACGACGGGTCGAAGTAGATGGCGTTGTAGACGACGGTAGGCAGCACCGCCCGACTTGGACTGGAAGACGACCCGTGATGAAGAGCTTGAGCAGTCGCGCAGAGCGCTTCCCAAAAACCTAATTCGCCCTCTCCCGTACAGGATCGCAAGGACGAGCGGTTCCGGAGACCTGCTCTCCCGTTCGCCGATGCACGTCGGCGCACGGGATGGAATAGGCTATGGTGGCGGCGCAAGCAGAGAGAGGTGGAAACCCTAACTCGTGTATCAGATATTTCTGCGGTAGCCGGGCAAGAGATTATATAGGCTCGGGAAACCCTAGGCAACGTGGGCCACGCCCACGTCGCACGAACGTCTCGAGTCGGTTACAGATAGCCCACGATCCGGGAGCGACCCGAACCGACTAACTGTGACGCGTCCGTCTAGGACTCCGTTCGTTTTCCTGAGGTGCAAAAAGTAAGGAAAGTCTCGGCTCGAGGCTCAATCCACTCAACACGAGCGCGGCGCGCGCGTCGTGACGTGTCGTGTCGAGTCGAGACGAGCGAGCGAGGAGGAGGAGGAGCGCGCGCGTGTAGCACTCCTATTCTCACTCACTTACTAGTGGTGAAACAACCCACCTTATAAGGTGGTCTAACTTCCTCCCAACTTTCCATGTGGGACTAAACTTCCCACCTCTTGCCACTCCCTAGTGAGCTGCCACCAACTTGGGCTCAAACTCACATGGCTGCCACTATGTGGGCTTTGAGATTTATAGGAAAAACTGAAATCTAATTTGGGCCACTAAAAGTGGGCCCAATATTTCAACAATCCCCCACCAGATCTCAAATCCCCATTTAGAGATTTACCAATACTCGCTGCTTGTTTATATACCGAGTGTTTCAGCGGAGATCGTTAAGTTGAACTTCCGCCTAGAACCTTAAGCTACATCCATTCACACTTGAACAATGGACTAAGCCTTGAATTGCAAGTTTTGCGTGAACAGGGTTTCACTCAAAGTCATGACCAGTACATGGCTGCCGCAGCCTACCCCGCGGGTGAAGCATATGCGTCATACTTCGTGGTCTCTTCATGAGTTTACTAGAGATCACCCAAATCTCATAGATTGCGACGTTTAACAATCGGACTCATATAGGTGTGTTATTTCAAGAATGCTCTGTAGGACAGCACCTTTGCTAAAATAGCCAACATAAACACATTAAGGCTTGTTGCCAACCTGCCTTACAGCAATTGAGAGTTGTGCATCTTCACATAGAGAGGGTTACAGAATACTCTCCTCAATTAAACCACTAGTTTGTTCTTCCCAGGTCCTAATTCACGGGATCTCCGATCACAAAGGTTGGGTTACCACTATGGTGTAACATCAACGGGTCTCAAACCCATCTCCCTCGATGCACTTTCTATCACATTACGTGATAGTCCCTTTGTAAAGGGATCTGCCAGGTTTTTGTCTCGTTTGAATATATGTAACGGTTATTACTCCGGAGTTTCGCAATTTCCTCGACAGACTTCAAACGTCTCTTGACGTGTCTTGATGACTTCGCGTTATCCTTAGAATTGTTCACTTTGACAATTACGGTTTGATTGTCACAATTCAAAAGGATTGCCGGAACAGGTTTTTCAACCACAGGCAAGTCCATCAAGAGCTCACGCAACCATTCTGATTCAACAGTGGTTGTGTCTAAAGCGAGAAGTTCTGCTTCCATAGTTGACCTCGTCAATATGGTTTGCTTGCAAGATCTCCATGATACTGCGCCACCTCCAAAGGTAAATACATACCCACTTGTGGCGTACGGATCAACTACATCTGAGATCCAATTCGAATCACTATATCCTTCAAGCATAGCTGGGTGCCCTGAATAGTGAATCCCATAACTCATTATACCACATAGGTAGCGCATGACCCTATATATCAAGTGCATGCCAATGATCGATACTCGGGTTTGACATGAACCTACTCAACTTGCTAATCAGCAAAAGAGATGTCGGGTCTAGTCGCGCTCGCTAAGTACATGAGTGAGCCAACAATCTGAGAGTATCTCAGTTGATCTACGGCAATCCTCCGGTTCTTGCGTAATGTCACACTGGGATCATAAGGTGTTGGAGAAGACTTGCTATCAATATAGCCGAACCGGCTCAAGATCTTCTCAACATAATGGGATTGCGTTAGAGTAATCCCACTCTCATTCTTAATAAGCTTGATGTTCGAATTACATCGGCTTCTCCCGCATCTTTCATATCAAAGCACTTTGACAAGAAAGACTTGACCTCGTGTATTACTTTCATGCTTGTACCAAATATCAGAATATCATCCACATACAAACACAGTATAACACCTTCGCCCCCACCATGACGATAGTAAACACACTTGTCAGCCTCATTGACAACAAAGCCTACGTAAGTCAAAGTTCGTCAAACTTTTCATGCCATTGCTTAGGTGCTTGTTTCAGGCCATATAAAGATTTCAGCAACTTGCACACCTTTCTTTCTTCACCTTTTACTACGAACCCATCGAGCTGATCCATATAGATTTCCTCTTCCAACTCTCCATTAAGAAAAGCTGTCTTTACGTCCATTTGATGAACGATAAGACCATAGGAGGCAGCCATGGACAGTAGTACTCGAATGGTGGTAAGTCTAGCGACAGGTGAATAGGTGTCGAAGTAATCTTCGCCTTCTCTCCGTGTGTAGCCTTTAGCTACAAGCCGCGCCTTGTACTTCTCAATAGTACCATCGGGTCTTAGCTTCTTCTTGAACACCCATTTGCAGCCCACGGGCTTGCATCCATGGGGTCGTTTCGATAGCTCCCAAGTTCCATTAGAAAGAATCGAGTCCATCTCGTTATGAACAGCTTCTTTCCGAGTCATCCGCATCCGGAGATGCATATGCCTCTCGCAATGGACGTGGGAGTATCATCCACAAGGTACACAATGAAATCATTACCAAAGGATTTTTCAATCCTTCGTCTCTTGCTCCGTTTAGGAGCTTCATTGTCATCCTTCTCAGTAACATTCTCATGTGATTGT
>NC_061511.1:204747060-204799252 GCF_022539505.1 Lolium rigidum | reverse complement strand
AATTATGTGTCAATAATAAATCAAACAAAGGAAAGGTTTATTGTTCATAGAGGTCGACATGTGGGACCTCCGAGCCGGCAGGCGTCCTCAACGTTTTAATGGCGGCACGAGATCGAACGATAAAATAAGCCAAAAATCATTTGGTAAACAAAATCCAAGAAAAGAAACATTTACCGTTCTGAGAGGATGACATGCGGGACCCATGAGGCAGCAGCATCCTCAACGATTCCAAGGCGGCAGGGGATCAAAAGAAAAAAAAGAAATATCCGAGAAATTAATTAGGGGTTCAAAATAAATCCATCAAAAGAAACTTTTATTGTTCATAGAGGATGACATGTGGGACCGACGTGCCAACAAGCATCCTCATCGTTTCAAAGGGGCGAGGAGATCAAAAGAAAAAGGCAAATAGCCGGACATTAGGGGTCAAAAATAACTCCAAAAAAGGAAACTTTTATTGTTCGTAGAGGATGACATGCGGGACCCATGATTCAGCAGACTTACTCAACGTTTCAAAGGCGGCATGAGATCGAAAGAAAAACGCAAGTGACAAAATATCGGGAGCTAAAGATAATCAAGAAAAAAAGAAACTTTATTGTACATAGAGGATGACATGCGGGTCCCATTTAGCAACGAGCGGTCTCAACGTTTCAAATGCGGCTTGAGATCAAAAGAAAAAGAAAATAGCCGGAAATTAGGGGGTAAAAAAACTCCAAGAAAGGAAAGCTTTATCGTTCATACAGGCTGACATGTCGGACCTATGAGCCTGCAGACTTACTCGAGCGTTTCAAAGGCGGCGGGCCGGCAGGGGATCAAAAGAAAAAGGAAATAGCCAAAAATCAGATGGTGAAAAAAATCCAAGAAAAGAAACTTTTATTGTACATAGAGGATGACATGCGGGTCCCATGAGCCGGCGGGTTCCTCAACGTTTCAAACGTGGCATGAGATCGAAAGAAAAAGGAAAGTGACCAAATATCAAGAGCCAAAAATAATCCAAGAAAAGAAACTTTATGTTACATAGAGGATGACATGTGGGTCCCATTTTGCAGCAGCGGTCTCAACGTTTCCAAGGCGGCACAGGACCAAAAGAAAAATGAAGTAGCCAGAAATCAGGGGTTGAAAAAAATCCAAGAAAAGAAAGATTTCAATTGGGCCGTATCCGGACATCCGGGCCTTCGAACTATCCTGCTCGGGCCTTTTGTCTCGTACAATTTCAGCCCACTCCAAAACAGGAAAGTTCGGATTTTTCTAAAAAACAGGAAAGTCCTATGCATCGCAAAAACAAAAAACAAGGACACTCAACATATAAGTTTGTTTATGTAAAAATAAAGATTTAATTTATCCGTTTGCAATAGCTCGGAGCGAAATAATCAAGATATCACATGTTTCTTGTACGGGGAGGTCGACATCGGGGACCCATGAGCCAGACAGGCGTCGTCAACGTTTCAAAGGCGGCAGGGGATCGAAAATAAAATAAAAAACCAAAAGTCAGTTGGTAACAAAATCCAAGAAAAGAAAACATTTATCATTCCGAGAGGATGACATGCGGGACCCATGAGGCAAGCAGCATTCTCAAACGTTTCCAAGGCGGAGGGGATCAAAAGAAAAATAAAGGAAATAGCCGAGAAATTATTTAGGGGTCAAAAATAAATCCACCAAAGGAAACTTTTATTGTTCATAGAGGATGACATGTGGGACCGACCCGCCAACGAGCGTCCTCATCGTTTCAACGGGGGCAGGGGATCAAAAGAAAAAGGCAAATAGCCGAAATTAGGGGTCAAAAATAACTCCAATAAAGGAAACTTTTATTGTTCGTAGAGGATGACATGCGGGACCCATGAGCCGGCAGCTTACTCAACGTTTCAAAGGCGGCATGAGATCGAAAGAAAAAGGCAAGTGACCAAATATCGGGAGCCAAAAATAATCCAAGATTTATTGTACATAGAGGATGACATGTGGGTCCCATTTTGCAGCAGCGGTCTCAATGTTTGTAATGCGGCTTGAGATCAAAAGAAAAAGAAAGTAGCTAGTAATTAGGGGGTGAAAAAAAATCCAAGAAAAGAAACTTGATGGACATAGAGGATGACATGCGGGTCCCTTGAACCAACAACTTACTCAACGTTTCAAACGTGGCATGAGATCGAAAGAAAAAGGCAAGTGACCAAATATGAGGTGCCAAAAAAAACTCCAAGAAAAGAAAGTTGATTGCTCATAGAGGATGACATGCGGGTCCCATTTAGCCACGGCGGTCTCACCGTTTGAGAGGCGGCAGGGGATCGAAAGAAAAAGTCAAGTGACCAAATATGAGGTGCCAAAAATAATCCAAAAAAAGAAAGTTTTATAGTACATAGAGGATGACATGCGGGTCCCATGAGTCAGCAGCTTACCATACGTTTCCAAGGCGGCAGGGGATCAAAAGAAAAAGGAAATAGCCAAAAATCGGAGGGTGAAAAAAAATAAAGAAAATAAACTTTTATAGTACATAGAGGATGACATGCGGGTCCCATGAGCCGGCAGGTTCCTCAACGTTTCAAACTTGGCATGAGATCGAAAGAAAAAGGCAAGTGACCAAATATGAGGAGCCAAAAATAATTCAAGAAAAGAAAGTTTTATAGTACATAGAGGATGACATGCGGGTCCCATTTAGCGACAGCGGTATCACCGTTTGAGAGGCGGCAGGGGATCGAAAGAAAAAGGCAAGTGACCAAATATGAGGTGCCAAAAAAATCCAAGAAAAGAAAGTTTTATAGTACATAGAGGATGACATGCGGGTCCCATTTAGCGACAGCGGTATCAACTGTTTGAGAGGCAGCAGGGGATCGAAAGAAAAAGTCAAGTGACCAAATATGAGGTGCCAAAAAAAATCCAAGAAAAGAAAGTTTTATAGTACATAGAGGATGACATGCGGGTCCCATTTAGCAGCAGCGGTATCACTGTTTGAGAGGCAGCAGGTGATCGAAAGAAAAAGGCAAGTGACCAAATATGAGGTGCCAAAAATAATTCAAGAAAAGAAAGTTTTATAGTACATAGAGGATGACATGCGGGTCCCATTTAGCAGCAGCGGTATCACCGTTTGAGAGGCGGCAGGGGATCGAAAGAAAAAGGCAAGTGAAAAAATATGAGGTGCCAAAAAAAATCCAAGAAAATAAAGTTTTATAGTACATAGAGGATGACATGCGGGTCCCAGTTAGCAGCAGCGGTATCACCGTTTGAGAGGCGGCAGGGGATCGAAAGAAAAAGGTAAGTGACCAAATATGAGGTGCCAAAAATAATTCAAGAAAAGAAAGTTTTATAGTACATAGAGGATGACATGCGGGTCCCAGTTAGCAGCAGCGGTATCACCGTTTGAGAGGCGGCAGGGGATCGAAAGAAAAAGGCAAGTGACCAAATTTGAGGTGCCAAAAAAAACTCCAAGAAAAGAAAGTTGATTGCACATAGAGGATGACATGCGGGTCCCATTTAGCAGCAGCGGTCTCAACGTTTCCAAGGCGGCAAGGGATCAAAAGAAAAAGGAAGTAGCCGTGAAATCGGGGGTCAAAAAAATCCAAGAATAGAAAGAATTTTGGTTCATAGAGGATGACATGCGGGACCCATGATCCCGCATCGTAAACGGCTCGATCGGAGAACGTTGAACGAGATGGCGCGATCTAGAAAAAAACAATGCCAGAGAGGCTGCCATCTGGGCCCTACATCCCTCGGCGGTGCGGATTTGCGTTGACTCGGCCGGCGAACCCGAGATTTCGAGATGCACCACGTCCCGGGCCACCATACACCACGTTTTGGCCGCTTTCGTCGGGCTAGGTGGCCTCAAAAACGAGAAAAAAAAAGTTTTGACATGCACCACGGAGGGACCAAAATCGTCGGCCATGGTACACCAGCAACCACGGCGCGACTTCAACTTCGTCGGCCATGGCAACTTTTCTTGTAGTGTAAGGCTAACACGTCACTGTTCATTTACAATAAGTCAGGTATCACCATCTTTGTGCTAGTATATGTTGATGACATTATTGTCACAAGCTCCTCAAACAAAGCAATTACTTCACTTCTCAAGGACTTGAGTTCAGCTTTTGCACTCAAGGATTTAGGTGACTTGCATTATTTTCTTGGCATTGAAGTTAGAAAATTAAGTGACGGTGTTGTACTAACCCAATAAAAGTATGCATCTGATTTATTGGCTAGAGTGGGAATGAAGGATGCTAAGATAACACCCACGCCTCTTTCATCATCAGAAAAATTGTCAGCCTTTGAAGGTGATGCACTTGGACCGGAAGACGACACAAGGTACAGAAGCATAGTTGGAGGACTTCAGTACTTAACTCTTACCCGGCCAGACATTGCTTTTTCGGTCAACAAGGTATGCCAATATTTACATGCACCAACCACTGTTCATTGGACGAGTCGTGAAAAGAATATTGAGATACATCAAAGGGACTACCGAGTCTTGGTTTGACATTTAGAAAGTCTTCTTCCACATTAGTGAGTGCTTTCTCGAATCTTGTTGGGCGAGGTTGTGTAGATGACGGAAGATCTACGGGTGGTTTTGCTGTTTATTTTGGTCCTAACTTAATCTCTTGGAGTGCCGGAAAACGAGGCCACGGTTTCTAGATCAAGCAAAGAAGCAGAGTACAAAGCTTTGGCAAATGCCACAGCTGAAGTAATTTGGATTGAGTCTCTACTTGGAGAACTTGGTGTTCAAAGGAAACGAGTATCCTGTTTATGGTGTGATAATATGGGAGCAACCTATCTTTCTGCTAATCCTGTTTTTCATGCAAGGACAAAGCACATCGAAATTGACTTTCATTTTGTAAGAGAAAGAGTAGCAAACAAATTGCTTGAGATCGGATTTATTCCCTCGGGGGATCGGGTGGCGGATGGTTTTACAAAGGCCTTACCGAAGCACGGCAACTTGAAGAGTTCAAGCACAATCTCAACCTTAGAAAGGGTTGTGATTGAGGAGGGGTGTTAGCGCTACATATATTTCTGTTGTAACATCCTTGTCACGTGTGGAGATATGTTAGTTTAGTTTGATAAGTATCCTTGTAACCGATCTGATCTGTTGTATAAAGATCAGATCGTTCCCTAGCTTCTCTCACACGTGAACAACAACCATGTACATATCTTGCCGTTGTCGGCCTATATAAACACGAACCCGAGCCCAAGACAAAGGGCATCGATTCCACCCAAATCTAACAAGGTATCTTCACATGTTGTTGAGATGTCCATTCTGGCACTACTGAGATGATCGTCTTAACAAGGGAACCAGTCATGACGGTGCGACCGATGGAAGGGGAGGGGCAAAAGGGTAAATAAGCAACAGGTGCGCCAACCACCGCTCGACCCACCCGAGGCGCATCAGATTCAGATCAGATCTGAAGCAAAGCAAAGCAAAGCAAAGGCAGCAACCAACCGATTCAATTCTTTGCTTGCCACTCGCTCGCTCGCTGCCATCCCTCCTCCTTTAAACTAACTTCTCGCCCGGCGCTCCACCTCTCTCACCCACTCGCCGCCATGAGCTCTTCCAAGATGTACCAGTCCGCGTGCAAGGCCGCCAGGTCCCTCCTCGCCTCCTCCTCCTCCGCCGCCGCCCGCTCCTCCCTCCTCGCTGGTCAGTCTGTCTGTCACTACCCATTTCGCTCCATCACCACCAGATCAGATCGCGCCAGGGATTCAAATTTCGATCTTGATTTCACTCGCTGTTGCAGATGGGAGGAACGCCGCGCTCGCCACGCTCACCAACATCGGCAGGACCAGGCTCCCCGCCGCCTACTCATACCACACCAAGGCCTCCGGCGCCGCCAACGCCGCCCACCGGTTCGGGTGGATCGCCGGCATACCCGCCGCTGGTCAGTCCTCTCGTTTCCAACATCTGACACTTGCAAATCCCCACCGCTGTCTGTCGCGCTCTTATCAGTACTGATCATGTAGTATTGGTTTCCTTTACTATTGGATGCAGCCTACATGCTCCAGGATCAGGAGGTGCATGCGGCCGAGGTACCACACCCTCCCCGCACCCCTTCTCTTCCTATTCTACTCAATAGAAATGCAAATGCAATGTGTAACTAAGCCCTCGCACTCTCCATCTGCAGCTGGAGCGCACCTTCATCGCCATCAAGCCCGACGGCGTCCAGAGAGGACTCGTGAGTGCCAACCCACATCTCACATCTCTTCTCATCTGCTTGCTTTGCTTACGAGTTGTCTGTCTCTTCCTGCTACACTGTTTATATATTCCAGTATTATGACCTCGTTAGGCTGTGTACCTGTACCGCTGTCGTCGTGATTTGCTACACACTTCACTGACTTAACCCAACGGAAGTTCCAACTCTACTGTTATTCCATTGGCCGGAGTAGACATGTATAGATATATGCACAACCACCATTGTTCTCTATCGTGTTCTGTTTCCGCCGGTAGGGATTTTTTTTTTCTTGTCATGTGCTTACTTACGAGGAGATTACCAACCTCTTCTCCTTTCTACAGCATTTGCAATAAACTCTGCACCCGTAGGCTATATATTCATCTTTCTACAGCTCGATGCATGTTTCAGACACCGCCACTATCTTCTTTCACATATTATAACACAAAATTGGACACATAGATCACCTGAATGACGATTCATAGCACTGGTGGGCTATACATATACCCATATATTCTATTCTGTGCACGGATGTTGTCTTCAAGATCGATCTTTGGCTCCACCTGAACAACTAATCATGGTGATCCCATTGGCCGAATAGACATGCTTGTGTATTATGTTTCACGCACGCGCACGCATTGGCCTTGAGATCTGTTCTCGGCTACCCATTATTCTGTACTCTTGGATACCATGTGGGCCTATATATGAAGTTGCCTAACTAGAATTGATTTGGGGATTTGGAGGGAAACCTTTCTTTCGTTTTCTGTGTTTGTCTTATTGGATGGAGCATTTTCCTTAATTTGGTAGTATCAACAGTAGGTGCCTTCGTGCACTGGCCTATTACAGTGTCAGGTTTTTCAGTGAAAAGATGGTCTGGTGGTAATGCTAGTGATCTATCTAGTTGCACGCATGCTGATATGCAAATCCATTTTTACCATGCCGCATCTCCAATCCCTCAAAAAGAAAATATGCAGCCCATCACAGTAGTACATCAAAAGGAACATATGCAGCCCATCACAAGTTTGCACTCTCTAGTTTCCTATAGGATCATGATGTATGTGTCTGGTTTCTCTCTTGGGACAGGTTTCTGAGATATTGTCCCGATTTGATAGAAAAGGATACAAGCTTCTTGCCATCAAGCTTCTGGACCTTTTACTTAATTTGGTAGTATCATCAGTAGGTGGGCAGGATGCACTGATGCATTATGGTTCATAAAGTTGGTCTGATAATAATGCCACACATAGTATCCAGTTACCGGTAGGCTCATATGCAAATCTAGTTTTACCATGAAGCCCATCGTAAGCTTGTACTGTTTTGTCTCGTCTCTATATATATTCTGGTATTTCACTATAGTATCCTGATGGATGTCTCTTTTTTCTCTAGGAGAAATTTCTAATACAGCATAATTTTCTATTTTCCATCTGTCTTGTTGGATTGCACATTTTCCTTAGTTCGGTAGTGTATATAGAGGGGGCTTGGTTGTACTGGCCCATTATGGTGTCGGGTTTGTTTGTTGGTAATGTTAGGTATCTTCTAGTTACAGTCAGACTTCCATGCTGATCTAATTTTACCATGCCGTGCATCACAAACTCACAATACCTCAAATTTAAAAGTGCAGCCCATCACAACACCCTCAAAAAAGACAAAATGCACCCCATCACTAAACCCTGAAAGGGAAAATATGCAGAGCCCATCACACTAGCTCAAATAGAAAATATGCAACCGACACAATACCTCAAATAGAAAATATGCAGCCCATCACGCTCCCCAAAATTAAAATATACAGCCCATCAGGATCCCTCAAAAAGAAAATATGCAGCTCCTCAGTTCCCTTAGAAAAGAAATGGAGCCCATCACGACCCCTCGGAAAGAAAATATGCAGCACACACTAGTTTGTAATGTTTAGTCTTTTTTTGCATATGCATGTCGTTAATTTCCTATAGTATCATGATGGATGTCTCTCTTTTCTCTTCTGAGACAGATTTCTGAGATAGTGTCCCGATTTGAGAGGAAAGGATTCAAGCTTGTTGCCATCAAGCTGGTGGTTCCATCCAAGGAATTTGCCGAGAAGCACTACCATGATCTCAAGGAAAGACCTTTCTTCAGTGGATTGTGCGACTTCCTTAGCTCTGGCCCTGTACTTGCCATGGTAATCAAAGTCCTCCATTTCTGTACACAAATAAAATTACCCTCTGCTCTTGATGGCAAATAGTGATATATTTATCTGTTCCGTATATCTGAAGGTTTGGGAAGGAGAGGGTGTTATCAAGTACGGCCGGAAACTGATTGGTGCCACGGACCCACAGAAGTCTGAGCCAGGAACCATCAGGGGAGATCTCGCTGTTGTTGTTGGAAGGTACACCTCATTCTCTGTTCAGTAGGCCTAGCAATGACCCAGTATTCAGAATTTCCGCGCATCAACCTTGTATGCCCACCTTGCATCTAATCATGCATTATTTGATTCCTTCCGTCGCTGTTTAGTAGTAGTCTTGTCGATTAGAAAGATTGAGACACACTGAAATAAACTCGATTCTGCATTTCTTAAATGTCTGTGCTTCTACTCACACTGTCACCTGAACATCAGAAACATTATTCATGGGAGCGACGGCCCAGAGACAGCCAAGGATGAGATCGCGCTCTGGTTTACGCCCAAGGAGCTGGTCTCTTACACCAGCAACGAGGAGAAGTGGGTTTATGGCGTGAACTAATCAGTGAATCAACCGTGTTCGGAAGAACCAATAGAAGTCCACTCCCTTTCCATAATCGCCTTCTAGACCATGGCAGAGTGTAATAACGCTGGCTGTGACCTCTGAGTTTTTGTCCCTTGTGCTCGATGCAATAAGTCCTGACGAAAAGGAATTGTACTACTACCTTGGAATGTAGAGCGTGCATTGAGCAATCGTGATGTTTACATCGAACTATCGTTTTCAGCCACTTGATCTGGAAGGATGTCCTTTATTTTTGATCTATTCTCCATTTTTTACCTACATCCCCTGCACTTCTTCTGCAACTGTAACCGGATGTCTATGTTTTCCTTTCCTTTTCATTCCTGGGTGAGTGATTGTGAGATGTTTTTTGGGGCTCCAGGATGGGAGAAAATAAAGTTTTACTTTAACCATTGGCTTCTCAGTGCTCCCTGTGAAACAAAACAAAACAAAATACAAATGTATCCAAGCTCCAAATACACAGTTTTTGCTGTTGATATTTACAAATTAGACCAAGTCCTACTTGTAACCGATCTGTCAATAGAAATGTTGATAGCTGTGAATATATCATACTTGAGAAAGCTTGGAGGCAGCGATCGTAAGACACAAAGTATAAAATATAACAGCTAGTTTTGCTTTGTGGCGTGGACTGTTAAAATTTGAGGCATTGAGAAAGATGATCAATTTGTTTGTAGTAGCTGAAGATGAAAGCGAAAGACTCTTCTTTTTGACACCAAGCACAAATTACTTTATCAGAAGGTCAGCTTCAGGAATCATGGAAAGAACAAAGTTGTATTGGTAATGATACTAGTAGCAAGATTAAAAAGATGATTCCATGGCTCGCAAGAGTGTCCGAGAAGTTTGATTGCTAGGAATGCTTTTCATTCTGGTTCAAATTGTATCCGCGTCGATGAACTCCCTAGGTTTATTATAGCTATGCTCATCAACGATGTACTTCCTCCGTCTCAGTTTAACAGTTTAACAGGTGCGCATGTAGTCCAAAAAATTGCTTTAACCATTATTTTGGTCAATATAATATGAAATATATGTTAAAAAAATTATATCAATCGAAACCTTTTTTGAATATGAATCTAATGGTATTAATATTGCAGACATATAATGAATAAGGCTTTAACAGAAGTCAAACTATATAAAGTTTGATCAAGATTTTAGAAAAAAAATATGAACATGTATTCCCTCTGTCCCTGAATAAGCCCTCGCTAGCTTTTGTATTAAGTAAATTTTTCTTAAATTTGACAAACTTTTTTACAAACAAAATGTACTGAAATGCACTGAAAATAATGGCCTAGGAAGCTCTCCCTTGGATTTTGGAAAAGGACCTCTTGCACAAAACCAACTTAATCACTGTGAAGCCAAGATCAACTTAATCATCATTAGTAAGACGACAAGTGATGTAGCTAGCGAGGAGGCAGGGGCGGCGGTGCGGGCGCTGCGGCGATGAGGCCGGCGATGTTGGATGCTAAACCGGACAGCAAATGATTCGCATTGTTCTCGTCGTTTATGGGGTCCTTGTTGATGATCTGCAGCAGGTCCAGGTCGCAGTAATCTGGCTGCCACGACGCGGCCCTGAGGTTGGACCACGCGGGGCGGAGGCGGCCGGCGCGGAGGTCGTCGAGGGCGCCGGCGACGGAGCCCTGCATGGCCTGGTACGCAAAGACGCAGCCCTGGAGCCCGCGTATCAGGTCGTTGAGGACGTCGATTGTCCTAGTCACGTTCACGACGGTGAGGTCGGCCATGGCAGCGGCGAGACCGCGGGCGTCCGTGGCGGACGCGGCGGCAGGGTTGGCCGACAGCGTTAGGATGCAGTACGGGTAGGGAGTGGACACCTCGGACTTGGCCACGGCGGCGCACGTCGACCTGATGACGGACGAAGTGCGGGCCGAAACCCCGCCCGCGGCGAGGAGGAGGAGGAGGAGGAAGAGATGGGATGTGTGCATCGAAGCCATGGCTTTGGCTCTTCTTTTCTTCGCGGGAGAAAAGGAAATGCCAGGCTAACTCCTCTTCTATGCATTCATTCACAGTGCATGCAATTCGCTTGACCATTCCAAGTGACGCCACCATCGCTTTATCACTTGGCCGCCCGGACTACTCTCCGCCTCCATCACTTGGCCTGGTCAATCCTAGAAACAAGAACGCTTGATTTCCATCAAATGGGAGCTGCGGAGCACCGCTCCGATTGATGCGTCTCACTTGAGAAGTTGGTACTATCGTAAAATCTAGAACTGAATCGGTGGGAAGTAGGTTGTTCGATGAGATTTTTAATGGGTTTTTGTGCTCAGTCAAATTTTACATCGTTAGATTTGCTTCGCGTGTTAGTTATGACTTGCAACATGAGTTGTAACTAACATTTGATGACATTATCTGATTGGTAACGAAGTTAGTTTTAGCCACACCCATTTTAATACAAAAATTGGTAACCTAAAAATGATTCTCTACTTTATTTTTTACAAACAATTTGAGACTCGATAAAGCATCACTTCCAAGCACGAGTACATGTTTGGAACTTACTGAAAAATGAGTTCACTTACTGCTACCTTAATTCAGACTGTCAAATCTACCCAAGTGCCTAACTGAATGTATCGTCTTCAAAAGAACGAACGAAACTCCTCTCTCTTTTCCATAATCAAGTGGCTCGTCTGATTTCGATGCAATAAGCCTGACGAAAGAAAAAAAAAGAAATGGAATTGTACCAGTCCCAGTGATCCCCATCGATCGCTTTATTACCTGGCCGCCCGGAGTACATCCTTCTCTAGTTCTCTACAAAGGCAAACAATAACTTTTCCATAGTACAGTCACAACAAAATGTGCTTGGCAACCTCCGTTCACTATTGCTGGGCCCAAGGCGTTCCAATTTCTGAAATTTCTGAGAGAAACTGTTCAGTTCCCTCTATACCAAAATGTAGAGCATATAAGCATTTCTCAAAGTTAAATTCTACTTCAAACTTTCACCAACTGTTAGAGATCTATTCGATTACTTGTATTTGGTAGTCTAGGATACTGTAATCTAAACCTACCACATCTCTGGTAGAGCCTTCTTAGCCTTCAAAACTTGTACCCTTTATATACTCGTTCGTCCGAGAGGCTTAATAATATATCCGCCACATTACGCCAAATATCATACTCGTTCACCAAGTATATAGAAGGGTGTATCAAAATAAACAATGTCAAACACCAACCGTATGAATCGACTCTACAGTGTAATAAAGCCTGTTTCAAAAAAAAGTGTGATAAAGTTGCGAACTCTGGTGACCTCTGATCTGGACCAAACGGAAAAAAAAATGCATTCTCTCAATACTAAAATAAGTATCTCATATTTATCTAGAAAAAGTTAATACACTTATTATAGAAAATGGAGGGAGAACCTGGGAATGTCGTAGAGCCTGCACCGAGCAATCGTAACGTCTAAATCAAACTATCTCCTTCCTCCAACTTGATTTGGATGGATGTTCCTTATTTTGAATTATTCTCCTCCAGCTTGATTTGGATGTTGCACTTTTCCTTTAGTCACTGCAGCCCGGGATGTCCATTTTTTGCTTCCGTTTTCGTTCCTGCGTGTGTGATTGCGAGTTTTTTTTTATGGAACTTCAGAGTAAGCTTGGCCGACGCCAAGTGTAATAGGGCAGAATTTTGCAAGGCTAGTTTTGCTTTGCGGCTTACACCGTTGAATGCTAGGGCCTTGAAACTGATAGGTCAATTTGTTTTTTAGGTAGATAGGTCATCACAACTTGTGGCTGAAGTCTGAGGATGGAAGAGAAAACTCTCTTCTTCTTGACAGCAAACCACAGTTTACTTTATGAGAAGGTCAGCTTAGCAATCATAATAAAACTATTACTAAGATTAATAAGACTATTAAGATTATTACATGGCTGGCAAGAGAGGAGCTGAGTTTTATTATTATTACCATCTTCAAACCCTTTGTACACCAGAGGAGCCTAGCTAGCTAGAGGAGCTGCTCTCCACTCTCTTGCAGCCAAAAGGATCATCATATTATTACAGGGGAAATAGAAAATGCACGCCGCCCGACGGAGCGGATCGATGAAGCGAACTAAAATTAATTCCGACGGGCAGCAGCGCAGCACGGCAGCCATCCTAGAAGGTCTCCTAGAAGCTTCTAGAAGCCACCGAGCTTGCTGGCAGCTCGGCAGCGGCTTAATCCCCTTGCATGCAGTCTTGTCTTCCTTCTTCCTTGCAGGCTTGGCTTTGCAGCGGCCTTCCATTATCTACTTGCTACTTCCTGGGCTTGAGCATGTCGCCGTCATCCATCTTAGCGAACCGCCCTCGCACCCTTGGCTGGCTGTCTGCCAGAGCCTTCCTGCAGGCGTACTGCGACAGAGAATTGAAAACATTTTATTACTTACTCATCTTGCATTTTGCCAACCTTAATTGTGTAAAGAACAGAATGTTTGCATACCTTGATCTTTCTGCCAAAGTTTCTCTTGATCTTCTTCTTCCTGTACCTGGAGAGCTTCTGCTTCCTTTCCTCTGTTTTCAGGTCACTGATGGTCACAAGCCTCTCAACATTTCCTGAATTCCCGGGCCTAGGGGTATTGGCACCAAGATTCTGTAAAAGAATGTAAAATTTCTATTAAGCAACCAATAGTAGGCCTGCAATATGACAAAAAAAAATACATACTAATATCTTACAAGTTATATTAATTAGTAATTTAAGAAGTAACACAGTAGGTGAGTGTGCACAGTAGGTATATGCATCCCCTGTATGAGCTAAAGGGGAGGCCAGGTCATTAATGGGAGAGTGTACTTTGGGCAGAATTAGTAATATCTGAAATCACATCACATCAGTAGCTAGCTAGCGCCATGTTCATAGCTTTACTTAACCGCCTTTTCTCTTGCGCAAAAGCACTCAACTCAACTACATCTACAGCAAGGTTTGTCCAGTGCAGTGCAAAAGCAATGCCTTTCTGGTTCGGTTTTTGTACTTGGCGTCCCTTTTGTCGACAGCTGGGCTCTTCATTTGAGATACAACAAGAGCCAGCCAGTGCTTGTCACAATAATTCCATATATGTGTGGTTTTGTGTAGTGCAGTGCAAGAGTGAAAAGAAAAGGATCATCGATCACATCATACCTGGATGTCTCCCTCGCTGTAAGCCCTCCTGAGCCCGAACGCCGCCTCGAAGTCGAGCCCCTGGAAGTCCAGGAAGTTGGGCCTCACCGACCCGTTCATCCATTCCGCGGAGTTGAGGCACCCAGAGCTGACACTCTTCTGCAGCGAGCACTCACTAGCAGCTGATGCTCGGACATGGTCTCCAGCAGTGACTACATCTTCGACCTGCAGCATGGGGATCTTGACGTCGAGCAGCTCAGAGATGGTCTCCTCGATCGCCGACTTCTCCATGAGCTCCTTCTCGCACTCGTACAGCACCTCGCTGAGGCCCATGGACGAGGCCTTGATCGTGTCGTCCATTGAGTCCATTGCGTTGTTGGACATCATGGAGATGGCGGCCGCGACCGGGTCGTCGAGGCCGAGCAGTGGCGGCTCGTCGATGATGGGCTCGGGAGCCTTGAACAGGTCCCCTTCCCCTCCGAGGTCGTACTCCGATATCAAGGATGGCTGCCCCATGTCTCCCTGTTAATTTTTCACATCAAAGATGATATGTCAGGGTTGAGGAGTAAGCTTGATGAACTTAAAATGAAATGACAAACGAACGAACTTGATTTCTGGCACTCAGAATTAATTAAGTTACTCCATCTGATCCATATTAGTTGCCACTAATATAGATGCATCTAGCCATATTTTAGTTCTAGGTACATCCATACTGGTGGCAAGTAACATCAATTAGAGGGAGTACTTCATTTCAGCACAGGTAACAGACATGGGCAAGGTAGTTCACTCACTCATTGAGTAAAGAGACAAGAGTAAATAAAGCCAAGTAGTTACAGACAAGTGGTTTGTTGAGTGGGGACTGTAGGAGACGTGTTAGAGCTAGGTAGCAATATCTAAGTCTGCATCTGTTGTAGTGTAGTTAAGGTGGTGTGCTCATGCACATGTCAACCAAGAGCAAGTCACTGTCGTGCTGGTATGCTAGTAGCGGAGCAGAGCATATACCGCTGGACTTCACTGATGGACAGGGGCATCTGATGAGCATCTTAAATTGGCCAAAAAGGACTCGATTTGGCAGCTAATATCCCAGCACCCTGTGTGTGACTTTGAAAAGATCAGAGAGGTTTTTGGTAGGAAGATTCAAGGCGAAAAGGGAAATGAAAAGTTGTAGTATTCTTATTGGATGGGGATGCTCATTTAGCGGCGTGAGTAGTGTTTGCAGGAAGCAGAGCAAGTGACATGTGAAGATGGGAAAACCAGCAGCAATCCAACAGCACAAGATGCATCTCAGCGAAATTGCCCTCTCTCCATCAGTAGGAGAGCTGCAGGTATGTAAAACAAGAAGTGTACTAATTGATGCTGATGAATCATCGATCAGTGAGGACGTAGACGATGTGGATGTTTATGAGTAGCTAAAAATGTGCCTGCAGCCAGTGTGCGTATTTGTTTGATTGATGTTGATGACAAGTACTAGTATAGCACTTATTTATTACTAGTGTATACTACTTGCAACAAAGAAAGGGCCAACGAGGGAGGTTAACAAAAATGGGCGACATAGATATTTTGTTTGATTAGTGGAGGAAAACAGGGATGTTCTAGTTGACACCTCCCTTGCTGTGTCCATATAATTAGTGGTGCATGACATGAGGTGAGGAGTTTGCAATTATAAGTTAATAATTCGGCCCGACAGGCGGTCGATTTCAGCGGTGGGGGCGCGAGCGAGAACAAGAAGAGGAAAGCGACGTTCCGGTTTGTCCAAATGACGGCGGCCCCGGCAGCAAAGCGAATTGAGGGTGCACCAGCTTTATTTTATTTTACTAGTTTAATTCCCAAGTTGCTCTAGGACGCAGATTTAGACAAGCACCCGCCGCTGTGTTCTTGTTGTTCATAGGAGAGAGGACAAGTGATGGGGGAAAGCACAAACTGTTTTGTGTTACTTATCAGTTTGTTTTGTTCTCCGATGAAACAGAAGACAAGATTATTATTACTGTAACGAAGCAAGCATCGATCTAAGAAGGTGAAGGGGGAGGGGAAAGATACTCACGAGGTGCGCGTAGATGGCGTCGTCTTGCCCGGTAGGCAGAAGAGGAAGGGGAGACATGAGGGCAGGAGCAGCGGCAGTAGGTTGCGAGGTGGTGAAGGTGGAGGAGAAGTCCGGGTGGGTGAAGGCCGGCGAGTAGCCCGGCGGCGAGTAGGCCGAGAAGCCGAAGCCCGCGTCGGCGAACATCGTGGATGCTTCTTGTTCTTTGGTGATGTGTTTGTTGATATGAGAAGGAAGGGTGGGTTGTTGGTGAGTAGAGCGGCGGGTGGCGGCGGAGCTAGGTAGGTTCTCACTGATTGGAGTAGGCTGGGGCAGGGTGATATGAATGAATGAAATGAATTGAGAGAGGAGAGATTGGAAGGGGTGGAGGCCGGCGGAGGCGAGCTTTATAGGCGGAGCAGAGTGCAAAGAGTGGCAGGGGAAGAAGAGAGGAGAGGAGAGGATGAATGGGACAAAAGCGTGGTGTCGCCGTCCGTCACATCACCTTCACGAGGGTCCACCCATGCGCCCGCCTACAGACTACAGTGGGCTGGCCGCTGCCTGATTCCATCATCTACCATGTCTCCTTCTGCTGCCCATCGCCCTCTCCACCTTCTTACTGCCAGCCACCACACTCCACCCTTGCTAGCTGGAGCAGTAGATGTTTACTGATGTGCTTGATACAAAACCTGAGTGAACCAGCCAGGGCAGTCACATGGACGGACGTTCTGCCAGGAACGACGCATTTCGGACCGTTTAGGGCATCTCCAACAGTGCGACGCAACCATTTGTGTCCGCCATGACCGAAAATGCGTCGTGCACCCTCTCCAGCGGTGCGACGCAAAGTGACCGGGCCGTCCGCAGAGACACAAACCTGGCCCAAATATGCGTCAGGTTTGCGTCTAGGCGGACGCTGCGCGGACGCGCAAAGTGACCGCTTGGTCCTGGCACGGGCCCGCCTGGCAGCGTGACAACTGCTTCGTCTTCCGCGGCATTACTTGCGGGCGGCACGCCGCAGCCTTTGCAGGGCCGCGTTAATGGCGTGCCTCGTCTTCCGCGAGCGTGCGCGGCCAGCGAACGCGGCGTCGATGCGTCTTCTCCGCCGATGCGGCGGCGAGGCGTCGCTTCGGCGGCCTGCGGGCGCCTCGCGTGCCGCGCGTAGTAATGGCGCTGCGCCCGCATGCCGCGGCCGTCGCCCGCCTCCGACCTATATAAACAGGGGCGCCAACATCTCATCTCCTCCGCACTAAACCCTAGCCGCCGGCCGCCGTAGCGCCACGGTAGATCCACCATGAGCGGCGCCGGACGCGGCCAGGTCGCCGTGCCTCCACCTCCACCTTCACCTCCCGCTCCACCTCCCCGGCCTCGAGCTCCGACGACGGGTTCGACTCCGATGACGCGACCGACCTCCTCCACCCGGTCAGGGACGCCGCGGATCTGGCTCTCGCGGAGGAAGAAGCAGAGGAGTAGCGGGCGGCCCATGCGGCTGTCGACGCCGAGCTGGAACAGCGCAGGCTGGCGGCCGCCGCTGCAGCCGAGGACTCTGATGACTCGGAGCTTTCATGGTCATCCGATGACCCTGATGCGCCCACGCCGGAGGAGAAGGCGGCGGAGCAGCGGGCCCTCGTCGAGTCTTTCGAGACGTTCAAGGACGAGGCCGCCAACGCGAGGCCGGGAGCGAGCACCGCAAGAGGACGCGGCGGCGCACCGAGCCATAGCGGCGGCGCGGGAGGCGGCGGAGAAGCGAGCCACGGAGCGACGCAACGACGGTGCCGGCCCGTCAGGAAGCAAGTAGTCTAGGTCTTGTATAGTTTTTATGTATTACTTTCTATGTTTGGTTTTCATATGCAATCAATCGTTCGTGGTAGAAAACCAAAAGAATTGAAGATCAAACTATGTTGCAATTCAAAAATGGGTCGTCCCGGTGGGAGCACACCCAGACGCAAACGGACGCGCGGTCAAAATATGTCCGCTGGGCGACGCAAACGGACGCTGGCGACCACTGGGCGTCCGAAATGCGTCGCGCCGCTGGAGATGCCCTAAATTGTTCGCGGACCTCCATTTACGTCGTCTGGCGGACGCGAAAATAACCGCGAGGCACGAATTGTCCGTTTGCGTCGGGGCCACCCAGCGATCCGACATATTTTGGACATCCTAGTGTTTTGTTTCCTTGCTTCTTCTTTTCTTTTTTATTGTCGAACTCCCCAATTTGTATGAATGATTACTCGAAAACAACTAGCGCGAAAACAACTAGCGTCGCAGGGGTTTCCCACCAATGCCGCCATCCCGGCGGCTTGCCCTCGCTCTCCGAGTCCGACGGCAAGGTGTAGTCGCTCATGGCGCTGGCTAGCCGGTGTTGGAGAAGAAGAAGAAGAAGAAGAAGAAGAAGAAGAAGAAGAAGAAGCAGGCGGTTCGATGTGAATTATAGCAGGCGCATGGGTTATAATCTACGGGGATTAATGGCGGTGCTTATAATGAAGAGGCATGTGGTTTCTCTTCCGCGGAGGTTCGGCGCTCCATTCCGGCGGTTGGTGGGTTGATTGGCGCGGTTGCCACTCCGGCGGTTGACATTGGCGCGCTTGCTGTGCTTTAATTCGAGGCCGATCGAGCTAGGGTCTCTGCCAGGCGGGCCCGTGGGGGAAGCGAGCGGACGCTAGGCGCGACCGCGGAGATGCAAACTTGCTGCATATTTGCGCCGCATTTGCATCGCTGCGGACGCCCCGGACGATGCGTCGCCCTGCTGGAGCACTCAGGTTTTGTATCAAGCTTGTTCTCTTCAGACAAGTTTAGAGCAATGACTGATAAACATGATAAAGCAAAGTTAATGCATCAAGGAGAAGTACTATCAAAAGTGAAGGAGCCGAAGGATGATCGAGTACTCACAGTTCAAGCTTTTGGTGGCCTTCTGCAGTTCACTCAGCGCGTATCGCTCTGCTTCCATAGCCAGTTCACCTTTCTTGGGACTCTGGGCCATTGTAAATATGTTTTCCTTTATATATATAAAATGAAAACGGCGCCGTTGGGGCCTTCCCCACTGTCTTTGCGTCAAAAAAAGTTCACCTTTCTTCTTTATTACAGCTGCCATGGCATGAATACCTAGCATGTCTTTCTCCATCCAAGATATTCGGGTCCTCATTTGTTGAAGAAGGCTAGTTTCAGAGCCACCAGCCGAAGCATCTTCGACAAAGGGAGTCACTGGAGCCACTTGCAAATACACCATCGAGTGTGCATCATAAATATATACAATATCAATAACTCCAATCACTCCCATCGGGAGCACACAATGAAAGCTAAACATCATAATTACAAAGGAAGAAGTGGCAACATTGCCAGTTCAAATTCATTAAAAAAAGGCTTTAGAAAAGCCATTGTTTGAAGCAAAGTATTGATTATAATTTGATAGAAAACATTCAAGGAGCCTGTGTTTGAGTTGACAGGCTTGGGGCGGCTCCGCCGGTAGCTGCTTTGTTGGCCTCTACTAAATCAAGAAGTTGGCACGTGCATTTGCTCGCTGGCACACTAAAAGGGCTAAGGTCAATTGCTAGCCCATCTTGATCTTTCGGCAGCTCCGTTGTCAATGATTCCATATAAGCCTTGAAGCCATACCCCATCAGAAGCTGGAAGGCAAGAAAAGCCCCGTAGGTACGCGAGGTATGTTTGAATGCCTCGATGAAACCCTCGGTGTCGACGGAGAATGCATGCACCAACTGCCCAAGAGTCTTGTTCTGGTCCGCCTTCGGGAAAATCATCGCATGGAACCTCGACAATACCGCCTTGTTCTTCTAGAGAAGAACTCAGACAAGTTCGCCGGAGTCAACTGCTAGAGAAATAGCATCAGCGGCAGAATCAGTTGAAGACTTGCCTACAACATCTGCAGGGATGTCAGCAACTTCTACAAAAAGTAAAAGCAGAAGAAAGAAATCAATAAAGACAAAGAAAAATGAAACAGTCGAAGGTATTGTAGTATATTTACTCAGCAGGGCCATGATGGAGTTGCGGAGCAGGTCCTCCTTCTCCTTCGTCTGAACTTGGGCCTACACCTTCTCCTTCTCCTCCTCCTTCAGCTGACCAATCTCCTTCTTCAACGAATCAGCTTTCTGTCGAGCAGTGGCCGCTATTTTAACTGCCAGGTCAAGTTGGGAAGATTTCGATTGGGCATCTTGTTGGAGCCGAACGTTTTCAGCTTGAAGGAGGGTGATGCGAGAGGCAAAGTCCTTTATTATTGTTACATCGACTTGGATAGTCTATGAAATAACACAAGACAAAAACGTTATGATTACATTAAAATTCCTCCTCCTTACAAGCCTCACTGTCCTCGGCTACTTCTACAGGAGATTCTACATTGGCGGTGGAATTACCGTATTCAGGGTCCTCCTCAACCTCGGATATAGTTGGGAAGTATTCAACGGTTGTAGGGACCTATCAAAGTAAACAAAGGTTTGATAATCTAAAGCAAAATATATCAAATACAAGTATTGGCATAAGCATAAGGAAGTTAAAAGACTACCTTAGATGGTTGGTGAGTAAGATCATATGGATCATGAAGAGCCAACATGGGAATAGAGTCCTCTTGGCTAAATAAGTCAAGCGCCTGACTTAGTCTAACAATTCTTTTTCTGACAATTCCGCAACATTGACTCGAGTCTCATCTTTGGGACCCGAATACAACCACATCTGGTGAGTGCTAGACATAACTGGTTGGATGCGACACTTCAAGAATACATCGACAACCTCAGTATCGATCATTGTTTGACCATCAGACTCTTTTATCTCCAATATTCTTTCATACAACTTGTCGGCTACTATCTTTTCTTCGGCAGTCAGTATGTTCCTCCAGGATTTTTCGACGTAGCTTCGAGTACATCAACAAACTTTGGCAGGCATGTGTTGCGTCCAACTATCGATGGATCCCTAAGATAAAACCACATCAACCTCCATCCCTGGACATATTCTCTCGTTGGGAATTTGAAGTAGTTCACTTCTTTTCGGATAACAAAACCAACTCCGCCAATGATGAAGGGTCCGTTGCTGCTACTGTAACGTTTGACGAAGAAAATCTTCTTCCATAAGCCCCAGTGAGGATCAATACCGAGGAAAGCCTCACCGGCGGTGATAAAGATTGCTAGGTGATGGATAAAATTCGGGGTCAACTACCAAAGTTGAATCCCGTATGAAAGCATAAGGCACCGAAGGAATTCGTGTGCTGGCAGGGATAATCCACGGTACAAGAACGCAACGAACATTACAGTAAAATCGGCAGCAGGATTGGGACGGGAATCTGAACCTGGTAGAAGGACGTCTTCCTCCTTGTCGGAGATCAAGCCGAGGCTCTAGGCTTTCTTCTTATCGCGCTTCGTCATTGTGGATGCGGGCCAGTCACCTGGAGCATCTCTGGTAATGGCGGCGGCGGTTTCTGGAGCAGCTTTCTTCGGTGCAGCTGTGGTGGCCTTGGGGCTAGTGGCGCTTGTGGCGGCGCTAGCTGTGGTGATGGCGCCCATCTTCTTAACCATCTCGGCGAGTTTCCTTGGGAATTGTGGGGGTTTGGGCGTGGCGGCGGTAAGGGCGCAACAATTGCGAGTTGCAAGAACAGAGGAAGAAGAAGATGGCAGGGAGAGAGAGAGGAGTAAAATCTGCGCCCAATTTTATAAAGAGAAAATTACTTAGGATCTGGACAGGTGGGTTCGTGACGTAAATATTGGGCGCAGATCTGGCTCACCACGTGTCAAAATAACAAGCAAGCCAAAGGACTATCATCTCCATTGCGCCTGGAAATCGAGGAGATGCCTCAGATAGAGCGCAATGTTCAGTCATTTCCAAAACAGACTGATCAGACAGGGGATGGGCCCGTCAGGCCACGTCCCATCAGACTCGCTGCTACGATTACAACGTCATTAAAGATATCGATTAAGCCCCCGAGTAAAATTAACATCCGAAGGAATCTGATACTTTCAGCTACTTGACTTGAGTCTACGCACGGTTGCAAACATCCGTTCCTAGACTCGGAGGCTACTCCCATCGAGAGTGCTGGACGCGCACCCGATAAAAACAAATAAATCCGAAGAAGAACGGACCCGAAGGTTCCAGTAAATCCAGGATCAAGCCCGGGGACTTGATTCTGTGTAAGGTAACATTGTTTTACCATCGGTAGTTAAGCAGCATCGATTTATCGAATAAGGCTACCCTTACATACAACCAAACTGAATGACTTCACCCGAAGTCTTCAAAGACCCAATATACAAAAAGATATCGGATGATGAAGGAAGTTCAGAAAGCATCGACAACAAAATCTTTGAGTAGTACAACTAGAGCCTACGCACGCTTGCAAACATCCGTCCCTACACTTGGGGGCTACTCCCATCGGGAGCGCTGGACGCGCACCCGATATCAAGCATTTTCGACTCCATGGCAAACAAGAAGATTCAATTTTCTTCGATAAGCAAAATATTCAAATGAAGGCAATTATAGTCCTTGCCCGAAGCTTTACTTCGGCCAGTTACTCGGGGACTACTGATGTGGGCATTACCCTTCGGGTACCCGCCATTAGTCTACCTCCCTTGGCCCAACTAGGGGCCCACGAAGATTGCCCAAAGACCAAGGTGGGCCGGTTCCAACATAGAAGATCTACCAGAAGACGGATTCTTGACGTACAAGGAAAGAAGCCATCAATAAAGGAAAGACCATATTAGATTTCATTCTAACCTAGTCGAGTTAGGACAGGATTCTCGGGACCTAGACTGCTATGTAAAGGCTAGGAGAGGGCCTATCGAACAACACAACAACAATACGTAAAATCACTGCAACTTAGAGCACAAACCCTAAAATCCTTGCCTCTCGGCGAGTCGATGATAGCAGCCTATCGGCTATCCCATTGTAACCCAACATATTCGATAATCAAGATCAGATAAGCAGGAAGTAAGGATTTTACCTCATCGAGGGCCCCTAACCTGGATAAATCTCTCTCCCCGTTTATTTGGTATCCTATGTCTTGTGCTAGCCTGGAGAATTTCGTCAAACCCTAAGCCCCTCGTGGTGGGCATTGCCGAGGAACACCCTCGGGCAATTGCCTTTTGCGGGACTAGAAAACACGAGAGAGCAATGGAGCACTGGTTGAGGTCATTTTTATAACATTTCATAACATATAAAAGGAACCCGAGGTAGTACTCATTATTGCGCAATTCTAGAGGAAATATATATCCGGCAGATAGAGGACAAAAGTAATGTAGCGCACCTGGCTGAAATGGGTTTTAACAATTTCAGCAGAAGATAGCGCGACACATGAGAATCTGATTGAGCCGTCATCACACTGGCAGGGACGTCAATGATATTTTTTGTTATACCTTCTCTATTTTAAATAACAACTAGTTACGTAGTACTGTTCAATGACTCTTTCGACTGTAGCCACTCTAGCTCATCAGGGTTTGATAGATCTAGATATGTATACTTAAGGTGCTTGACGTAGATGCATAGCTCCTTTGTTCCTCAGGTTCAGTAAAGTATAAATGAACCAGACAAACAAAGAAAAGTAAGCCATGAGCTAGAAGCTAAATTTCTTCCTAATCGCAGAATATAAAAGTAACCGGAACGTCATTAGACATGCATCTATCAAGTGGCACTGGTTAAGTATGTATACATTACTCCACCTAAGAGAGCTAATTAATCATCATCTTGTTGGCCAGAATAACATGCATGTCACAATTGTTGAAGTGACCAGAGAAGTATTTTATTATTACCTCTAAGAATATAGTATAATTAATTGGGAATGAGCCAAACTAGTGTCAGATCGAATTTGGTAGTTAGTTTGTTTTCCATATATGGTGATCAAGCACGATCTTTGGGCCTTTGGCATTACATATGGTTGTAAATTAAGATATCTTATGGGTTGGTGCGTCTTTATGTGAAGGAATACATAACATAACCAGTTTAATTTGAAGAAGAAAATATAGTTCATAACGAAATGTTGTACGCGGGTTGCGTATTTCAGATGACGTAAAAACAAATTTTTTGTCTAACAATTCTGATTCAGAGTTGCCTCTTCACGCGGCAGCTGCCGCGCTGCACGAGTGGCCAGATGGAACCGGATTCTTGAAAAGGGCATACATCAATCGGTTTATTTTTCAACACTATTTGTCTTGCAAAAAGGAGTTGGATGATGGTGAGTTCAAAGTACACACTAGGATGCTTTTCTAAATTGGAAAGCAAAAGGTCATGCATGTACAGCTGCAAGTTATTCATTTGGAATATCCTGTCCTCCTCTTCCAATATATATTTCAATTCATCACGCGGCCTTGCACCAATATGTTCGGATTCCATATATATATCACAGCATAGCTGGAAGCTAGCTAGACACCACCGGCATACCCATGACGAAAACGACCACATATGCATTAGCATGGCCTAAGAAAGGACCAATCATCACATATATAAATATATAAAGAGTATATATTTTGCTAAATGAAAGAGGCGTGTAACATGCAATGCACAATAGGAACTTATTTTATCTTCTAGAACCTCTCTTTGCAAATTAAGCCCTATGTTGTTCAGTTGATTTTAAACGGGCCTTAGCCCAGATTTATAGATAAAGCCACGAACGGCACAAAGTCATACACAACGTTTCCAGGTTTCACATTACAGACCAAAATAACAAGGGCTTGAACATAGATATAAGTCCAAGATAGTACACGGTTAAGCCCTTTTCAGTCATCGCGCAATCTCACATGCAAGCTTCGCAAGGATCCCATCACTTCATCGAGAGCTTGTTTGTCCCCAGGCTTGCTAAGCAGCCTCCAGTCCTGCAAGTAGATAATTATTTTGAAGATACAGTCAGCCGGTTGCGAGATGAATTTCTTTTTAATAGTCATTTTATTTCTAATGTTTCACAACGCTCAACACATAGCGGATATACAAATCCAAACTATTCTATGTATCCTGCCCGACAGGTTTTGCACGATCGCCGTAAGAGCTCCTGCCCTGTAGGGTTCCAGGCGCATCCCAAAAGATCTCTAACACACGCTCACATGAATTTGGCAAGTGTTCAGATGATTTTGGTACTTATTATTTTAGGCATGCAACATGTCATGGAAAATAGGAACCTATTTTGATTTTCCGAAACGATTGGTCCATGACTTGTTCATGTATGATTTGTACATTCATGTCGCATGCACGGAGTACACAAGTTTGATGCAAAATCAAACAAAAATGAAAACGCATCACGAGTTAGTTGGATTCTATACCTTGTCAACAAGGGCGGGCCCAGAATTTTGAGTATGAGTATTCGAAACTATAAAATATTTTAAATACGAATTAGTGATCACATATATCTCCTATTTGAGTACAAACAATTGAAATATTAAAGAAATATTGAATCACGCATATCTCATGTTTTGTTGAGAAACTCGTATAGTGAAGAATATTTGTCTACAAACATTTCCCACCTTTAACAAACCGATCCAAAACCAAGAAAGAAAGAAAGAAAGAAAGAAAACCAAGAAAGAAAGAAAGAAAGAAAACTGCATCATGTATATAAATTCTTACAAATTTTTGAAAATTGGAGTTAACACTAAAATGTAAGAGTAAAACAAGCAATATATCATTTTTCGTAATAATGACAAATACATTAAAAAGTTATCTAAAACAAGGAATAAAATGCTTTACATGGGGTTTGAACTCATGACACAATGAAAAAAGGGTTCCATCCAAACCATTTGACCTACTTCAACCTTAATGTTAACAATGGACAGTTTTTCTTTTCATATATTTCGTAGAACATTCATATATTAGTATTCTTTTAAAATATTTGGGTATTCATCTGAATACCCTTGAATTGAAGTGGGCCCGCCCCTGCTTGTCAAGGGATCGCAAGTGCTTGAGTGAGTGGGAATCTTGTGTGGTGGACACTCACCAGCTGCTCCAAACTCTAGTGGCACATACATTCACTCCAATTTCTCTCTCACTGTACACAAGCTAACAAAGGTAGCTAGCAGCAACACAAGCTAACAAAGCTCGCAACAGCGTCTCGCTCTCAACTTGTCAATTTGTCAGTGTGATGTCTAGTGCATGGCCTTTTCACACATGCCAACTGCTGACGCTATAAGCTAGATGCAACTAGTAGCAGCACGGGTCCCACATGTCATTTGGACAAAAGCTTCCCTTTGCTGACCTTTTATTTTCTGGTAAGAAAAGTTAACTTTACTTACTGGCAGCTTGCATCAGGGCATCAGCTGCAAGCTGCTTTGATTGACAGCTTAGTTAGGTTAGTTCAAGGATGGGGGTGATATCATAGCAACCTAGCTAGCTTGGATAAATGGTTAATTACTCTTAATGTCTAGATGCATCATGCCTCGAAAAAAAAAGTCTAGATGCATGCATGGATGCAACTTGCATCAGCTACAAATTTACAAAGTCGCCGCTAGGTAGCTACTTAGTAGCGGATCAATCTCTCACTAGTCTCCAACCAATCACCGTATGTATATATTGGGGCGCCAAAAGGAAATGAAAAGTATAACATTAAGGAAAGAAAAGATGCACCCGGCAAGTTTTGTCAGTGGAGAGCACCTATTTTGTCTTGTGCTACCATACCTTTTAGAGGCAACAACAACCAAGGGACACACCTTGTTTCTTAACCGGCAAGGCTTTTCTTTCTTTCCATTCATTGTTACACCATACACTGGCCTTATATATAATTAACCACATACACAATTGCTATAAGTGGTAACCACTTTCCGTTTGTTCTTTTGGGGGACCTGTCGAATGTCGATCAGTGAAATCATATATTAGATCATTGACTCCATGCACCACTACTGCTAAGATATTCGAGGTTTCGTTCCTGGGTAGTTTTTTTTTTGCGAAAATACCACCGATCTATTAATAATCATCAACAGTAGTACAAAGATGTCTAAAAGTAATAAAAATTACAAAAAGGTCATTGGACCACTTAGCGACGACTATAGACACTAGCACGAGTCGAAGGCGCGCCGCCGTCCTCGCCCCTCCATCACCGGAGCCAGACAAAGCTTGTCGTAGTAGAGCTTGTTGTAGTAGACAGACGGGAAGTCGTCGTGCTAAGACCCCAAAGGACCAGCGCACCAGAGCAGCAACCATCGCCAATGATGTCAACCGTAGATCGGAAGAGACTGACCTGAAACCACACAATCGAACACGAGAGACGACCGGATCACGGGAGATCCGCCGGACAAACAACTCCACACGTGACGCTAGATGCACCACCGGAGCGAGGATAGGACGGGGAGGACCTTATTCTGACTTCAGGAAGTAGCCGCCGCCTCACCATCCCGAAGAAGACACCGATAACAAACTAAACGAAGAACTGAAACCTTCCCGCCGGTGAGAGGCTGCGGTCCGCCACACCTCCAAGGCCCCAAGGCCACCGGAGGCGGAGCAAACCGGCATCGTCGCCGATGAGAGGGACGAAACCCTAGATGGGTTTTGAGCCGCCTCCTGATCGCATGTGTCTTTCCCGTACCGGTTCAAGGGCCAATAGTTAGCTGACAAGCTAGATGCGGATCTATGCATGCATGCTCCCTCTAATCTAGCTACCCCTCCACTTAAACGAATACTCTCTCTGTTACCGTGCACATATGTGTTGTCTACTGCCACTAGTATATACCGGCGCGCCCTTCCTCTCTCCCCTGGCCCTCCTTTGCGTGGTCTCCTCTCCGCCGCCGCCCGGAGCATCGTCAGGCAAAGCCTCTGCAGCGCGGCGGCGGCCTTCCTTAGCCTGGCGATCGGGGTGCGGCGGCGTACCTCCACTCCTTTCAAGCGGAAGCAATCTGAGATGGTGGCGACTGGGGAGATCACGCATCGGCGACGTTCGTGGTGGTTGTTGGCCCTGAGCCCTTTGGGCCTCGGCGGTCGGCAGCGCTGCCGACCTTCGGCGGTTGCAGGGTTTCCTCGTGGCTATCTCCGAGTCACAGAGGGCGCCCGGGATCTGATCCGAGTTTGGTGGTGGTGGCTTCCTTTTTCGCCGGAGGAGGTCAGCTGGTTGCTGGGGTGGCGGATCACGAGATCCGTCTACTCCGGCGATGAAGATCTAGTCGACGACGAGCTAGCGGTGAAGGGGCCACCGGTGAAAATCGCGCCTTGACATCGTTCTTGGCGGATGATGGCGGCACCTATTGGCGTCGTTCCCTTGTGAAGGCATCATCTTTGTTGGCATCTCCGCTTGCTCTTGCCGAGTTGGGGACTCGCGGCTGTCGGTGAAAACCGTTCCAAGATTGGTGGGCGATGGCGGCGTCAAGCGCCGCTTCCTTCTTGAAGGCATCGTCATCGCAGTCTGCGGCTACTCACTTATGCTGCTCCGGGGGAAACCCTAGATCTGGGACTCCCGGATCAGATGATGATGACGCTTCCTGCGTCGTTCTACCTCTTGGGGCATCGTTTTTTGAGCAGCGGCTGGATGGAGGTGGATCTTGGTGGAGTGGTGTTCATATATGTACCACATTGACGTCGATGATTCTCGGCGGCGTGGAGCTGCAGGGTATCGAAGACGGGCGCGGACTGCTGGACGCGTGCAGGATGATGGAGCTGTCTGGCGGCATGGTGACATGGATGGCAGGTCTGGCTAGGTCAATACGGTGATCCCTCTTGAAGATGGGTGCGAGGAAGACGGCGGTAGTGATTTCACTGGTGGAAAAAACGGCTTCGGTCGCGGTTCGCAACTGCCATTGGTCGCGGTTGCGCAACCGCGACCAAGCAAGCGCGACTAAAGCCCACCCCCCGTTAGTCGCGGTTCCTTACGAACCGCGACTAAAGGCGCCTCCACGTGGCCGCCGAGCAGTCCTTCGGGGCGGAGGACCTTTAGTCGCGGTTCTCCTGGCCAACCGCGACTAAAGGCCGCCGCAGGTTTAGGGTTTTAGCCCCCTAAACCTGGTTTCTTTTTAGTTTGTATTGTTTTATTTTCTTTTCTGTTTTATTTTAATTTTGAAGGAGTTTCACATATTCTACGGTACTACATATACATGCATATGAACGTACAATTTCAAACAAATTTGAAATTAGAACCAAAAATAATTCAAGAGGAATTGACAATATATATTCAATATCGGATGATCATATACAATTTTGAACAAGTTTCCATACATATGATTTACTGCATATGAAGTTCTACGTCCTCTACATAGTGTTCTCCTCTAGGATCGATGACTTCCTTCGCGATCCATCCAGCTAGTTCCTCTTGAAGTGGTCGGAAGCGAGCTTCTAGACTAAGCGTCTTCCGGAGGTTATTCCTCTTGATGTTGTTCTCACACGAAACCCGCTCGGAGGTGTATCTCCGGATCATCTCACAAACATAGTATCCACATAGATTGGTCCCCTTTGGCTGAATATCCCCAGTCCCATACACTACCCTTTTAAATTGTAGCTCTTTTTTGAATTCACCGACCTTTGTGTTTACGAACCGTGTCCAAACCCTACGAGGCAAAGAAAATTAAATGAACAAGAGAGTTATTAGTTGATATTAGGAAATGAACAAAATAGGCCGATCGATATAGAGCGCAAGTGAATGAAAATATATAATTACTTCTGCATCATTTTTCTCATGTCGGCCCAAAGCTTTGCATTCAGATTCGTAGAGTCGTGGACGAGAACCGTGGAGTCGTGAAATTGAATTACTAGCAGAATCCGAGTGGAACCTGCGGACACGATACATGCATAGTCATGCATAATTAACTCATCGATTAGCCACATACCTTGCATGGAGTAAACAAAAGAGAATGTGCTCAAGACAGAAACACTCACCCAAAATGGTAAGGAAATAGAATATCACTTTTGAGTTCCTGCCTTGAAAAAAACTGCCACAGGTCGGCCTCCACGTCGGCGGGAAAATGTTCTAACACATATGAATTAACGATCTGTGGGTCAATGAACCCAACATCATGGATGTTCCTTATTATGCATTCCCGCTTCTTCATTCCGCATACACAACAAGATAGTTAGGACAATATATATATATATATATATATATATATATATATATATATATATATATATAGTGCGAGCAATGAACGAGATGGGGTAGAAATAAATCACTTACGTAACGTAGCAACCGATGATAGATTTGTCGAGCTCGCGCGATTGAAAAGCCGGAACAATTCACTCCGATGAATTTGTACATAGTAATGTTTGAAGTGATGCTCGGGTCTAACTTCCGCATAAATATAGTCTTTGGCGTTTTTTAATTTTATGTAAGCCTTGTACCAATTTAGCAGACCTATCATTTGTGGAGGTAGATCCTTTTCTCGCGCGAGCTCGATGAGAGGCCCATTCGACACATATGTAATTACTACGTCCTTCATTGTTGGCGCCTCATCAAGGCCTAACACTGCACGAAGAGTCAGACCTAAGTTGGCCGCTTGTTCTGTGGCACTCGCTACAGTCAATCCATGTGCTGCCGCAGCTGCTATGATATCGGGGGCATCCGGACCGGCGGCTTTCACTATGAGAGGGGCGATGGATTGTTTACTCTGTTCCCCGAGCTGGGCAACTTGTTTCCCCTCTTTTTTACTTTCTAATTCTTTCTCGGCCTCCTCCAAGGCTTTCTTCTCCTGCTTCTCCGCCAACTCTTGCTTCTCCTTCAAGATGAGTGCTTGCCTACGAAGTTCACGTGAATAGTCGTCAGGCAGATTCTTCGCGGCTTGGGACGGTTCGGTCAAAAATGACTTAGCCCACTTCTTTTGCTTGTCGAATATACCGGCTTGGGCTCGGGCTCTCTTTTCGCCTTGCATTCCGCCTTCCATTTCTCATGGTGAGCAGCTGCGGCCGCGTCGACTTCCTCGGCACTACGTTCCCAAGGCCTTGTGGGGAGAGGCTTCAGTGATGGCTCCGGTACCTTTGTGATCTTAGGTACATAAGGCTCCGGGTTAATAGTCCAGGACTGCTTCCGCTTCTTTGCCGGGGGCGGCTGCTTCTTCGCCGGAGGTGGACTGGGGGCGGCGTGCTCGCTACCCGCCGGAGGTGAATTGGGGGCGGCGTCGGGCTGACGTGAAGGAGGTGTAGGTGAACCACCACCACCACCGCCGCCGCCACCGCCGCCGCCACCACCACCGGGAGGGGGTGGACTTGTTCGCCTTGGCGCCTCGTCTGGAAACTTGATAAACTTCTTTTTCCAGAGAATAAACTGGCGCTTGACACCTCCAAGTCTTCTCTCCCCTTCGGGTGTAGCAATGTCAATCTCCAGGTCCTCAAACCTTGGGACTATTTCCTCCACCGTGACACGAGCATAGCCATCTGCAATGGGGTTGTTGTGGTGGAGTGCTCCAGGCTCACATGGCAAAGCACTGCCGATGGCTACCTTCGTGGACATGTTCCCAGTAGGATAATGCAGATGACATTCTTTCATCGCCTTTACATCGTCCACGGGGTAGCGAGGAGGCTCCGGTGCAGTAATTTGGATCTCCGGTGCATCGATGGCCGGCTGGACCTCCGTGGAAGCCACGCTGCTTCTCCGCTGCCGGCTTCCGAGATCCGCCGGATGATCTTCATGCGTCCCAGCTGCCGATCTCTCCTGTACTAGTATAGACAGGGTTTTCTTCATCTCATCGACTTCCGATGCCAACCGCGCCACAACATCTGCATCCCGATCCGACTTTCTCTTACAGCTTCTATAACCGTATGGGTCATCGTCCTGGGAGAACCCTTCTTTCCATGTAATGTTCCCGGGCATGCCTCGTACACGTCCTCCGTGTTCAGGATTCCCGAGGGCTCTTGTCAGCGCGTCGTTCTCTCTGTTGAACTTGATCTTCCCTCTTGAGCATCCCTCATTGCGTCAATAAGGGCTTGGTGGGTTTAAACATTTTGTTCCCGTAAACACACGCCCTGTCTCCGGGTCTAGCGTTCCCCCATGCCCGTACCACCAGCTTTTGGCCCTTCGGTCCCATCCCTCCGTACCTGGACGGATTCCTCACCTCCTCAGCCTCGTTCTCCATCTTCTCCCACTTAGGCTCCCAAAAGCGATACCCTCCTGGCCCCATAACATGATTGTACTCCTTCTTAGCCGCATTTTCCTTATTTTTTTCGATATTTCAATGAAATGCTCCAATTTCTTCTGCTTCACAAATTCTGGCCAATCATGTTCAAGTCTCTCATACTGTCCTTTGAATTCCGGAGTCTTGTTCTGGTTGACATAGTCACGGGCTAGATTTTGCTTGTATTTCCGGAATGTATCAGCCATCTTACCAAGAGCGAAGTGTTTGAGTAGCCTCCTCCTCTCCTTGTTTTCCTGAATCTTGTTACCCTCCTCATCGAATTTGTGGTATTCCGGAGGTAGGATGAAATGCTCCATAAGCTTTTGAAAGCAATCCTTTTTAGTTTTCTTGTCGACAAAAGTGAAACCAAGACGTGCCTTCTTTGGCTCATTCCACTCCTGGAGGGTGATCGAGATGTTGTCTCTAACAACGGCTCCGCATTGGTTGATAAACTTGGTGGCGTGCTTCGGGGCTCCAGCGGCCTGCCGGTTGCACTCGTCGACAACCTCGATGGTATATGTTTCTCCTGGTTTGAGCGTCTTGGTTGCGCCACGCTTTGACGACGACGTACTCGATTTTTTCGACGATCCGGCCGAGGGCTAAAATAAGAAAGAGAGTCGCGCGTGTTAGTACACACATATTTATTCAAATCAGTAAGTTTGTATCACCAGAGGCAAAATGTATATATATACCTCGGCGCCGGAGCTGGTTGCTACTTGCAATTGAAGATCGTCGTTTATCGACGTTTCTTCCCCATCATCTTGCTCGACGGCCTTCATCTTGACCGTCAAGATTCGGATAAGAAGAAATATCCTCTTCATCTTGTTCGGTCGGCACATAAGGAATATCGCCTTTTATGATGCCAAATATCTGTTCTTCAACTTCTTGATCATAGTTGTCCATAATCGGGTCAGCTCTATCGTCCGCCATATGTCAGTCCTGAAAACATGCAGTAAAAACTAATTAATTAAGTGCGGTGTCGAAAGGGCGGTGGCAAAAGGAGAGAGGGCGGTGGCGGTGGCGTAAGGGCGGTGGCGGTGCCGAGGACAACACATAGAGGCCTCCCTCTCCGTATACGGAGGGGGCGGCGAGGCGGTGGCGAAAGGGCGGTGGCGGTGGCGGTGTGCCGATCCTCTCTCTCGTAAAAAAAGAAAAAAACCCGCGCGTATACGGAGGGGGAGGCGAGGGCCTCGCCGCCCCTCCGTATACACGCGGGGTCGGTGGCGGTGGCGGTGCAAATTAGTTCTTCACATAATTTACTTTGGATATTTATATGTCGCGGTTTGTGTGGCCACTTAAAATTCAGAAATTTTTTGTTAAGTCAAAATTCAGAAATTTTTTGTCCACTTAAAATTTTATTAAGTCAAAATTATCAAGTTTTATGTTTTTTTTGTTAACTATATATATAGTTACTAATTAATTCATTAATTATAAGTGGACAAAACAAAAAATTATTAAGTCAAAATATGTTTTTTTTGTTAACTATATGTTTTTTTATTAGGGATTTCTATTTTCGTGCCCCTGCTTCGTTAATTGTACTCAGTTTTCCCCACCTCGTTAGTTTTTCCTCAGTTTTCCCCTCCCTCTAGTTTGAAACCCATCGAAGACGCGGGTTGCCGTCAGGTCAGAGGCCTTACCGTTACCGTGAGGTCAGTTCCTCGCTGACCGTCTCGTGCCGACGGGTGGATCCATCTACCGGCCGACGCGTGGGCCGTTTTATTTACGATTGTATACGCGGTGCTGCCAATGACAAATGGGGCCGCTCTATGGGGCTGCCGCAGCCAATGACCAGTGGGTCGTCTATTTATTTATAGAAAATTATATATTGCCGCTCAGTGGGGCCTCCGCGAGTCAATGACCGCTGTGGTCGTCTATTTTATTTAGAGAATATAATATAGAGCCGCTCAGTAGGGGCCGCCTCAGCCCATGGCAGGTGACTATTTTCGCAGCTTAATCTAAAGTGACTTTTATGCTAAACATTGTGCATCCCGGCGTTGACCTAGCAAGTGGCGGCGAGGATGTGGTGCTCGAATAATAGTGGAAATGCGATATTATTTTTTACATGCATAATATATAGAAAATAGCTAGATCTCTAAATCGATGCATATGAAGCTACATATATATTCTTGGTCATGATCCCCTTAATTATCTAAAGGGGATGGATGCATGGCTTCACGTCGTCGTCGCTTTCATCATCGGTATCTTCGTCGTCCGAGTAGTAGTACCTCCCGCACATTGTTCCGTCAAACACCTTCACTGTGAGCACATCATCGCCTTCATATTTGAAGTGTACGAACCAGCCGAAATCCACACCGTGCGCGATGGCGAATTTCTCCCAGTCCTTGTCGAGGTACATCCGGCCTTGTCCGTCAAATAGGACCTCCACGGTCTAGAGACGAGGACCGCGGTCGGCTGCTCGCGGATACACCTTAGCCGGCTCCTTGCCGTCAAGATAGTCCGCAAATTTTTTGGGAGTTCCTGCAAAGAGATCGAGCGCCGATCGTTTGAAATTAGGGAACCCTTGAAATTAAAGGTTTTTTAGAACATGCCCATAATTAATCACATGCATCATATATGTGGGAACGCGTACGTACCTTCTTGACCAAAGGGTCTTCATAGACGACGATGAAGAACTCCTCTATGATCAATGGCAGTGTTGACGGTGGTGGTGGCAATGATGATGATCCACTTCCCATTCCCCTTCCCCTTCCCCTTCCCCTTCCCAGACGTGGAAGCCATGGCAATGGATAAAGTGTATGTGAACGAAGAAGAGAGAGGCAGAACCTATTGACACAAGGGATGGCCGTGTGGGTGTTTATAAGGGAGAGATGACCGTTGTAGGGGTTTACACAATAAAATAAGGAGGAGATGACCGTTGTGGGGGTTTATACACAATAAATTAAGGAGGAGACGACCGTTGTGGGGGTATATATCTCAACAAAAAAAGTAGTAATGCGGACTATGTTGACTAGTTTATCATTTTACCGTGAAAAGTAATGCCTAAGACTACTCATAGTGGGAGTAACTTGGGTAGTAACATAGAGCTACATGCAACGCCAACTAAGCAATTTGATGATATGGCACATCATTAATTGAGGAAAGAGAGCATTGTGGTAACTAGCTATGTTACCATAACATCACATTTTCCAAGATTAGATGAGTCTACAACCTAATTAATATGGCTTTGCATGACACTACACATATGTTACTTCCCACTATGAAGGTAGTAACATAGAGTAGTAACATGTGCATGTTACTACTCTATGTTACTCTCCACTATGACTAGTCTAAAAGAAAAGTAATGGCTACAAGAAATCGGTGATGGTTTATCGTTTTTTGCGTGAAAAGTAATGGGTACAAGAAATGGGTGATGGTGTATCATTTTTTGCGTGAAAAGTAATGGCTACAACAAAATCGGTGATGGTTTATCGTTTTTTGCGTGGAAGGTAATGGGTACAAGAAATGGGTGATGGTGTATCATTTTTTGCGTGATAAGTAATGGGTCCAAGAAATGGGTGATGGTGTATCATATTTTTGCGTGATAAGTAATGGCTACAACAAAATCGGTGATGGTTTATCGTTTTTGCGTTGAAAGTAATGGCTACAAGAAATGGGTGATGGTGTATCATTTTTTGCGTGAAAAGTAATGGCTACAACAAAATCGGTGATGGTTATCATTTTTTGTGTGAAAAGTAATGGCTACAAGAAATGGGTGATGGTGTATCATTGTTTGCGTGAAAAGTAATGGCTACAACAAATCGGTGATGGTTTATCATTTTTTGCGTGAAAAGTAATGCCTAGAAAGAGTTTATAATTTAGCTCGTGAAAAATAATGCAGAAAACCAAACTTTAGCGTACTAGGTAACCGCCCTTTCGCATACATAGAGTGTGGAAGCTAACCGACGACGAGAGAGAGAGGGTGGTGGCCCCGACCGAGAGAGAGAGATAGGGGTTATCCTCGCCCGTTAGATCATACGATCAACGGTCGGCGGGCAAGATCCGCGTGACATGGGCTAGACCAATCGGGGCAATGTTGGGCGTCCGTGATAGTTTGTGAAGGGAGAGGGCAAAGCCGAGTAGTATCAAGAAACCAAGGGCAAGTGAGTAGTAAAGCAGACTAAGGGATTCAAATATGAGATTTAAAAAATGGAAAATGCGTGTTTTGTACAATGAAACCCATCTTGGCCTACCTCAAACTATTTGCAATACCAATATACATCAGTGTGAGAATTGTGGCCTCATTTAGACAAAGTATGTTTTGGGGAAAGTCTGTTTTGGGTAGGGCTTATTATGGAAAACCATGCACCTTCATAGCTACTAGGTGATTTGAGAAGTGGCAATTTGTGGTGAAACTTGATTTATCTATGATTTATCTATGATTTGAGAAGTGGCAATTTGTGGTAAAGACTCCATGAGTAAGTGCCACTCTTTTTCGGATTTTTTTGCACATTAAATAACTCATTTAACTAGTTAATCCCATTTGTTGACTCTCTCGTTGACCAGCCACTTGAGGGTAAAACCGAGTATATTGCACTAGCCGGTATTAGCACTCGAGGAGAAAACTGAGCACACAAAAAATGCTAGTATATGACTCGAGGGTATACCCGAGTATATCTAAATTTCCAGGGTTAGACTCGAGGACGCGTGTTGCGGTGCGAAGTGGAAGACGTGCCATTGTTGACGCGTGTCGCGGTGCAGACATGCAAATAGTGGACGCGTAGGACGCGGGTCGCATTTAGGACGCGTAAGCCCCTCCCTCCCTCCCTCTGCACACAGTCGTCTCATTCTCGCTCACGCACGAAACCACCCCTCTCACGTCCCATCAACTTCTCCAAATCGAAAAAACCCCAACCGCCGTACGCACGCTACCCTGCCGGCGATGGAGAAGAAGAATGCGCCGGTGTCGTCGTGGTGAACGAGCAGATGCCATGGGATGGCTTATCTTGGGGCCGAATGGACGCTAGAGGATTCGGGGGAGGGTTTGTGACTAGATGGACGAACTTCCGGATGCTTTCCTCAAGAACTTGGCCAAGGCCAGAGGTAGAAGAAGAAAGACACAAGGACGAACTCGCTCTAGATCACCATGTTCATTGATCTCAAGATAGGTTACAGGTTGTTCTCTCTACTGTGGATCGCGCGTATGAAAGAGGCTGCCCCCTCTCCTTATATAGGGGAGAGGGTGGCTTACAGAACAAGAAACCCTAATGGATCTTTGACTAGACAAACTACTTTACAAAGATACTTTATAAAGCTACTTTAATCATAGATGACGCCGGGGTCTTCTTTAAACATGGAGGCTGACGTCTTCCGGCTTCTTTGACCGTCATCCTCCTCTTTGTCTTCTAGCCTTCGTTTAAAGCTACTTTGCTTAGCTCATCCTTGTCCTTTAGCTCCTGACGGAATCTTTGACCAGTCAGCCGACATGCCCTTCCTTCCGGAGCGCCGGTATCTTTCCTTCCTGGTTCCGGTATGCCCCTCTTGGGGATACCGGCTTAGCTTCACTTAGCCAAACTCTATCTTTCTATTCCGGTATGATCATTAAACCGGTATCTTGAAGGGTGAGACCATCCGGTTCGGCATACCTTTGCCATACCGGGGGTCATCCCCCCAACATTAGTCCCCGAAGCTGGTATAGTCTGGCGGATTCTATCCAACAGACCATGCCAGGTTTCCGTATCTTTGGATACCGGTTTAACTTTCTCAGTCTTTGGTTCAAATCCGGCATCTTTGCTCGGACTCACATTTTCTCTCCTCGCAAGGCATTCTCCGGCATCTTGCTCTCCGGTATCTTGGTCATTAAATACTTCCTCGGCGAAGTCGAGAATATATCGGGTCCCGCGCCTGACAGAGACATGCGCACTGTGACTGTCATGCCAGTGTCAGTAGTCACTTCCGTTCGGCTTCCGCGCGCGCATTAATTGAGCCGCACCGGATCCCAACCACTTCTCCGGATCTTGTGTCCTTCCCTGTGGCCCTTTTCTCCTGCGCGTGTATCTTCGCGCCACGTGGCCACACGCGAGGCGAACCGTCGCGGCCCACGCAACGGTTCGGCGGTTTTTAGCCCACGTTTTTTCTTTATAAGGGCAAAACCGCCCCTTCTCCTTCTTCTTCTTCGCATTCTCCACTTCCTCGCGCACTGCCGTTCTTCGCTCGCACGCCTCCGCCGCTCCTCTGCTCGCTCGAGCTCCGCCGCCCTGCAAACTCTCTTGAGCACCCCGCCGGACGCCGCCGGACTGCTCTGCGGGAAAAACTTCCGCCGCGCCTCTTTCTCCGCCGCGACATTGGAGTTTCTTTGAGATCCTCTCCACCTCGCCGTCGCCGGACCTCTCCGTCTATAGCGAGCCCGCTCCGACGCCGGTGGTCACTTCCCTGTGCGATTCTGCCGCCCCAGGTTAGTCCTTTTTCCCATTTGCTCTTCCTTTACTCGCAGTTCAGATCTTGAGTTGAAAACATATTTATTCTTTCCTTTTCTTTGATTTTTCTGTCCTTCGTAGATCTTCTCGCGGGGGTAGTTTTCAGGGAATCTGTTTTTTCCGAGTAGATATCAAAAACCTTCTGAAACCGAATGTCTTCCGAACAATACGCTTCCTCCTCTTCCTCCGGTAACCCGGAAGATCCCGCATCTGACGGGGTTAGCGCAGAACTTGCGCGGATGGAAACCGAGAGCTCCCAAGAACAAGATGCCGGAAGTTCTAGCCAAGCTTCCGGCACCAATCTTTCCGAGGTCACCCGCGGAGCCTGGATGGGCTCCAGCGTCAGCCAGTACGAAATCGACTGGTTATACCGGTCCCGGAGGATTCCGGAAGGAGTTTCCTGCCGGATTCCCGGCGACGAGATTGAGCCGGTGCTCGAACCCGGCGAACGTGTTGTCTTTCTTGCTCATTTTGAGCGCGGCTTCGGCCTTCCCGTTTCTTCCTTCTTCCGGGATTTCCTTGACTTCTATAAACTCCAACCTCACCATCTTCCTGGCAATGCCATATTCTATCTTTCTTGCTATGTCACCTTCATGGAGGCATACATCGGCATTCGTCCCACTCGTGAGACGTTTGCTCGATTTTTCGCCCTTCGGATTAATTCCGTTCAGGGCGTAGAAATTCCTCCTCCCAAACCTCCCGTGCAATGCGGGTCTTGCATCATTAGCTCTCGCCAAGTGAGCCCTTTCTTCAAATTTTCCGGTCTCGAGTCATGCCGGTTATGGCAAGGGACCTTTTTCTATGTTAAGAACACCGGCGCCGCGGATCTCATAGATCTGCCTCCTTTTGATCCGGCGCCGCCCACCAAAACTAACTGGAGTTATAATCCGAAGGAGTCTCACAATGAGACAAACCGGATCATACGCTTCATGAAACAGCGCATGAAGGACACCGATCTCTGCTCCGACGATATCATCCGCACTTTTATTTCGCGCCGGGTGCTTCCTCTTAAGCGCCGCGCCCACAAGATGAGCGAGATGTATGGTCCCGGCGATCCTACCAAGATCACCGGCCTGCCTCTCAGCAAGAGGGACGTCGTCCTCAAGGCCAGGCAAATCTGCCAGACCTCCATGCCGGAAGATTGGGAATGGGGCCTCCGGCCTCTTAGCTCTACTAACCCCCCGACCCAAGAAGTAAGAAATTACACAACTCGGGTCGGTTTTGCCGGTAACTTTTGCATTGCGACTGACCTCTTTTTTCTCTTTTGTTTTCTCAGGCCAAGGACCGTTTCCCCCGGATCGAATCCGACAAGCGAGGCCGCTGCCGGAAGCGCGGTCTCGACAAGTTTGACCCCGACCCCGTCATCTTTTGGAAGGATTTAAAGATGGGCCGGACTCCTGCCGCGCGCCTCGGCAAAGCCCCGCCGGAACCTTCCGGTTCGTCTGATGAGTTGACCATTCTTGAGGTAGCTTTTCTTTCATTCCTCTCATACTTTTTGCTATTGTCCTTCTGTAGATGCACCCTCAGCCAACCTTAACCCACAGATCCATGAGCATGCGACGCCGCTGCAGGCCGAGGCCGGCAAAGAGTTTGTTGACAAACTCATGGCCCAGGGCCAGAAGAACAAGACGCCGGCCTCTGATGCCGGCTCAAGCCAAGCTCCTCCCGCCAAACGCTTCAGGACCGAGCCCGTCGCGGGCAAGGTCGTTGCCATGAGGCGCCGCAGCGAATGCCGACGGCCACCGGGTAAGGCTTCTTCTTGTGCTTGTTCTATTTTCACCAAGTTCCTTTTCGGTTGCTTTTTCTCAGTCTTTCTTTCTTTTCTTTCTTTCAGCCCCGCGCTCAAGCTTGGCCCCAGGCCTGAGGGCTCTGCCGGCTCGGCCAGGGCCTCGACTCCTCCTCCTCACTCCAGTCCGGTACCATCTGGTGCCGGCAACATCTCTGCCTCCCCTCTGGGGGGCACAACAAGTTCGGGGCGCGCGGCCCCTACACCTCCAGATCCCCGCGCGGAGGAGGACCTTGCCTCCCCTCCAGAGACTCAAGATACCGGCGCCAGCAACATGGGCGCCGGAAAGGACCCCGTCGGGCGGGCGGAACCCTCTGTTCCTCCCGCCCTCGAGAAGAAGAAAAGGAAGAAAACTTCTTCCAAGCCAGCGCCGGAAGCTTCCGCGCCGGAAACCTCTGCACCACCACCGCCACCGGAAACCTCTGGTCCTCAAGCAACCGGGCCCACGCCAACGCCTTCACCGACCCAGGAAGCTCCCGCGGCAGCGCCTAAGCCGCCACCGGCGTCCCTCAAGCCGGGGGCGTCACGCGGAAAGGGTGCGGACGGCAGCTCCTCAGGCGGGGCGCAGCCATTGGTGCTGCACACCGGTCCTGCCGCCATGACGGTCCAAGACAAACCTTCCGGCCTCTTGGGCCGGATCGTTGAGCTTAAACGCGGAGGCCAGGACTTGGGTCCTCTCCTTCCTTACGCCCAGCGCTGGAACGCTGCTGACATCTCCGCAGCTACCCGCGGCATAGGGAAGGACCGCCTCCCGGCGCCAGATCCTGCCGGCCCTCGCTCAACTGAAGAACACTTCACGCGCCTCAAGCGCGCCGTGAAGGAGTTTGACAGCGCGTGGTACGACGCCACCGCCAACGTAGTGGTAAGTTTTATCAACCTCTCTAGTAAATTTCCTTGATGCCGGTTTTCCTCTTTTCCGGATCTTCTCTATCCTCCCAGTCCCCGAGTTTTGGGTTTAGAGTGCAACTCTGAGCGCGAAACTTCCTTTTTAAAGAACTTCCCAAACCGGCATCTGTCTCTTAGCGCAAAACTCTTTCTTTAAGGATGCCGCAAACTCCCAGTCCCCGAGTTTTGGGTTGAGAGCCCGCTCTTAGCGCAAAACTTTCTTTTTAAAGATGCCGCAAACTCCCAGTCCCCGAGTTTTGGGTTGAGAGCCCGCTCTTAGCGCAAAACTTTCTTTTTAAAGATGCCGCAAACTCCCAGTCCCCGAGTTTTGGGTTTAGAGTGCAACTCTGAGCGCGAAACTTCCCTTTTAAAGAACTTCTCAACCGGCATCTATCTCTTGGCGCAAAACTCTTTCTTTAAAGATGCCGCAAACTCCCAGTCCCCGAGTTTTGGGTTGAGAGCCCGCTCTTAGCGCAAAACTTTCTTTTTAAAGATGCCGCAAACTCCCAGTCCCCGAGTTTTGGGTTGAGAGCCCGCTCTTAGCGCAAAACTTACTAGAAATGCACGAAACCGGCATCACCAGTCCCCGGGTTTCGGGTTAAGATCCTTTGTTCTTCACTAACATCACTTCCTTAAACAGAGCACGGCCGACGCCCGGAAAGCCCTCTTTGAGGAGCTTTTATGGGAGCACCGGAGCCTTGCTGAGGCGCACAACAAGTGCCTAGGTAATTTCTCGCACCTCCGACATCTTTTCACCGGAATGTTTTTCTTTTCTTTGTGACTTACAAGTTTTGTGCACAACAGCTGTTCCGGAAGCCTCCATTGAGGCCCTCAAGGAGCAGGTTGCCAAGCTCCAAGGTACAACTTCTATCTTTCCGGTTGACTCGCTTCTCACTTGCCTTTGTGTTTTGCTAATATCTTCTGTTCCGGCTTTTAGCTGAAAAGGAGCAGCTCGTCCGGGATCACCAGGAGGCCTTGAGCGCCCAACAGGATATCTCCAGAAAGCTCAAGGACCAGGCTATGCAGGCCGGAGCCCGGTACACTAAGGAGCTGAAGGCCGCCGAAGCTGCCGCGGAGGCCAGGCTAAACGAGGTGCTGGGAGGATGCCGGCAATACCAATGCGGTGTTGCGGTGCGAGCCGGAGGAGGGCGCCAAGGCGATAAAAGCAGCCGAGGGCAAAGCCGCCAAAGCGCACAAAGCTGCCGCGGAGGAGGCCAGGAAGGCCCGGAAGCAGCCGAGAACGAGGTTGCGCGGCTGAAAGCGGAACAGAAGGAGTACGACCTTCTGGTCACGCGGACTGACGCGCTTGCCCTCCGTAAGTTTCTTTTTCTCTCTTTTCCGGTTTCTGCTTAGTAGCTTGCCTGTTCCGGTATCATATACTTAGCTTTTGTGCGTCTCGCAGGGCTCTTTCCGGACTCCCAGGCCCATGCGATGAAGAAGGTTGCGGAGCATCGGGCAAAGCAGGCCGGCGCCAACTTGGCTGCACCTTGGGATCCCTACGATCACTTGGTTGCCCTAAGCGCGCGGATCTCCCATATGCGCTCAGTGGATCGGAATCTTTCCGACATCCCTGAAGTAGCCTCCCAACTATTCAAGACTCTTTGGCCTCGGTGAAGTGGTGCCGGATACCTTCTCCCCGATCGGCGACCGGCTAAAGGGTGCTCGCGAAGGATCCGGGAGTGGCGAGTGCTCCGCCGCACGCGCCGGGAGCGGACTCCGTCCTCCGCGTCGCCTCGTTCCTCGGTACCCGGAGCTCGATCCGGATGCCCTCACCGGAGTGCGCGAAGGCGCGGAAACCGATCTGGACCCGATCCTTGCCGCTAAGCGGCAGGATCGCGCGTATCGCATCGCGGAGTACGCCGAGATGCGCACCTTCATTCCTCCCCCTCACGGCATCCAAGATTATCTTGACGAGGAGGAAGATGAAGCCGAGGAGGAGCATCTAGATGACGCTGGTGCTGGCGACGCTCCTCCGGAAGCTCCTGCTGCTTGATTATCTACTCCGAGACATAACCTGCTATGGCCCTGCGTGGCTTAAGACAATGCTTTGTTAAATTCTGCCCCGGTATGCCGGGGCTTATGATGTAAAACTTTAAGTTCGCTTGTGTTTGTCGTACAACATTTTGTGCCGGTAAGTTATACCGGTAACTAATTGTCTTTAGTTTGCCTTAGCATTTTTGCGTTTTGGTTCTGCTTTTATCCTGTACTGCAAAGATTTCCAGATTGCCTCTGCATCCAATTCGATGCATACTTGGTTCTTTTGCCTTGGCTCTGCCTGCCTTCTTTGGGCGTTCTTTGGCGTATGAGCACAAGGTTCTTTCACCAAACAAGCATTTTCTTGAACTTAGAAACAATTCGAAATTTTGCAAAAAACCGGTATAACCGGGGTTAGTTAAATTTTTCCGGATTGTTCTTTCCCGGTTTCCTCTCCACAGCTTCATGTGCTTATCCCCTACCGGTTTATCTTGCTTGCCATGAAGCCAAGTTATGGACGACGTGCAGAGTCGAAGACTCCGGTAGGGTTTAGCACATTACTAAACCGGAAAGAAAAAACGTTCAATAAGCAACCGGCAACAGAAAAAATAGACATGTTTCATGCACTTTAATAAAGCAAGTCCCCGAGATTCATTCGAGGTTCCGACATCTTTTTATTCATAGCACATAAGGTACAAAAAGGAACTTCTTACACCACAACTTCAGGAGTAGAAAGGACGCAACAAGGCTACGTTCCACGGGCGTTTGGTCTCGTCTCCGGACTTGTCCGCCTTTCCCTTCTTCCATTCCTCGCGCATCGATCAGGTAATATGCATCATTGTGGAGAGCCTTGCTCACAATGAAAGGTCCTTCCCATGGGGGGACAACTTATGCCTCGCCTTCAGGTGCGCTGCACCGTGCGTAGTACCGTGTCTCCTTCTCGGAATACCCTCGGGTTCACCTTCCGGCTATGATAGCGTCGGAGATTTTGCTGGTAAATGGCTGTTCTTGCCAAAGCCAGCTCTCTTGCTTCTTCTAGCAAGTCTACATCATTTTCTCTGGCCTCTTTTACCTCTTCTTCGGTATAGAGCTGCACCCTTGGTGAATCAGGAGAATGTCGGTTGGTATGACCGCTTCTGCTCCATAAACCATGAAGAATGGTGTGTACCCGGTAGACCGGTTCGGAGTTGTTCTTAGACTCCACAGCACTGATGGTAGCTCATCGATCCAACATCCCGGCAACTTTTCCATTGCATCAATGAGTCTTGGTTTGATACCGGAAAGTACCAAAGCATTTGTCCTTTCAACTTGACCATTGCCTTGCGGGTGCGCCACTGAGCACAAATCCAGCCGGATGTTTTTACTTTCACGTAACCGCTTGAACTCTCCTTGGGCAAAGTTTGTGCCATTGTCGGTTATGATACTATGTGGGTATCCATATCGCAGGATTACATCTTTCAGGAATTTTATCGCCGTGTGGCCATCACATTTTGCGATAGGCTTCACTTCCAGCCACTTGGTGAACTTATCCACCATTACCAAGATGTGGGTCATGTTTCCCCTTGCGGTTTTGAACGGTCCAACCATGTCCAGGCACCAAACAGCGAAAGGCCAAGTTAGCGGTATGGTTTTTAAGCCGGATGCTGGGGGTATGGTTTTGCTTAGCATACCTCTGGCAGCCATTGCATTTCCTTACCAAATCCTCGGCGTTGTCCAAAGCTGTGGGCCGAGAGAACCCATGCCGGAACACCTTTGCTACCAACGCCCTTGAAGAAGCGTGGTGCCCGCATTCTCCTCGATGAATTTCCTCGAGCATTTCTCTTCCTTCTTCCGGCTCCACACATCTTTGTAGGACACCGGTAACACTTCTCTTGTACACCTCGCCATTGATGATGGTGTAAGCTTTGGACCTTCTCTGTATCCTTGTTGATTCATTTTCGTCAACTGGCAAGGTGCCGTTGATCAGGAATTCCTTAATAGGTTCAACCCAAGATGGTGTCTCTCTAACCACAAACACCGGCATGTCTATGTCCATGCTGTCCACAAGCATTGCCTCTTCCGGCGTGGGCGTCGCAGTCCCCGAGTTTACCGGTACAGTCCCCGAGTTTGCCGGAGTAGTCCCCGGGTTTCTTTCGTCAATCTCCATTGGCACTACATGTGATTCCGGTACAAAAATTGATTCCGACTCCGGACTTGGCTTGATTGATGGAACTCTCAAGTGCGCCGAGCTATTCCGGGAGGAATTTCTTGCCTGGACGAACCTAGCTTGGACAAAGTATCCGCGGCCTCATTTTCTGCGCGCGGCACATGGTGAAATTCACATCCCTCGAAGAAGCCGGCAATCTTTTGCACATGGAACCGGTATGAGGCCATGTTGGCATCTTTTGCGTCCCAATCTCCGAACACCGTTGCACTACAAGATCTGAGTCACCATAGCAAATGATCCTGAGTGCCCCGATCTCTTTTGCGACCTTAAGCCCATGTATTAGAGCCGCATATTCAGCGACATTGTTTGATGCCCTGAAGTGCACTTGTAAAACATACCGGAGGTGATCTCCCTTTGGTGAGGTGAGTACTACACCGGCACCTAGGCCCTCCTTGAGCTTGGATCCGTCAAAATGCATCTTCCAGTACTCTATTTTGTGTTCTGGCGGCTTGTATTGTATCTCCGCCCAATCGACCAAGAAATCAGCTAAAGCTTGCGATTTTATGGCATCTCTTCTTTCATATACCGGTACGTACGGTGATAGCTGAATTGCCCATTTTGCAATCCGGCCGCTGGCATCCTTGTTGCCCATGATATCGAGATGGGTGCCTCACTCACCACCTTCATGGGGTGTTCCTCAAAGTAATGCTTGAGTTTCGTGGCGGCCATGAACACGCCATAAGTCATTTTTTGGAAGTGCGGGTAGTTTTGCTTTGATGAGGAGAGCACCTCGCTCAGTGTAGTATACCAGCATCTGGACGGTTTTTCCTTCCTCTTCTCTTTCCACCACAACCACAACACTAACCACCCGGTTCGTTGCCGCTATATAGAGCAACATAGGTTCTCTTTCCAAGGGCGAGGCCAAAATTGGGGCCGTTACGAGCATGTTTTTCAATTCTTTAAACGCTGTGTCTGCGCTCGTGTGGTCCAGACGAAAGTATCCGATTTTTTCATCAAAGCATAGAGTGGCAAGGCTTTTTCTCCCAGCCTGCTTATGAACCGGCTTAGCGATGCCAAGCTTCCGGTAAACTTTTGCACATCTTTTAGTTCTCGTGGGATAGACATTCTTTCTATCGCCCGGATTTTTACCGGATTAACCTCAATGCCCCGGCTTGACACAAGGAAACCAAGCAGCTTGCCGGCAGGGACACCAAAGGTGCACTTTGCCGGATTGAGTTTCATCCGGAACCGCCTTAGGTTATCAAATGTCTGCCGGATGTCATCGATTAAGGTATCTTTTACTTTAGTTTTTATCACGATATCATCCACATAAACTTGCACATTTTTTCCAATTTGATCAAACAAGCATTTTTGCATACAGCGCTGGTACGTTGCACCAGCGTTGCGCAAACCAAAAGGCATAGTAACATAGCAATAAGCCCCGTGCGGGGTAATGAACGCAGTTTTTATTTGATCTTCTTTTTTCAGAGGAATTTGATGGAAGCCGGAATAGGCATCTAGGAACGACAACAATTCACTCCCAGCAGTAGAATCAATCACTTGATCGATTCGGGGCAAAGGGAAAGGATCTCTTGGGCAAGCTTTGTTGAGGTTTGTGTAGTCGATGCACATGCGCCACACTTTGGCGAGTTTTGCCTCCAGGTTCTCATCTTTTTTCTTTTCGACCAATACCGGATTGGCCAGCCACTCTGTGTGCGTGACCTCCACGATGAAACCGGCAACCAACAGCTTTGTTACTTCTTCTCCAATGATTTTTCTCCTATCTTCAGCGAACCGGCGCAAAGGTTGCCGCACCGGCTTAGCATCCTTCCGGACGTTGAGAGAGTGCTCAGCCAGCTCCCTCGAAACTCCTACCAAGTCATCAGTAGACCAGGCAAAGATGTTCCGATTCTCACGGAGGAAGCTGACGAGCGCGCTTTCCTATGCTTGGCTGAGGCCGGCACCGATACGGACGGTGCGCTGCCGGGTAGCCGGATCCAAGCACAATGTTCTTTGTCTCATTTGTCGGCTTGAATGCCGGTAAGTCCAAGCTTCCACTCATTGCCGCTAAGCTCAACTTTGAGGATCGAGCCGAGCGCAACAAGCAGCTTGCATTCTCTTTTTCTCCTCCGCGATCACCAGCGATTCCGCTAGGTTCGATCCGGCGAGATGTCTGTTTCCATTGAGACTTTGTAGTTTCCCACCACAGCTTAGTGGTCCACGAGGTGCCGGCATCTTCATCTTGAGATAGGCCGTATGGGTTGATGCCATGAACGCTGCCAAAGCCGGTCTCCCTGAGCAAGGCATGGTAAGGACTATCTAAGTCCACTACCTCAAACTCAAGGTTCTCAACACGACAGCTTGTCACGTCCTCCAAACGACACATCCACCCGAACTTTTCCTATCGGGCGCAAGACAAACCGGAACAATCCCATGGAAAGTTGTGTGAGTTGGCTGCAGACATATTCTTCGTTATGCCCAGCGTACGCATGGTATGCTTGTACATGATGTTTATGCTGCTACCATTGTCTATCAGCACCTTGCTGAATTTTACTCGAGTTTCCGGCCCCTTCATGATTGGGTCCACAACGAGAGCATATCCACCCGGATTCGGCATGACTTTGGGGTGATCTTTGAACGACTGTGTGATTTCCTGATCCGACCACAACATGTATTTTGGAACTGCCGGCATCACGGCGTTCACTTCCATGGAACGGCGATGCACGCTTTGCCTCGTCCATTGGCTCGTGACAAAGACAACCATGCACAAGTGTGGGTCTTCATAAACATTCCGGCCTAAAGGTGCCGGTGGAGGTGGCTGGTCATTGTTTTGCTCCACCCGGTTAACCTGCTGGTACTGCTGCCTGTTTGGCTGCACCAGTAAGGCGTTTGCTCCAGTGAGCGGTGGTGGAGGTGGCAATTGCTGTTGTTGCTGCATGGGGCCCCCTGGCGCCTGCGCATCTTTTACCGCTCCCCTTTGCATCAAGAATTTGGTCCAAGAACAATCCTTTGTCAAGTGGTTCGACGGGTGATCCGGGTTCGGCGTGTGCCACCGGCAAGGTTGGTCCATGGCGGCTTCCATGGTGTATTTCACGGGTTCCTGCCAGCTTCTTTTCGGCCCCAGTGGTTTCTTTTCTACCCATCGCTTCTTAGGACCCGCCCACGGCTGCGATCCGGTTTTTGTCTCCGATCGCGCGCCGGCGTCGAATTTTCTTGCACGGCAGCGAACTTGCTGTGATGCATATCTTCGATCCGGGAAATCTTCCCTTCTTTTGTTGTTCCGGTTATCCCGGTATTGCTGCTGATGCGGATTCGACTGCTCCGGCTCGGCTTGCACTGCCGGCTGCATTGGATCTCCCAATGCATAGCTGTCTGCTACACGTATCATTTCCGCCAAAGTGGTGGGCATGCTTCTCTGCAACCTTTGCCACAAAGGCGATCCTCTCCGGCATCCTTGACTGAACCAAGCAATGGCTTGTGCCTCAATCACTCCTTCACATGTATTTCTCATTGAGTTCCATCGGGTGAGATAATCCCGGTCTGGTTCTCCTGCACGCTGCTGGCACAGTGCAAGCTGTTGGGGCCGGTTTGGCCTCTTGTAGGTGCTACTGAAGTTGTTCACAAATGCCTCCTCAAAGTCCAACCATCCGTTAATGCTTCCTGCCGGCAAGTTGTTAAGCCAAATCCTCGCAGGACCCACGAGGTAGGACGGTATGATTCTTACCGCCCAACGCCGGTTTACTCCACCACCAGCCACATAAACAGCTGTGACATAATCTGCCAGCCAGTCTTCCGGCTTGGTCGTTCCATCATACGTTCTTGTATCCCGGGGCAACTGGAAATTGCGCACCGGTGGTTCTTCTCTCATGATCCGAGGACCAAAACACCTTGGACCAGGAGGTCCTTCACATTCAACTATTGCAGATAGACGTACTCTGTCCAGCCTGTGCCTCGCATCCCGGTCTGGCAAACATCTTTCCCCTAGGCGTTCTCCCAAGGGGTTCCGGTGGACTCTTGTTCGTTCCGCCTCGAATCTGATTCATCATATTCTTCCAGTTCCGCGGCCCTTGCCTGCCGGTACCCTGGTGGTGGCATCTCTTCATCCACGCACGCCACTCTTGCGGCTTGATAATTTTGCCCGGTTTCATATCTACCGGCATGATTGTTTCCGGCATAGCCTCCCTTGGCGTATCCCCGATCTGCCCCTTGGCTTTTTCTACCGGCATCATATTGCCCGGCTTTCTGTTTTCCGGCAAGAACTGGGTCATACACAGTCATCTGCCGTGCGTTCTTTTCCTTTCTTTTGTCCGGATGAGGGGACGATGCCTGCCCCTGGGACTTGCTTCCGGCATTCTTTGTTGAACGCGCGGATTTTGAGGCCACTGCCTCGTTCAGCTTAGCCAGCTGCTCAGCATTTTGCTGCTCAATCACTTTCAACAGCTCTTGTACACGTTCTTGCTACTTTGCGAACTCGTCACCGGAAAGAGATTCACATAATGCTACCGCAGCTTTAGCGGCTTTTATAGTTTTATCCGGACTACTGTACTTAGGCTTTTCTATGATGCTCACAGATACAGATGCACTCTTGCCGGCAAGAACTTCTTTGCGCAAATCCTGATCTAGATTGCGAGCTTTAAGCCGGTTTTCCCAGCATCCTAGCAAGCATGAGCACTAACTGAAGCAAAGCCATGGGCAGCGTTGTACTCACGTAGGGTTAGGTTCAGCTCGCGCTGCGCCCGGATGATGTCGGCACCGCCGGTAAGCTGGGGCCTTGCGTGTGGCCTCCAGCTCCTCCCCGAGCCTTTGCCGGGTCGATGTTCTGCGCGATGGGCGTGGCCAGCGTGTTCATCTCCGCTTGGAGAGGTGTTGCCGGTGGTGCTGATGATGCTCCTGCGACGCCAGCGTCACGCTCCAGCGGTGGTTTTGCCGCGCGGGTCGATGCCGCACGTTCAGTTCCTTCCTCCACAGCTCCTTTGCCGGTGTTGACCGCACCAGCCATCATGACCTCCACGCTGCCGGCGGCGCGGCCAGCACACAGCCATCTTGGCGGATCCGGCGCCACCAGCACCGGCGAGAGGCGCCGGCGCACGGGGACGGTGCCGAGGTAGACGCGAATGCCGCCGAACTCGATGGTGCGGCCGTTCTGCGGGAACTTGCGCCGTTGGCGAAGCAGCCAAGCATTATCGTTGATGAAGTCCATGTTGTAGATGCGTTCCACGAGCGCGGACACCGTGCGCTCGCCGTTGATGTCGAGGATGCCCGCCCGAATATGAACTCCAGCAAGCGCCACTTCATGCCCCACGGTGGGCGCCAACTGTCGTCGTGGTGAACGAGCAGATGCCATGGGATGGCTTATCTTGGGGCCGAATGGACGCTAGAGGATTCGGGGAGGGTTTGTGACTAGATGGACGAACTTCCGGATGCTTTCCTCAAGAACTTGGCCAAGGCCGAGGTAGAAGAAGAAAGACACAAGGACGAACTCGCTCTAGATCACCATGTTCATTGATCTCAAGATAGGTTACAGTGTTGTTCTCTCTACCGTGGATCGCGCGTATGAAAGAGGCTGCCCCTCTCCTTATATAGGGGAGAGGGTGGCTTACGAGAACAAGAAACCCTAATGGGATCTTTGACTAGACAAACTACTTTACAAAGATACTTTATAAAGCTACTTTAATCATAGATGACGCCGGGGTCTTCTTTAAACATGGAGGCTGACGTCTTCCGGCTTCTTTGACCGTCATCCTCCTCTTTGTCTTCTAGCCTTCGTTTAAAGCTACTTTGCTTAGCTCATCTTTGTCCTTTAGCTCCTGACGGAATCTTTGACCAGTCAGCCGACATGCCCTTCCTTCCGGAGCGCCGGTATCTTTCCTTCCTGGTTCCGGTATGCCCCTCTTGGGGATACCGGCTTAGCTTCACTTAGCCAAACTCTATCTTTCTATTCCGGTATGATCATTAAACCGGTATCTTGAAGGGTGAGACCATCCGGTTCGGCATACCTTTGCCATACCGGGGGTCATCCCCCCAACAGCCGGCGGCCGTCGCCTCCGAGCCCGTCGCCTCCGCGCCCGTCGCCGCCGAGCCAGTCGCCGCCGAGCCCGTCGCCGCCGAGCCGGCCGCCGCCGAGCCCGTCGCCGCCGAGCCGGCCGCCGCCGGCGCGTCGCCTCCGAGGGCGGCGCATCCAAGCGCGGCTCCTCCGTGAACCGGGCCTTCTCTCGGCTGATGGACCACTTCACCGGATCGGCGAATGCTTGCCGGCGAACGAGGAGTACGCCGACACGTACTTCTGCCATGAGGCAAGTCCGTAGAAATTGGCGCTCAGGTTTGCCTCGAGCCCGACGTGCACCTGGACGAATGGATCATGCTACACCACGCCCTTCCACACGTCGCTGAGTTCACCTTCCTCCAACTCGGCACATCACGCTACGTCACCATAGATCTATCGGAAGTTCATACAAGGTTCAACTTCCTCCATATCTACCTCTTTATTTTCAATCTTAAACATCTTAGTGCTGAATGTTATCGTGCTTGCCCCGATACTACTTCGTCGGATTTTGCCGTGGCGTCATCGTGCTTGCCCAGAAGTACCCGCCGCACAAGATACGGCTTCTGAACCCACTCACAAAGAAATACACTATGTTTGAGGCGCAGATGCCATCTGTTCTCCTGAAATCAGTCGATGTGATCAAATCCCCGACTATGGTCTTCGTTACCGCACATTACCCGTCGGAAATTGGTTGGGTCGATGAGAGCACTCCAACTAAGGATATAGATAAAGGTTGGGAAAACAGATTTTCGATCAAGAACCATTGTCTCGCGTTGCATTACACCGTTCAATGGTGAACCGTATGCACTAGCTGTGGACAATTTAGAGCATGGAAGAATAGTGTGCACCAATGTACAGCTGCGAAGCGCGCGAGCACCGTCAAGATGGAGACACTAATTTCATTTTCGAACTTGGACATCGAAGTTCTACCTCGTGAAGTCGGATGGTGATCTGTCTGCTTGTGTTGTTGGTCGGCGTGGCTTTGGCGGGCAGACCATTGGTGTACCGTGTGGACACTCAAAGCCGCTCTCTCCA
>NC_061511.1:204706397-204746960 GCF_022539505.1 Lolium rigidum | reverse complement strand
GCAATGTTTCTGTTGTACCACTCTGAGGGATGTGATATTTGTGAAGAAGTCCCTTCATGAAGATCATATCAACGACTTGTATACTACAACATGCAGTGGTATGCTGGGTCACCGCACGAGCCATCTCGAGGAAGGCCCACGCCTCCGCCTGGGCGTCCTCCTGGGCCTTCCTGGCCTTCTCCTCCAGCGCGGAGGCACGCATCGTCTCGGCGAGTTGCGGCCGAGCCAGCTCGTCGAGGTCGCGCTGCTCGCGGGACGCCGCGAGCGCCGCCTGCAGCTCGGGGTCGTCCTCCTCCTGGGGCTGGGCCTGGGCCTGGGGCTCGTCGATGTAGAGGCCGCCGGGGCGGCGGCCAGCCCGCCTTGCAGGCGTGCGCGGCTGCGCGCGAGGCCGCGCCGTCGCGGACGTGAAGCACGTGCGCCGCCGCGCATCGTGCTCCACCTCGAACCACAAGTCCCAGTTGGGACTTGCGTCGCCGTACGCGGGGTGCTCCTGGAGGTCCGCCGGCAGCTGCGCGTGGCGCCTCCGGATCTCCGCGATGCGGGCGCGGCCGGAGCCCAGGATGGGCGGCACCGGAACCCGATCTGGGCTCAGGTGCCAGCCGTGGGGGAGGTGCACGTCCCCCCACGGCATTGGGACGCCGGCGTCCCAGAACATCTGCGCCACCGCTACGGTGACGTAGATCCGGTCGCGGCTGGGAGGAGCCGGCGGCCCCATGTCGAACGCCGCCGGCGCGATTCGCCGGCTGCTGCCGGCCTCGTGGTCGTTCGCGGACGGGAGGAACTCCCGCTTCGGGGCCATGGCGGCGCGGAAGCTCTAGCTCGCGTGTGCGTGTGACCGGAGTGGAGAGTAGGGACTGGATAGGGACAATCCCCCTCCTCCACGCGGACCAGGCGGACACGCGAGGACGCCGCGTGCCATCCGCGGCCACGCAAACCCGGCCCAGATTTGGGCAGGGCTTGCGTCGTTCCGGACGTCGCGGCCATCCACATTTACGGTGCGTCGCCGCGTTAGGCCGCACTTTTGTCCGGCTAGACTCATCCGGACGCGGGTCGCCGCGTTGGAGATGCCCTTATACGACTAAGTTTTCGCAGCGACAGCCGGCCAATTAATTGCTTCTCTCTCTGGATTATTACTGTCACAACTGACAAACAACACGTACGCACACCGATCTTTCCGGATTTCTCCTTTGAATCATCATCGTCACTGTCATTGTCGATCCTCAACACGTAAGCTATATGGTTTTGATCCGTGATGAAAACACACTTGATCACACACATGTTTTTGTTGTGTTGCAGCACGCAATGAATTCATGGCCGACACCAAAAACCTAATGTTCACGTACCATACCTGAAATTGATCATCTCTATCTAGTGTCTTCCGCATGTACACAAGATTACAGGAAGATACACCTACGGGATAAATTTCGGTTTCAACGTCTTTCCACTGCATTTCGGTTTCAATATCATGCGGGTTACTCAGACGCAACGAACCTTGGTCAAACATTCCAACACGAATTGGAAGTATCAAATCGAGCAATGAAACCCTAGCTAGGCGTGTGCCGGGCGCACCCTTCTAGCTAGATCAACGACCCTTGCTATGTGAGTATAGAAGATCTGCTTCATTGTTGAGACTATAATGCCCTAAAAGCCACCACGAGATTTACAAATTCAAATTATTGTGTTAACACAAATTATGTATTGCATAACATAGCTAAGTGCCTTTTTCGTAGAATTATATATATTTCGCTGATGGGAGACTCAGATTGTCACGGTCAAAAATTCAAAACTAATATAAACACTTCGCTCTACAAACGTGAGTCCCGGATTTAATTCCGGTGTAGTACTAGCTTTTTTCTGCAAATGGAACCATGCCACATGCTATACTCAAGAACGCGTGTTCTTCCATCGACCAACATATAAAACCAAAGCCTCACCAAGCCGAGGCGAGCGGGAAACACAAACCGGTCAAGCAAGTCCTCCACGCACACCACATGTGCATGCTCCAAAACTCGTCGCCATTGTGTTCTGCTGACATATATCAAGGATCAACACATTAATAATGTCGGCTCGTCATCGATGCTACCACGACGTCAGGCAGCGCCACCACCTTGTGTGTGTCCGTGTTTCCGCGTCCGCCTCCAAGATCCCAATGCACCATGCCACCGAGACTCGTCGACATCGACGTGGTGGATGCCACACCGCTCCACCTTGGTCGTCATGCAAGAAGCACACGGGAACATGCGCCCAGCAAGTGTAGCCATCTACCTATCCCTCCAATTGATATATGTCTCCAAAGTGATGCTCCCTCTAGGGTGACGATGGAGGAACATCACCATCATCCGATCTATGAAGCCTAAATCTATGGTCTCCCTAGGACCACACATGAAATGTTAATTGTCCCCCAATGCCTCCAACGAAGTAATGACGCTCACATGCACCATCGTTGACGGTATTGGCCAAGGGCGAAGCAAGGTTCGTTGGTGTATTCGCTCCTTATACTGGCTAAACCACCAGATCGATCCTCCTCCAAGGTCTTCCGCCATACTCCACGGGAACAACCCCTCCACCCAGAAAGATCTGCATATGCACAAACCCAGAACGGTGCCATCATCACTGGGGTGAGCCATTGTCGGCGGAAGAGACCACATTATGATCGCTCAAGAGGTTTTGTGGGAACGATGGTTGGAACTCCCATCGGCTTCATGTTTATATAGACTGCCAATAGCAGGTTACGTACAAGGGAAGGATTACATCTTGAGGAGATAGATAAGATCGACATGATCTTTATAGTTCAGATCATGCCGTGTACATCAAGGCCGAAACAACTAACTACCATATCTCCGAACACGTGACATACACAACGTCCATAACAATTGTGTTTAACACCCCTCCTCAATTTCAACCGTCCTTGAGGTTGAAATTGTGCTTAAACTCTTCAAACTGTCGAGCTGGTAATGCCTTAGTGAATCCATCTGCCACTTGACCCTTGGTTGAAATAAATCTAATCTCTAGCTGTTTTCTTGCTACTCTTTCACGTACAAAATGGAAATCAATTTCAATATGTTTCATTCTAGCATGAAATATAGGATTATCAGAATGATAAGTTGCACCCATATTATCACACCATAAGCATGACGTCTGCTTCCTTTGAATTCCAAGTTCTTTCAGAAGAGACTCAATCCATATAACTTCAACAGTAGCATTAGCAAGAGATTTATATTCAGCTTTTGTACTTGATCTGGACACAGTTGCCTGTTTTCTAGCACTTGCCTGTTTTCTAGCACTCCAAGAAATCAAGTTAGGTCCAAAAAATACAGCGAAACCTCCTGTAGATCTTCTATCATCAACATAACCTGCCCAATCAGCTAATGTTGACGGTGATTTTCTAAAGGTTAGACCAAGGATTACTGTACCACTGATATATCTCAGAATTATTTTCACAGCTGACCAATATATAGTAGTTGGTGCATGCATAAACTGGCATACCTTGTTGACAGAAAAGGCAATATCCGGTCTGGTGAGAGTCAAGTATTGTAATGCTCCAACAATGCTCCTATACCTTGTACCATCTTCTGGTCCTAGGAGCTCTCCTTCTGTGACAGAAAGCTTTTCTGATGTTGACAGTGGTGTTGGCAATGACTTGCAGTTCTTTAAGCCAACCCTGTTAATCAAATCTAAAGCATATTTTTCTTGAGTTAATTCAATACCTTGACTGAATTTTTTAACCTGAATGCCCAAGAAGAAGTGCAAATCACCAAGATCTTTTAATGCAAATGATGAACTGAGATCTCGAAGAAGTGATGCAATTGCTTTGTTGGAGGAGCTAGTAACAATAATGTCATCCACATAGACTAGCACAAAAATAATGATACCTGACTTGTTGAATATGAAAAGAGATGTATCTGCCTTGGATGCCAGAAAACCCAGCTCTTGCAGTTTGGAGCTCAGCTTAGCGAACCATGCTCTTGGCGCTTGCTTGAGCCCATATAGAGACTTGTCAAGTCTACACACATGATGAGGAGCATTTGATTTTTCTTAACCAGGTGGTTGCTTCATATAGACCTCTTCTTCCAAAACGCCATGAAGAAACGGATTTTTTACATCTAGTTGCCTCAAGCTCCATCCCTTTGACACTGAAATAGCTAGCACAAGTCTAATAGTGGCTGCTTTTACAACTGTACTAAAAGTATCCTCATAATCTATTCCATATCTTTGTCTGAACCCTTTTGCCACTAGTCTAGCCTTATATCTATCAATAGTGCCATCAGATGTTCTTTTAATTCTATAGACCCATTTGCAATCTATTAAATTTATGCCACTTTTATATGATACTAAATGCCATGTTTCGTTATCTATCAAAGCTTTGTACTCATCATCCATAGCTTGCTTCCAGTTTTTGTTTCAGCTAACACTACTTGCAAATTGTCAGGTTCACTAGTAATGCAAGATAAACCATAACGCAAAGTACCATCGGTGTATCGCTTTGGTTTTAAGTTACCAGTTTTTGACCTTGTCCTGTGAATGACCATAGGTGGAGCTGCAGATCGAGGCGGCACAGTGGATCCCTCTAGATGCACGGGTGACAGGGATTCTGTCGGAGCAGCTCCAGCAGCGCCAGCGTCAGACGCACTTTCCCCCGAGGAGCTAACCGGCGAGTGTCGCGCGTGGCTTGATGATTCACCGCATGTGCTGGTGGATGGCGACGCAGTCGGGAGGCAGCTGGTAGTGGTGGGGCCACGCGACGTGGCGGGGCTGGATTGGTGAGCTGGTGACCGAGGTTGCTTCTCCGCGCGTTCACCTGACGCACGCGCAGATCCCGGCGCAGATACGCCGGACGCACGCGCAGATCCCGGCGCAGATACGCTGCTAGGGGAAAGTTCACGCGTGATCCGATGCTAATCCTCCACGTGCTCAGCGCCAGCCATGCTAGTACGTATACTAGCTTCATTTGAGCTGGTTTTTGCACCATTTTGCATGCAATTTTCTTCTCCAGTTTCCTGCACACAAGGACTCACAAGACCAGGTATATTAGCAGCATTAGGTGTTAGATCAGTGCAATGTTTATTCCCCTCATGAGATGACACCGGATTTTGGAGAAACTCGGGTAGAAGAAGAATTTCCCGACGTAGAAGAGAACCAGCGTTAGGATGTAAGTTGGAAAAAGGAAACACTGTTTCATCAAAGACAACGTCTCGGGAGATATAGACTCTACCAGATGTGACATCTAAACACTTCACACCTTTGTGCATTGGGCTATAACCAAGAAAGACACATTGTTTTGACCGAAAGGCGAGTTTACGTTTATTATATGGTCTGAGATTAGGCCAACAAGCACAACCAAAGGTTCTAAGATATAGGTAATCAGGTGTCTTGTTAAGAAGTCGATCCATGGGTGTTTGATTATTGATGACCTTGGAGGGTAACATATTAATGAGATATGTGGCAGTTATGAAAGCTTCATCCCAAAATTTTAATGGCATGGAAGCATTTGCAAGGAGAGAAAGTCCTACTTCGACAATGTGACGATGCTTGCGCTCAGCTGACCCATTTTGCTGATGGGCGTGAGGGCATGATACATGGTGTTCAATACCAATTTTCTGGAAAAAGGAGTTGAGTTTGTCATACTCGCCACCCCAATCAGATTGTAAAGCAAGTATTTTTCTATCGAACTAGCGTTCAACAAGGTGCTGAAAGTTGTGAAATATTTGGATAACATTAGAATTTTTCTTAAGAATATAGATCCATACAAACTTGCTAAAGTCATCAATGAAGCTTACATAGTATGTGTAACGCCCTACTGAACTAGGTGCAGGTCCCCAGACATCTGAGAACACAAGTTGAAGGGGAGCAGTGGAAACACTATGGGATCTCTCATATGGTAATTGATGACTTTTTGCTCTTTGGCATGAATCACAGACAGACTCAGCACTAACTTTATTGAAGCATGGAAGCTCATGTCTACTAAGGATTTGTTGAACAATTCGAAAAGAAGCATGACCTAAACGATTATGCCACCGTGAAGCTGAAGGCTTGGTGACGCTAAAAACTTGCTTATTCTTGATTGGCGATGAATATATGAAAGGGTAGAGACCTTGGATGCATCTTCCTTTAAGAAGAACCCTCTTCGTGGCCTGATCTTTCACATAAAAGAACCATGGATGAAACTCAAGAAAAACATTGTTGTCAAGAGTAAAACTGATACGGGCATGGAGGCCTATGTGGAGCCCAGATTCAGGACTCCACCAGCTCATTTATCCTAGTTTATGTAATGGTCATATGTGGGCCAATTAGGGTTTTTAATAAATTGAGTCAGTTTGGTTTGGGCCTGTCCAAACCAAGGTAGAGAGGCCCACTAGGTGCTGGCCGGCCACTCCATCCCTCATATAAGGTGGAGGCACGGCTAGGGTTTAGATAGACAAGTCTAGACTAAAGATTAGGGTTTTCCCCATTGCGTGTGTTCACGTGTATCATCCTCTCGGGGGTACGGCGCTGCCGTTTATCTATATTATTATCCGCTGCGAAGGTTCTTGTGTTCATCAAGGATTATCTAGCTCTTGGTTTGAGGCGGTCATTCATCGATCCGTTGCTTGCTGGATTCGTTCCCTCTTCTCCAGGCTGCGTTCATCGCGTTGTTGGGAGGATTCTCTACCCTAGGTTCTCGCTGTGAAAGATCGGGCATCAACTTAGGTGGATCGGCTGGGATTCACCGTATCATGTGGTATCAGCTTTCTGGGTTGCTCACAGCGAGGTTTTGTTGATCGATCTCTTTGATCGGTTTGCATCGGAGAAGATTAGCTCTAAGATCGGAGGAGTTTGGCTCTCGGTCGAAGGAGGTTGGTTGGAGGAAGTTTGGAGTTGTTTGGGGCAGTTTGGAGGTCATCCATGGCTGTTTCAGAGGTCAAAATCGCGAAAAATCGCGACCAGCATCGGGAAGAAGACGAAATTTCGCGACCAGGAAAAATCCGATCAGAAATCCGGTCAACCGGGCCACAGACCGGGCAGGCCGGCGTAGAATCCGGTCAACCGGGCGGCAGACCGGGAAGTTCGCAAAATTTCATCCAGTTTGGTTCCGGTACGATGCGTCCGGTTGGCGACCGGTCAACCGGGCCACAGATCGGACAGGCCGGTCCACAGGCCGGTCCAACCGGGCCCTGGGCCGGGCAGCCTGCTCGCTATGTTCTGCTTTCTTCGGCGACGAAAACCGGTTGTTGCTGCTGTCTTTTCTCCGACGCTTTCGGCTATTGATGCTGTTGATGTTGGTGAGTTTCCGGGCGATGTTCTGGGCATGAAGTGTACTCTTTCGAAGAAGTCTAGTTATGTGTTCAATGACTATCTGGATTGCTTGAAGGGAGAGCAGCGTCCACCGTCCAGTCTTCGTTGGTATCTACACCGTCTTGCGACAGCTTCAGAGTATGAAGATTGGGAAAGGAACATGGAATTGGGTTTTGCTCGATGTCGCACATACAAGAGGAAGTTCAACAGTTCTTATGCATTTTACCTTGCTATACGGTGTGTGGACGAGGCATTAGAACGTTGTTGGCAAGATGCGGTGGACAAAGGTGAATTTGCTGAAACTTGGGAAGATTACAAAACTTTTCTTCGTAGTAGTTTCGTGGTACCATACATAAAGAAGAGTGCACCGTCATCCCGAGTTGTACATGTAATGAAGAAAGTGGACAAGTGTCTGGAGGAGGTACAGCAGGCAATGGACAAGTGCATAGTTACTTGTAAGAAGATTGTTCCACTACCAACAGTCACTAAGGTCGAGGTGAAATCTTCAGAGGAGAGGAAACCTGGCTCTGATACCAAGAGCAATATTGTGACTGTTGAGGAGGATGTACCATTGAGCGGGCTGAATATGCAACTCAAGAAGGTACAAGGTGATGCTTGCAAGACAGTTGACAAGGATCAGCGGTGGAGTTTGTTTCAGACTCAGTGCTTTATCAAGGGCAAGGCTTGCAAGTTGATGGTTGATGGTGGTAGCTGTACGAATGGCATTTGCAAGCCGACGGTGGCAGCATTGGGGTTGTTTACATGGCGTCTTCCTGAACCTAAACGTCTTGAGTGGTTGAATAGTTGTGGTATGCTGAAGATTACTCACAAGGTGCGTGTGCCATTTACAGTTGGTGATTATGTTGATGAGATCGATTGCGACGTGTTGCCATTGGAGGTGTGTGGATTGCTACTTGGGCGTCCTTGGCAGTATGATCGCAATGTGACACATGCTGGGCGAGAAAATACATATTCTTTTATGCATGGTGGCAAACAGCGGACTTTGAAGCCATTGGGTGATGATCATATCAAGTCCGATGTGGAGTTAGTAGTGCGTAAGGAGAAGTTGCACAAGCCTAATGTGCAGCATAAGGTGCATGATGTTCCGAGCATTGATGTTGGTGATGTTTCAGCCAAGCCTGTAGATGACAAGCAAGTTCTTGTTGGTGACAAGCCGGATGAAGCTACACTTGTTGTTGATGTGGATGTTACAGCATGTGCTACAGTCCTGAGTTTGTGTTGATGTCAGTACACAGACTGATGATGGGTGCGCTGATGGTGTTTCAGTGCATATGGCGCAGATGCGCGTGGGAGGAGTGGGAGGCGAGCAGGTTAGAGAAGCCATTGCTGATGGTGTTTCAGCCCGGTGCCAGGGCCGGCCGACCGGCTCCAGGACCGGCCGGGCCGGTCAACCGTCCGGCCAACCGGCGCCTAGACCGGCTGTGGGCGAGCGCGTCGCGTGGAGACAAGGGCAGCGGCACTACCGTGCTAGGAGTATTGTCCAGTTTTCCGCGACACCGCGGATGCATCGAGGCAAGGATGGACGTGTGAGACATCTATGTGGCCCAGGAATTACACATCTTGTGCAGGGTCATGTGCAGCGACACAGGGGTCCATCAAAACCTCGCAAGAAGAAGGAGTTGGCGCTGCAGTCCAAGCTCATATGGAGAAGAAAGGAGGCGCCAAGTGCTGTATCAAGTCTAGAAGGCCGCGAGGGAGGATGTGGTGTGGAAGGCAAGCAAGACTTGAAGACGGCGAGGACGTGTCATGTTCATATCACGTCACCTTTTCCAGAAGACCCTCACGCGTTGGGGACAACGCTTCTTGAAGGGGGGGAGGATGATACGGGCATGGAGGCCTATGTGGAGCCCAGATTCAGGACTCCACCAGCTCATTTATCCTAGTTTATGTAATGGTCATATGTGGGCCAATTAGGGTTTTTAATAAATTGAGTCAGTTTGGTTTGGGCCTGTCCAAACCAAGGTAGAGAGGCCCACTAGGGGCTGGCCGGCCACTCCATCCCTCATATAATGTGGAGGCACGGCTAGGGTTTAGATAGACAAGTCTAGACTAAAGATTAGGGTTTTCCCCATTGCGTGTGTTCACGTGTATCATCCCTCAGGGGGTACGGCGCTGCCGTTTATCTATATTATTATCCGCTGCGAAGGTTCTTGTGTTCATCAAGGATTATCTAGCTCTTGGTTTGAGGCGGTCGTTCATCGATCCGTTGCTTGCTGGATTCGTTCCCTCTTCTCCAGGCTGCGTTCATCGCGTTGTTGGGAGGATTCTCTACCCCAGGTTCTCGCTGTGAAAGATCGGGCATCAACTTAGGTGGATCGGCTGGGATTCACCGTATCAAAAACGATGAATGGAAACAAGGCTTTTTGAGGCATGTGGAACATGAAGAACTTTTTGAGGTGCAAATTTTTAGAGGGGGTATTAACGATTGCATGACAAACATGACTAATGGTCATACCTTGCCCATTGGCCGCATGGATCTGATCACGGCCCTGGTACTTCTCCTTCGGTGAGCTTGTTGAGCTCACCGGTGATGTGATCGGTGGCGCCGGTGTCGCCATACCAATTGGTGTCCACGCCGTAGGAGTTGGACACAGCATTGGCACCCTTTTCTTCCTCCTCTTCTTCATTGTCATCGGAGTAGCGGTGCCAACACTTCCAGGCTTCATGACCTGCTTTTCCGCAGATCTGACAGGTGACGAGATCGCGGTCCTTGCCGCCAGCCCTGCCTCCATATCCACGATGACCACCACCGCCGCGCTGGCCACGTCCATGGCCACGGTGGCCACCACGGCCTCCATGGCGTCCGTTCCGTCCACTTTTTTCTCCGTGCCCACGCTGAGCGGAGTTGACCGAGGAGGAGCTGCCGTAGGCACCGCCGGTCAGCAGCTCCATGCGGTTGTCGTATGCAATCACCTGAGCATACAGATCGCTCACGGTGAGATCTTCGCCGCCATTGACGCTGATGGCGGCGAACAACAGATTGTAGGTGTCGTCGAGGCCGGCGAGGAGGTACTCCACTAGCTCCTCCTCATCGATGGGACGGCCCGCGGAGGCGAGCTCGTCGGCGAAGCCTTTCATCTTGGTGAAGAAGGCCGCCATCGTCATGTTGTCCTTCCTCGTCTTGGCGAGGGCGACGCGCAGGTTTGAGACCCGCGTTCTTGACTGGGAGGCAAACATTGCCTTGATGGCCCCCCAGACTTCAGCAGCCGTGTCCATCCCAATCACAGCGACGAGGATGTCCGGCGTCAGCGATCCAAGCAGGAAGGTGAGGACCTGCTGAGCTATAGCCACCCACGCGTCGTAGGCGGGGTTCGGCTCTTTGGTGGTTTTGCCATCGTTTTCAACTACCAGGGTTCTGGCGGCAGCACCGTCTCCTTGTCGAGGAAACTCAACAGGGGGGCGCCACGGATGGGAGGCAGGACATGGGACTGCCATAGGAGATGGTTAGCTCTCGTCAACTTCTCGCTCACAATGATGCCGACTAGGGGATTGGTCATGGTGGTGAGGGAGTTGGGAGCGAGGCACATAGATGGGTTTAGGAGATTGGCTCTGATACCATCTGATCGCTCAAGAGGTTTTGTGGGAACGATGGTTGGAACTCCCATCGGCTTCGTGTTTATATAGACCGCCAATAGCAGGTTACGTACAAGGGAAGGATTACATCGTGAGGAGATAGATAAGATCGACATGATCTTTATAGTTTAGATCATGTCGTGTACATCAAGGCTGAAACAACTAACTACCATATCTCCTAACACGTGACATACACAACGTCCATAACAATTGTGTTTAACACACATTACTTCACTGTCGGTGCCACCTCGCGCACACACCAAATGCACACTCGCGAGAGGATCCTCCTTAGTCGCACTCTAGAGCTACTTCGGAGGAAGACCCTACCACTCATCATTCCCTGTCCGGCCTTTGCCCATCGGTACATTCAGTAATAGTATAACTTGCCGACCTAGGAGCCGCCACAATGATTTAAGAGCTTAAACCATTCGATCAAGCCATCTAACGGTGTAGACAAGGGAGCAATTCCCGAACTCGGTGTTCCTGAACGTTCCTCGAACGATTGCGTTAAAAATCCCACTTTCCATTACAAGGCTGCTACTGCCCAAATTAATTTAGACCGCACCATATTTGTTGGGCCACGGAAGTTTAAACGACATATGTGAGGTGCGGTAAAAAGGTTCTAATTAAGAGAGCTTCGTCTTGTGCGAGCGAAACCTAGGTGTGGCTGGAAGTGATCTAAACCTCCATCGTCTGAAGATCGCCACGGACTGCCTAGAAGTGGCAAATACTTTGATTAGTATGTTGTTCGTATCTATTCTATCTTTTATTTCTATGTTGTTCGTATCTGTTCTATCTGTTATTTGTATGTTGTTCGTATCTGTTCTATCTGTTCTTTCTATGTTGGCAAATTCTTTCTATGTTGGCAAATTCTTTCTATGTTGTTCGTATCTGTTCTATCAAATGGGCATGTAAGTTGCACTCCAACATATGAATTTTCTCTCCACAAGTATTCCAATTTTTTTGCGGAAACTGATAACTTCGGTGAGAAAAAGTAACCCAAACCAAATAATCAATAAATCAATCTCACTCTTAAGTAGACAAACTCGGTGTCCTGGTTTTTCTATTGTAGTGACTATTGTTTGGCTTCTCTGCATATAAAAGGTCATATGCTTCCACATGCTAGAGCTTAACTTATATCAGTTCGTGTTGGAAATTACTCATCTTATTTACTTAACCATTGTCTTAATTTAAATGTTATGTTATTCATAATTTAGAGTTATTAAAGGCTCGCATTGATTTCTTCTCCAGAAAATTTGTTGGTTCCTTTTTCTTGAGTTATTAAAAACTTTTGCCCCCTCCCCTAAATAAAATCTGCTCGATCTCACTAAGGATTCTAGCAACTCGCTGGTCAACTGTGAGCGGAGGGAGATCAAGAGGAAGCATGCATCGCCGACAGGCACGAAAAGAGAGGGAAGATGCAGTGGATGTTGTGATACATCTACGGCGACCATGTTGTTCTTCTTGCACCGACGACAACACTCATAGCACCAAAGTAAGGAGCAGGATGAAGCACCTGCTGCCAGCAACTTGGGTATGCGACGAACCATGTAATTTTTTTACATTTATTCTCTTATCAGAAAGTAACTCCAGCCTCGGTGACAAGATAAAAACTCTTGGTGTTTGCAGAAAATTTTCTTCTCTTACCAAGGTCACAATAATGTTACTTTGATGCCTTCCATCATATCAAATTTTGAAATAAAAACGTATGGACAAGTTTGCTGGTTCATGCTTACGTACAGCTTACTGGAAATGTCGCCTGATGTGTGGATGTATTTCAATCAAGACTGCTAAGATTCTTCTATCAAGGATTTCGTGTTGTAAGTTTCTTACTTCCTCGCGATATTTCCTTTTTCCTGACAAAATTTTTCAGGTTTAAATAAGGTGGTATAACTTCAATGCTAATAGCTCTTTGATACTTATTCGGAAGTGAGCTATGTTTAGAATAAGAGGCTTATGATTTTCCTTTTGCCATTTCCATCCAGTTATCAATTGAATTTGTACTTCAGGGATGCCATGTTCATTGGCGAAGCTATTTTATTTCTCATCTTGGTAACCCTGTTCCGTGGGATGATTTCTCATACTATTTGTATGCATAGTTTCTCCTTAAATTTGTTTGTACATGATCAATCACGTGTTCTTTGTAGATCATTATATTTATTATATTTTTATATTCCTGAGAATTCATACCATTTCATTATAAAAATGGACGGGCCCGGAAAATCGCGCCATTATGATCTATTCTTATCATCTAGCAAAGCTACTTGCAACACTTACAATTTAGAGAAAGATCAGCAAGATCAACACCATACTGTCATGGGAAAAAATTCAGCAAAAGTAGGGCAATATTTTTGTAGATTACTGTCATCCAAGGACTTCAGAATTTTCAGTGTAATAGGAAACTAAAAATCTTTTTAAATGCCTTCAACTACCCAAATCCACTAGTGAATGAAGCAATTGCAACATCAACAACGAGAAGAAAGTAAGTAACTCTGAGTGATTCGATAAGCTATAGTTGTAGTTCTTCCTCTTCGGCAATATTTTTTTTATAAAATCTCGGACATAAAAAGTTGCTTGGGTATTAATTGTCCATTCTATTAATGTAACTAAAGGTCATACTATTAGACTAGCTGTGGATCAAAAGTGGAACTTGGACAACGAAAGTACTTGGTAGCTTGTGGTTGAAAAATAGTTGGCTGTGCTTCAAGACTTCAAGTCAACAGGCTTATATTAATATGCATTCGTGACCTTATATGGAAAGAAAATACTCTTATGTGATGGCATATGGGAATTGGTGCCGACTAATTTTTATATCACTGCCTAGTTTCTTTTATTGGAAGTGTTGTCGATAATAGTATTAACATCATTGAATAGTCTACTATTGGATCATTGTTGCTTGACCTGGTGTATGATTTCCTTTTGCTATATATTCATGTTGTTGAAGAGCACACACAGTTGACCAATAAGATATTTCATGCATACGGCATTGTGCAATACCAGGGGAAATATCACCACGAGAAGAACCAAATAAGTGCATTGCACCTTGCTGGAATGAGTTTGAACAATTCCAGCAGAAGATAAAGACACATGAGAATTGATTGAGCCATCATGAAATCGATAGCGATGCCCAATATTAATCTTTTTGTTAGACATTCTCTAGTTTTCATTAACAAATAGTTATCATTTACTTCCGAATGTAGCCGCTCTTTGCTCGACGCGAAACTTTAATTATTATAGTTGATGATCAACATCACTGTCATGCTTACGTATCACCTCCTAGATATGATTGATTACTTATGCTACATGATGTAGATGCATTGCTCCTTTATTCCTTCCCCTCGGTATAGTATAAACGAACCAAACAAACAAAGAAAGTGACGATGTAGAAGCTAAATTTCCTTTCTAATCGCAGGATAAAAGAATAATCCGAACATCATTAGACAGGCATCATGGGCAAGGCATGCATCATATCATGCATATCCGTCAAGTTGCACTGTTTGAGTATATGTGTTTTACTCCACCTAAGACAGCTAATGATCATCTTGTTGGCCAAAATAACAAGCATGTCACAACTGTCGATGTGACCAGAGATATATTTATTTATTTTCTTCTAAAAGTAGAGTATGGTTAATTGGGAATGAGCCAAATTAGTGTATGGTCGAATTTGGTAGCTACTTGGTTTTCATCACTAATGGCGATGAAGGATGATCTTTGGCATTATGTATGCATGTAAATTATGAAGATATTATTAGTTGGTGTGTGTTTACACTGGTAGAAAAAAGGGCTTCCGTCCAGCCCCATTAGTCGCCAAAATATAGGAACCGCGACCAATGGGGTCTTTAGTCGCGGTTCGGGAGGCGAACCGCGACTAAAGACCTGGGCCCAGCGCGCTCGGTGGCCAGCTGGTGGACGGGAGGGGCTTTAGTCGCGGTTGGCCAGGTCAACCGCGACTAAATGTCCTCAGGCCTGGCCCAAAGGCCTTTACTCGCGGTTGGCCAGGCCAACCGCGACTAAAGGCCCATCCCTATAAAAGGGCCTCAGCTCACTGCACTTAGCCATTTGGTGCCACTTCTCTTCACAAACTTCACAAGGGGGTGTTAGGTTTGCTTTTGGTTCCTCTTATGCACACAAGGTGTTTGATGAAATGCCCCAAGAGCATGAAACAAACATGATATGAAGTGTCGGAGCCACACTTGAGCTTCCTCATTTATTTTTTCCTCCTCAATCGCGGTTAGCAACTTGAACCTTTCATATGTGTCATTGATAAAATATGCATGTGTGTAGTTCATTGTTTAATTTCTATTTTTTGTAGCTAGTTAATTAGTTTAACAAATGCATGATGGTTAATTATATATTTTATATTATAATAATGCAGATGAATCGGCAATGGATGTACGCTAACCGACTCTCCGGCGAATTCACTACGGGTTTGAAAGATTTCCTCGTAGTGGCTAATGCGAACAAGCATGGGGGTTTTGTTATCTGTCCATGTGTTGGCTGTAAGAATCAGAAGGGTTACTCTTCCTCAAGAGAAGTTCACCTGCACCTGATTCGGCATGGTTTCATGCCAAGCTATAATTGTTGGACCAAGCATGGAGACGCTGCGAAACTGAAAAGGAGAGGGAGAATTTGGATTGCATGTTAGAGGATCACAAAAAGTCGCTGTACCTAGGATGCGATAATGGTCTGAAAAAGCTGGGATGCACACTGGATTTGCTGAGATGGAAGGCACAGGAAGGTGTAGCTGACTCGGGATTTGAAAACTTGCTGAAAATGTTGAAGAATATGTTTCCAAAGAATAACGAGTTGCGCTCCAGTACGTACGAAGCAAAGAAGGTTGTCTGCCCTCTAGGTTTAGAGGTTCGAAGATACATGCATGCATTAACGATCGCATCCTCTACCGCGGTGAATACGAGAATTTGAATAAATGCCCGGTATGCACCGCATTGCGTTATAAGATCGCAGGCGATGACCCTGGTGACGATGTTGAGGGCGAGAAACCCAGGAAGAAGGTTCCCGCCAAGGTGATGTGGTATGCTCCTATAATACCACTGTTGAAACGTCTGTTCAGGAACAAAGAGCATGCCAAGTTTTTGCAATGGCACAAAGAGGACCGTAAGTCGGACGGGGAGTTGAGACACCCCGCAGATGGAATGCAATGGAGAAAGATCGACAGAGAGTTTAAAGATTTTGCAGCTGACGCAAGGAACATAAGATTTGGTCTAAGTACAGATGGCATGAATCCTTTTGGCGAGCAGAGCTCCAGCCATAGCACCTGGCCCGTGACTCTATGCATCTATGATACGTCTCCAACGTATCGATAATTTCTTATGTTCCATGCTACTTTATTGATGATACCTACATGTTTTATGCACATTATATGTCATATTTATGCATTTTCTGGAACTAACCTATTAACAAGATGCCGAAGAGCCGATTGTCGTTTTCTCGCTGTTTTTGGTTTCAGAAATCCTAGTAAGGAAATATTCTCGGAATTGGACGAAACTTTCGCCCAGGGTCCTATTTTTGCACGAAGCTTCCAGAAGACCGAAGAGATAACGAAGTGGGGCCACGAGGCAGCCAGGGCATAGGGCGGCGCGGCCAGGCCCTTGGCCGCGCGGCCCTGCCCCCTGGGCCCCTCGTGTGGCCCCCCGCGTTGACCTTCCGCCTACTTAAAGTCTCCGTCGCGAAACCCCCAGTACCGAGAGCCACGATACGGAAAACCTTCCAGAGACGCCGCCGCCGCGAATCCCATCTCGGGGGATTCAGGAGATCGCCTCCGGCACCTCGCCGGAGAGGGGATTCATCTCCCGGAGGACTCTACACCGCCATGGTCGCCTCCGGAGTGATGAGTGAGTAGTTCACCCCTGGACCATGGGTCCATAGCAGTAGCTAGATGGTCGTCTTCTCCTTGTTGTGCTTCATTGTTGGATCTTGTGAGCTGCCTAACATGATCAAGATCATCTATATGTAATTCTATATGTTGTGTTTGTCGGGATCCGATGGATAGAGAGTACTATGATTATGGTGATTATCAATCTATTGTTTATGTGTTGTTTATGATCTTGCATGCTCTCCATTATTAGTAGAGGCTCTGGCCAAGTTTGTACTCTTAACTCCAAGAGGGAGTATTTATGCTCGATAGTGGGTTCATGCCTCCATTGAATCTGGGACTGTGACAGAAAGTTCTAAGGTTGTGGATGTGCTGTTGCCACTAGGGATAAAACATTGATTCTATGTCTAAGGATGTAGTTGTCGATTATATTACGCACCATACTTAATGCAATTGTCTGATGCTTAGCAACTTAATACTGAATGGGGTTCGGATGATAACCTGAAGGTGGACTTTTTAGGCATAGATGCAGTTGGATGGCGGTCTATGTACTTTGTCGTAATGCCCAATTAAATCTCACTATATTTATCATATCATGTATATGCATTGTTATGCCTTTCTCTATTTGTCAATTGCCCGACTGTAATTTGTTCACCCAACATGCTTTATCTTATGGGAGAGACACCTCTAGTGAACCGTGGACCCCGGTCCTATTCTTTACATAGCATACATCTATCTGCAATTGTGTTTTACTATTTTCTTTGCAAACATCTTCCACTCGATACGTTTAATCCTTTGTTACAGCAAGCCGGTGAGATTGAGAACCTCATCTGTTTCGTTGGGGCAAAGTACTTTGGTTTTGTTGTGCGGATTCCACGTTGGCGCGAGAATCCCTAGTGTTGCGCCGCATCACATTTCGCGACCATCAACCTTCAACGTGCTTCTTGGCTCCTACTGGTTCGATTAAACCTTGGTTTCTTTCCGAGGGAAAACTTGCTACCGTGCGCATCATACCTTCCTCTTGGGGTTCCCAACGAACGTGTGAGTTACACGCCATCAAGCTCTTTTTCTGGCGCCGTTGCCGGGGAGATCAAGACACGCTGCAAGGGGAGTCTCCACTTCTCAATCTCTTTACTTTGTTTTTGTCTTGCTTTATTTACTACTTTGTTTGCTGCACTAAATCAAAACACAAAAAAATTAGTTGCTAGTTTTACTTTATTTACTGTCTTGCTCTCTATATCAAAAACACAAAAAAAATTAGTTACTTGTCTTTACTTTATTTGCCTAGTTTACTTTATTGCTGTTATCATGAGTAATCCTGAAGTTGAAGTTCGTTCTTTTAAGCAACAAGGTGGAGAAAATTTTAAAGATGCTTGGTATAGAATTAGTAATGCTCATCAAAGGTGCATTAAGAAACACTCCACCACTATCCTTCTTAGGAACTTTTATGTTGATTTATCTAGTTGGAATAGATATGTTCTTGATACTCTTTCGGGAGGTAATTTCCTAGGTACTCCCGCTTTAGAAGCTAGTTGCATCATTGAGAGTCTAGTTGGAATACCACCTCGTTAATGAAGTTAAAATTGAAATCTCTCTTGAAGATGTTATGAAAAAATTGGAAACCATAGAGAAAAAAATTTCAAGTGTTGAAACTAAATTGGGAATGTTATTTGACAAAACTTATGAACTTGATAAATCCTTAGGGGGAATTGATGAAAGAATTAGTGTCCTAGGAACTTGTGTTATCCATGATAATCAAACCAATAGGATTGATGAACTTGAAAAAGCTATGGGAACCTTGGGTTCAACCTTTTCTTCTCTCAAGTATAGTGAGAAAGCTTATGTGGGTAAAGAGCAAAAATTCATGTACGCCTCTAAAGTGCCTAAACAAAAGAATTATTATAGGCCTAAAATTTCTAAAACCCCTAGCACCACCATAGAGAATTTAGATAATGGAGCACCTAAAGTACCCTCTGCAACAAGTTGTGTTTGCATGAAAAATAATAATGTTGATGCTCCATCTCTCGATAATACTTGATTTGCACTTTCTGCGCCTAGCTGAAAGGCGTTAAAGAAAAGCGCTTATGGGAGACAACCCATGTTTTTACCTACAGCAAATTTTTGTTTTATTGAGTCTTGGAAGTTGTTTACTACTGTAGCAACCTCTCCTTATCATGTTTTTGTGCCAAGTAAAGTTTCTATGTCAAAGTTGATGTTATATTTGGGATCGCTGCGCAGAAACAGCATTGCTGTCTGTCACGAATCTGGGCACAGTTCTCTGTAGAAAATTCGAAAAAATCTTCCAATTTACGAGCGTGATCCTCAGATATGTACGCAACTTTCATTAGTTTTGAGTTTTTCCATTTGAGCAAGTCTGGTGCCAGCTTTAAATTCGTCTTTACGGACTGTTCTGTTTTTGACAGATTCTGCCTTTTATTTCGCATTGCCTCTTTTGCTATATTGGATTTATTTCTTTGATCCATTAATGTCCAGTAGCATTATGCAATGTCCAGAAGTGAAAATAATGATTGTGTCACCTCTGAATGAGTGAATTATTAATTGTGCACTAACCCTCTAATGAGTTTGCTTGAAGTTTGGTGTGAAGGAAGTTTTCAAGGGTCAAGAGAGGAGAATGATATACTATGATCAAGAGGAGTGAAAGCTCTAAACTTGGGGATGCCCCCGTGGTTCACCCCTGCATATTTTAAGAAGACTCAAGCGTCTAAGCTTGGGGATGCCCAAGGCATCCCCTTCTTCATCGACAACATCATCAGGTTCCTCCCCTGAAACTATATTTTTATTCAATCACATCTTGTATTCTTTACTTGGAGCGTCGGTTTGTTTTTGTTTTTGTCTTTGTTTGAATAAAATGGATCCTAGCATTCACTTTGTGGGAGAGAGACACGCTCCGCTGTTGCATATGGACACATGTGTCCTTAGGCTTTACTCATAATGTTCATGGCGAAGTTTCTCCTTCGTTAAATTGTTATATGGTTGGAATTGGAAAATGCTACATGTAGTAATTCTAAAATGTCTTGGATAATGTGATACTTGGCAATTGTTGTGCTCATGTTTAAGCTCTTGCATCATATACTTTGCACCCATTAATGAAGAAATACATAGAGCTTGCTAAAATTTGATTTGCATATTTGGTTTCTCTAAGGTCTAGATAATATCTAGTATTGAGTTTTGAACAACAAGGAAGACGGTGTAGAGTCTTATAATGTTTACAATATGTCTTTTATGTGAGTTTTGCTGCACCTGTTCATCCTTGAGTTTGCTTCAAATAACCTTGCTAGCCTAAACCTTGTATCGAGAGGGAATACTTCTCATGCATCCAAAATCCTTGAGCCAACTACTATGCCATTTGTGTCCACCATACCTACCTACTACATGGTATTTCTCCGCCATTCCAAAGTAAATTGCTTGAGTGCTACCTTTAAAATTCCATCATTCACCTTTGCAATATATAGCTCATGGGACAAAATAGCCTTAAAAACTATCGTAGTATTGAATATGTACTTATGCACTTTATCTTTTATTAAGTTGCTTGTTGTGCGATAACCATGTTTCGGGGAACGCCATCAACTATTGTTGAATATCATGTGAGTTGCTATGCATGTCCGTCTTGTCCGCAGGATCTATCATTTTAGTGGTTGGAGCATGCAAAATTGTTAGAGAAGAACATTGGGCCGCTAACTAAAGCCATGAATCATGGTGGAAGTTTCAGTTTGGACATATATCCTCAATCTCATATGAGAATAATAATCATTGCTACATGCTTATGCATTTAAGAGGAGTCCATTATCCGTTGTCCATGTTGTCCCGGTATGGATGTCTAAGTTGAGAATAATCAAAAGCGAGAAATCCAAAATGCGAGCATTCTCCTTAGACCTTTGTACAGAGCGGCATGGAGGTACCCCTTTGTGACACTTGGTTGAAACATGGCATGCAAAGATCCGGTAGTCCAAGCTAAGAAGGACGAGGTGCGGACACTATTAGTACACTATGCATGAGGCTTGCAACTTGTAAGATATAATTTACATAACTCATATGCTTTATTACTACCGTTGACAAAATTGTTTCATGTTTTCAAAATAAAAGCTCTAGCACAAATACAAGCAATCGATGCTTTCCTCTTTGAAGGACCATTCTTTTACTTTTATTGTTGAGTCAGTTTACCTATCTCCCTCCACCTTAAGAAGCAAACACTTGTGTGAACTGTGCATTGATTCCTACATACTTGCATATTGCACTTGTTATATTACTTTATGTTGACAATATCCATGAGATATACATGTTATAAGTTGAAAGCAACCGCTGAAACTTAATCTTCCTTTGTGTTGCTTCAACACCTTTACTTTGATTTATTGCTTTATGAGTTAACTCTTATGCAAGACTTATTGATGCTTGTCTTGAAGTACTATTCATGAAAAGTCTTTGCTATATGATTCACTTGTTTACTCATGTCATTACTTTTGTTTTGATCGCTGCATTCATTACATATGTTTACAAATAGTATGATCAAGATTATGATGGCATGTCACTTCGTAAATTATCTTTGTTATCGTTTTACCTGCTCGGGACGAGCAGAACTAAGCTTGGGGATGCTGATACGTCTCCAACGTATCGATAATTTCTTATGTTCCATGCTACTTTATTGATGATACCTACATGTTTTATGCACATTATATGTCATATTTATGCATTTTCCGGAACTAACCTATTAACAAGATGCCGAAGAGCCGCTTGTCGTTTTCTCGCTGTTTTTGGTTTCGTAAATCCTAGTAAGGAAATATTCTCGGAATTGGACGAAACTTTCGCCCGGGGTCCTATTTTTGCACGAAGCTTCCGGAAGACCGAAGAGATAACGAAGTGGGGCCACGAGGCAGCCGGGGCATAGGGCGGCGCGGCCAGGCCCTTGGCCGCGCGGCCCTGCCCCCCGGGCCCCTCGTGTGGCCCCCGCGTTGACCTTCCGCCTACTTAAAGTCTCCGTCGCGAAACCCCCGGCACCGAGAGCCACGATACGGAAAACCTTCCGGAGATGCCGCCGCCGCGAATCCCATCTCGGGGGATTCAGGGAGATCGCCTCCGCACCCCGCCGGAGAGGGGATTCATCTCCCGGAGGACTCTACACCGCCATGGTCGCCTCCGGAGTGATGAGTGAGTAGTTCACCCCTGGACCATGGGTCCATAGCAGTAGCTAGATGGTCGTCTTCTCCTTGTTGTGCTTCATTGTTGGATCTTGTGAGCTGCCTAACATGATCAAGATCATCTATATGTAATTCTATATGTTGTGTTTGTCGGGATCCGATGGATAGAGAGTACTATGATTATGGTGATTATCAATCTATTGTTTATGTGTTGTTTATGATCTTGCATGCTCTCCGTTATTAGTAGAGGCTCTGGCCAAGTTTGTACTCTTAACTCCAAGAGGGAGTATTTATGCTCGATAGTGGGTTCATGCCTCCATTGAATCTCGAGACAAGGACGTGAAAGTTCTAAGGTTGTGGATGTGCTGTTGCCACTAGGGATAAAACATTGATTCTATGTCTAAGGATGTAGTTGTCGATTACATTACGCACCATACTTAATGCAATTGTCTCGATGCTTAGCAACTTAATACTGAATGGGGTTCGGATGATAACTCTGAAGGTGGACTTTTTAGGCATAGATGCAGTTGGATGGCGGTCTATGTACTTTGTCGTAATGCCCAATTAAATCTCACTATATTTATCATATCATGTATATGCATTGTTATGCCTTTCTCTATTTGTCAATTGCCCGACCGTAATTTGTTCACCCAACATGCTTTATCTTATGGGAGAGACACCTCTAGTGAACTGTGGACCCCGGTCCTATTCTTTACATAGCATACAATCTACTGCAATTGTGTTTTACTATTTTCTTTGCAAACATCTTCCACTCGATACATTTAATCCTTTGTTACAGCAAGCCGGTGAGATTGACAACCTCACTGTTTCGTTGGGGCAAAGTACTTTGGTTTTGTTGTGCAGATTCCACGTTGGCGCAGGAATCCCTGGTGTTGCGCCGCATCACATTTCGCGACCATCAACCTTCAACGTGCTTCTTGGCTCCTACTGGTTCGATTAAACCTTGGTTTCTGTCTGAGGGAAAACTTGCTACTGTGCGCATCATACCTTCCTCTTGGGGTTCCCAACGAACGTGTGAGTTACACGCCATCAATCTACAACCTTCCTCCTTGGTTGTGCATGAAGCGGAAGTTCATTATGATGTCAGTGCTCATCAAAGGTCCGAAGCAACCCGGCAACGACATTGATGTGTACCTAAGGCCATTAGTTGATGAACTTTTACAGTTGTGGGGCAGACCTTGTGTCCGTGTGTGGGATGAGCACAAAGAAGAGGAATTTGACCTACGAGCGTTGCTTTTCGTAACCATCAACGATTGGCCAGCTCTTAGTAACCTTTCGGGGCAGACAAATAAGGGATACAATGCATGCATGCACTGCTTACATGAGACTGAAAGTGTGCATTTGCCAAATTGTAAGAAGAACGTGTACCTGGGGCATCGTCGATTTCTTCCCTAAAATCATAACGTAAGAAAGAAAGGCAAGCATTACAACGGCAAGGCAGATCACCGGCCGAAGCCTGCGGAACGCACTCGTGCTGAGGTATTTGATATGGTCAAGGCTTTGAAAGTCATCTTTGGAAAGGGTCCTGCCGGACAATCAGTTCCGAATGGAGCTGACGGGCACGCACCCATGTGGAAGAAGAAATCTATATTTTGGGAGCTAGAATATTGGAAAGTCCTAGATGTCCGCTCTGCAATCAACGTGATGCATGTTACGAAGAATATTTGCGTGAACCTGCTAAGCTTCTTGGGCGTGTATGGCAAGACAAATGATACAAAGGAAGCACGGCAGGACCAGCAACGCTTGAAAGACCCTGATGACCGGCATCCGGAATGGTTTCAAGGTCGTGCCAGCTACGCTCTTACCAAAGAAGAGAAGATCATCTTTTTTGAATGCCTGAGCAGTATGAAGGTCCCGTTTGGATTCTCGTCCAATATAAAGGGAATAATAAACATGGCGGAGAAAAAGTTCCAAAACCTGAAGTCTCACGACTGCCACATGATTATGACGCAATTGCTTCCGATTGCTTTGAGGGGCTCTCTGCCGGAAAATGTTCGAGTAGCCATTGTGAAGCTATGTGCATTCCTCAATGCAATCTCTCGAAGGTAATCAATCCAGAAGTTCTACCACGGTTACGTAACGATGTGGTCCAATGTCTTGTCGGTTTCGAGTTGGTGTTCCCGCCATCCTTCTTCAATATTCTGACGCACCTCCTGGTTCACCTAGTCGAAGAGATTTCCATTCTCGGTCCCGTATTTCTACACAATATGTTCCCCTTTGAGAGGTTCATGGGAGTATTAAAGAAATATGTTCGTAACCGTGCTAGGCCAGAAGGAAGCATCGCTAAGGGCTATGGAAATGAGGAGGTAATTGAGTTTTGTGTTGACTTTGTTCCTAACCTTAAGCCGATTGGTCTTCCTCGATCGCGGCACGAGGGGAGACTAAGTGGAAAAGGCACGATCGGAAGGAAATCAACGATATGTATGGACGACCATTCTCTGACTGAAGCACACCACACAGCTCGACCAATTCCAGCTTGGTGGCTCCGTACTTTGAGAAACACAAGAATATTTTACGCTCGGACAACCCGGGGAAGCCTGAATCCTGGATTAGGAAGGCCCACATGGAGACTTTCGGCAGTTGGTTGAGAAAACATTTAATGAATAACAATGATGTTGTAGATCAGCTGTACATGTGTTGACGTCAGAAACCCACCGGCGGGCAGTGACTGGTCAACACCGTAGAGCCGGGAACAACTAGGGCTGCGGCTGGCCCCAGTCCCTCAGAGCGACGGCCCGCAAAGCCTCCTGGTCGCGCGCCGATGCAAATTGCAAGGGCGTGCCACCTGACCTATACCCGGTCGGGAAGGTGTGGATGATGCCTCGCTTAGTTTCTGCGGAGGCACACACGTACACGTTAAATACGAGCCTCGATTGGCTCTCAGGTTATCTCGTGAATCGGCTCATAGAGCCGATCCACCCATGATTCGTCCAAGGTGGCCGAATATATGGTGGTCCTGCTTGATCAAGATAAAGCATATGAGATCCACGACGATTTAGGGTTTTCACCGCATAATCGGATCATCCTACTCACGATTGGGCCTCGCGCTCGCGCACGGCGATCGTAAGCCAATCCTAGACAAGGCCTAAAAACCAACACGAGGTTGATCCTCGGAACATCCCGTCTAGGGCCAGCAAACTACACCCTACACGCCGCCGGATCCTCCAACCCTTTGTAAGGCCTAACTATTGCGGATGTTAAACTAATCCTTGATGAATCAAGGAGCAACCGTAACGGATCAGATCTACTAAATAACGATCAAGCGGGGTGCCGCCCCTGCACCCATGATGAGGTACAAGGACGGCTAGATGCGCAAGGGTTGCACTACGACAGCATATGATACTAAGAACAATGCTAACCCTAACACATCTATGATAACTACGTTGCTCGTCATCAAAAAGGCTTCAGTACGAGCAACGCATGAACAACGTAGGCAGGCTCATGCTGCCTAGATCGCGAGATGCGATCTAGGCAGCATGGTGCTTACCGGAGAAACCCTCGAGACGAAGGGGTTGGCGATGCGCCGAGATTGGTTTGTGGTGAACGTTGGTTGTTGTTTATTCCATAAACCCTAGATACATATTTATAGTCCAGGGGACTTTCTACTGTGGGCGTACACCAAACCGTGCACGGGTAAAACTCTAACTTCTAAACTAAGATGCGATCTAAAATGTTACGTATACATGGGCAGTTTAGCCCAACTTGGTATAAAAGGCCGATTCACGTATTTCTTCCATGTACAATCTTCACGTCCATCTTGATCGCGGCCCACCTCTGACTTGGTCAAATTCTGGTGATAACACATGCCCCCCTGGTTTTGGAAATGACATTTCCAAAATCATTATGCTCTTCTTTCGTCGGGTCGTGTCGTGGCAGAACCGTTGCAGTATCCGTCATCATCATGCCCTGCCTTCTCAACTTCTCCACGTGACCTGGCAGTTTTTTTTTCTTTTTTAGGCACCACCTCCTCGGAAACTGCTGTGGCATTAAACTTCCACTATATCCCCTTTTATTTAACCACTCCGCACAGTTTATTCCTGCATCTCCTTCGCATTAGCACTCCAAAAACCCTCCTGCGCCACCATGTCCTCTTCTTCCTCCGCCTCATCGGGCTTTCCCATCGAGTCCTCCTCTTCCCGCGAGCCGACGCCGGAGTGGAACCCAGCGGAGGTCCACGCGGCCAACACTCGCCGCGCCATCGAGGCCGGGAATGAGCCCAGCCATGATTTTTCCATCTGGTCAGAGGACGACAAGTCCCTGACTGATGGGGAGAGCGATCTCCGCTTCCTCGTCGAAAGGGAAGCGGTGGAAGAAAGCGAGGATGATCGCTTTTCCTGGGATGGGGCCACCTCCGAGGAGGTGAAGGAGGAGGAAGAGGAGGAGGACGACGACGACAGCTTCCCCGACGAGCTGCCGGCCAAGCGCCATTGCCCCTGGCCGGGGAATCTGAGTGACTTCGACAGCGACGACGACGACGACGAGGAAGATGAGGACAATGAAGGTCCTGCCGGCGGCCGCTGGAGCAGCGACGACGAGCCGGCCGGGAGCAGCGCTGACAGCGGCGATGACGGTGACGACGAGGGCAGCAATGGCCCGTAGATAGGGCCCTTAGCATAGGATCCGTAGAAGTAGACGGGGCAATGTACCCCCTTAGTACTCCCTTATGAGGGCAATCAGCTCTTCTATGTAAGAAATCTCTCAATAAAGAACTTTCCCCAATCTGATTTTGCCGATTCTTTTTAGCTTATCTTAGCCGATTTCCTCTCATACTGATCTTGCCGATTCGTCCCCTTTGCCAATGCGTAACGAGCCGATAGCAACGCATCGGTCCTTCGACCTTTACCCTTCCATCCTTCAACTGATGATTCTCTTTCCGGTAGATACTGTGGGATCTCCAGGAGAGCCCTTAAAATTCCCCCTACCGGTTTCAGCAATCCCCTTCAGCGAGCGCTCATCATTTTGCGAAGAAGGTTGCGACGAAAGATCAGCCGATGGTACCCCAATCGGCTCCTCAATAGAACATCTACCAGGCCTGTCGCCCCCCGAGTCTTAGCCAAGGCAAAACAGAGACGAGGATGCGCAAATTAGCTGAATGAGCCTGGGCTTGATCATGCAGAGCCAGCCGATTTGCACATAAATCGGCTTCCCAGAGCAGAGAGCCTTCAAGGTGAGCTGTCCCCCGAGTTTCTTCAGTCCGCTCCTAGCGCCCTGCTGGTCAGATCGGCTCCTTTCCTTTGGCGGATCTAATGCAATCCATCCTTGACCTGATCTGCACGTCCAGGCTGCTCTTGAAGAGAGGATCCTCTTGAAGAGAGGATCCGAGCCCTTAAATTACTCCATTGAGGAGTTCTTCCATTAAAATCCCCCTTCGTGCTCCATTGACCCTCTGATCGTAACAGTTATTCCTCTTGAGTCGATGGCCATGCATCGGCTGTTGCATCGGCTGTGCTCAAAAAAAAATTTAAATTTTTTAGGCCGATTTGTGTGTCGGCCCCCATACTTGATAGTAATACCTTATATCTTCATGTTTTATCCATCTAGGTGCCCCCCCGAGCCGATTCTGTCAAGAGAATTGATGGTATCGGCTCTTCAGGTAGTCCCTGTTGGGTCAAACGTTGATCCCAGGCAAGATAGATGGTGAGGATAATTTTGGCCGATTGCTGGAATCGGCCTCTACGTTGCTTGCTCGGTGAAGGTTTTGTAATGTCCCTTCATAAAATTTTTGGGGGGCCGATCGCAAGGATCAGCCTCGCCACGTTTGCTTATTGTCGTAGTCTTGCTACTCGCCCAGGCCGGTGGATAAAACTAGCCCAATCTCCGATTTCATCACGTTGGTGCGCTTGCTGTTGTCCACCTCGGGTGCATCGTGTAATCGTGGAGCTCTACACTTCGCCGGACGAACGAGCACCATGTTTGTGCCAGCCGATGTTTCATCATCGGCTTTCCTTTGCTTGGGGCGCCACTCTTTTCTTTGCGGCAGTCCCTCCTCATCCAGGGTCCTCTGGACTTTCGCAGCCAGATCAGGTCGTGCCTTCCTCAGCGTATGCAAGTATAACCTTTCGGCTTCCTCCAGACCGCGCAATCGCTGAACCCTGCGCTTTTGTGAATGGCTGAGACCATCAGGGCACCACCTTGGACGGTGGTACCTGTCTTCTTCGTCTTCCCCCTCGTCTTCCGAATCCTCGAGATCTTCTAACCGAGGGGTCTCAGCACGTCTGCTTTGTGGTGGGAGAGGCCCTAAGCGCTCGAACACGGACACGTTGGCTGCCTCCTTCTTTTTCTGGTTGCATTCTGGGCAGTTGCCGATTGTTGGTAACCGGCTCATTCCTGAATCCCAGCAGTGTCTGAAGAAGGGGCAGTCCCAATGCCTGCCCGTGTCGTCTTGCTCCCTGGCGTGGCGCTCCTGTCGCTCCTCATCGTGATTATGCCGACGATGCCTTCTGTCATTTCTAGCCAGACGATCTCTTTCATCATCGCCGCCGTGTCGCCGGTGTTGGTCATACCGACTCACATACTTGTTGAGGAGGTGATCAGAGAGGGGTCGTTGATATCTTATGTTCTTCACTTCTCCCTCTGTGACATAGCGCTTTCCATCTTGACGGAGCCGATCGCATGGAGCGGCCTCCTCTGTGTCTTTGCTATGAGAGCAGCTGCCCTCATCCCCGCCCCTCTCAGAGGGGTGTCCAAGCTCTACCATGTTGATGTTGGCTGAGAAATCTGGCTGGCACCCTCCGAGGTGGGTAAACTCCACCATGTTGACGGTGGGGAAGGGGTGTGTGTCGACCTTCATGGCGTACTGGTTAAAAATTAGTCGCCCATTTTCTATTGCCATTTGGATCTGCTGACGCCACACCCTGCAGTCGTTAGTGGTGTGGGTGAACGAGTTATGCCACTTGCAGTATGGCTTTCCGTTCAGCTCTTGCACCGCAGGAACTTTGTGGCCTTCGGGTATCTTTATATGCTTCTCCGCGAGTAAGAGATCGAAAATCTGTTCGGTTTTCGTCACGTCGAAGTCGAACCCTCTTGGAGGCCCTGGTGGCTTCACCCATTTGCAGGTTACTGGGCCTACCGCTCGAGTCCACTCAGCCACTGCGACCTCTTGTTCTCCCGTAGCACCTTCATCTTCACCTACGTCAACCATGGTAACCACGCGCTTGAACTTGTCCTGGTAGACATCTGGGTGGCGCTGTTCGTACGCTGACAGCTTCTGCACCATGTGTGCTAATGAAGGGTAGTCTGCTTGGGAGGCCACGTCCTTGATCGATGATGATAGACCCACCACCGCCAACTCGACTGCTTCTTTTTCGCTTACATGAACCGAATAGCATCGGTTCCTAACGGTCCTGAAGCGCTGGATGTATTCCGACACTGTTTCCCCGCGCTTCTGTCGTACTTGTGCCAAATCGGCAATGCCAGCCTCGGAAGCCTCTGAGTGATATTGCTCATGGAACCGCTCTTCCAACTGCTTCCAAGTCTGGACTGAGTTCGGTGGCAGCGATGTATACCAACCGAAAGTCGATCCTGTGAGGGACTGTGAGAAGTACCTCACACGCAGCTCGTCTGACGCTGAGATCATGCCCAGCTGTGCCAAATATCGGCTCACATGCTCGATGGAGCTGGAACCATCTGATCCGCTGAACTTTGTGAAGTCCGGGAGCCGATATTTGGGTGGTAGCGGGATCAATTCGTACTCGTTGGGGTACGGCTTGGTGTAGCCGACCGTCTTCCTTTTCGGCATCATGCTGAACTGATCTTTCAGAATCGTACAAATCTGATCCGCGGTGATGGCTGAAGGTGCCGAACCTTGAAGATTCGACGGGGTGGCGTACTTAACCAGCCATGCTTGTTTTTCCGGTTCTGAGCCAACTGCAGGAGCTGGGCTCTGGAGTTTTGTCGGGGTAGCGTATTTAGCTAGCCACGTCTGCTTCTCGGGGTCTACCTCCGACGTTCCTCCAGTTGTTCCAGAAGTCCCCGCTGTTGCAACCTGGTTCGAGAGTGCCCAGGTGTTGCAGTCTGGCACGTATGCACATGCGTATCCGTGCGGGATCTCCTTGGGCACGTCATGTAGGAATTGGTAGTCACTGGGGTCACCACCAATCTTGTAGACGACGTAGGCCGATGAGTTCGGCGCTTCGGGCGCTGCCAATGCGAACGGCAGCGGTGGACGGGACTGGAGTGGCACCTCTCCTTGGTGAGTCCCTAGAGCTGGTCCTGACGGAGAGTACTGATGGCTCATGATCTCCTGGATCACGCGCAGAGCGACGCGCTCCAACGTATTCACCAGGCTCTCAGAATGGCGGTGCAGGGAATGAGCCACCATGAAGTTGATCTCCTGACGCAGCGACCTGGTGCGTTCTTCTGACGGGGTGGATAGGTCCACTCCATCAAGCGCGCCTTCAGGTGAGAACCCCTTCCATCTGATGCCATGGGAGCGGGTCCTGTGGAAAGAGCCGATCAGGTCGGCTTCGAGGAAGGCTTTGACCTCGTCATACTTCTTCTTGAGCTCGCCATTGAGCTCCTCGTAGGTGACCGGAGTTTCTTCCGCCATCTCCGATGTAGACGGCGATGTGGTTGATGTTAAGGATTGTCCCACCGGGCGTGCCAGAATGTGTTGACGTCAGAAACCCACCGGCGGGCAGTGACTGGTCAACACCGTAGAGCCGGGAACAACTAGGGCTGCGGCTGGCCCCAGTCCCTCAGAGCGACGGCCCGCAAAGCCTCCTGGTCGCGCGCCGATGCAAATTGCAAGGGCGTGCCACCTGACCTATACCTGGTCAGGAAGGTGTGGATGATGCCTCGCTTAGTTTCCTGCAGGGCACACACGTACACGTTAAATACGAGCCTCGATTGGCTCTCGAGTTATCTCCGTGAATCGGCTCATAGAGCCGATCCACCCATGATTCGTCCAAGGTGGCCGAATATATGGTGGTCCCGCTTGATCAAGATAAAGCATATGAGATCCACGACGATTTAGGGTTTTCACCGCATAATCGGATCATCCTACTCACGATTGGGCCTCGCGCTCGCGCACGGCGATCGTAAGCCAATCCTAGACAAGGCCTAAAAACCAACACGAGGTTGATCCTCGGAACATCCTGTCTAGGGCCAGCAAACTACACCCTACACGCCGCTGGATCCTCCAACCCTTTGTAAGGCCTAACTATTGCGGATGTTAAACTAATCCTTGATGAATCAAGGAGCAACCGTAACGGATCAGATCTACTAAATAACGATCAAGCGGGGTGCCGCCCCTGCACCCATGATGAGGTACAAGGACGGCTAGATGCGCAAGGGTTGCACTACGACAAAGCATATGATACTAAGAACAATGCTAACCCTAACACATCTATGATAACTACGTTGCTCGTCATCAAAAAGGCTTCGATACGAGCAACGCATGAACAACGTAGGCAGGCTCATGCTGCCTAGATCGCGAGATGCGATCTAGGCAGCATGGTGCTTACCGGAGAAACCCTCGAGACGAAGGGGTTGGCGATGCGCCGAGATTGGTTTGTGGTGAACGTTGGTTGTTGTTTATTCCATAAACCCTAGATACATATTTATAGTCCAGGGGACTTTCTACTGTGGGCGTACACCAAACCGTGCACGGGTAAAACTCTAACTTCTAAACTAAGATGCGATCTAAAATGTTACAGATACATGGGCAGTTTAGCCCAACTTGGTATAAAAGGCCGATTCACGTATTTCTTCCATGTACAATCTTCACGTCCATCTTGATCGCGGCCCACCTCTGACTTGGTCAAATTCTGGTAATAACAACATGTTGGCCAAGACACCATCGTCGACTATAACGACTTTCCAAGGGTACAAGATAAATGGGAATACATTTTACACGATCGCCCAAGATAAAAAAGAGCACCAACCAAAACAGTCGTGTCCGCTTTGATGCAGCAACCGAGAATGGGCAAAAGGTCACATATTATGGTTACATAGAGGAGATATGGGAACTTGACTATGGACCCTCCTTTAAGGTCCCTTTGTTCCGGTGCCAATGGTTCAAGCTAACAGGAGGTGGGGTAAAGGTGGACCAAGCAATACGGAATGACAATGGTGGATTTCAACAATCTTGGTTACCTTGACGAACCATTCGTCCTAGCGAAAGATGTCGCTCAGGTTTTCTATGTCAAGGACATGAGTAGCAAACCGAGAAAACGGAAAGATAAGAAAACGATCAGTACATCATGCGATGATCCAAAGCGCCACATTGTTCTTTCAGGGAAAAGAAACATCGTGGGAGTGGAGGACAAGACAGACATGTCAGAAGATTATAATAAGTTTGGTGAAATTCCGCCCTTCAAACACCGACCCAAGCATTAAGTTAAATGATGAGGATGCTCCATGGATACGGCCCAATCGTAAGCAAGCAGGGACACAAGGGAAGAAATGATGTGTAATAATTTATTGTACCAAACTTCATTGAATGGATCATGTGAATTATATTATCCGTGATGTGTTTTGGTGTCCATTTTCGAATGATTCGATTGATTCGAGATAGCACTGATGATACATGAAATTTGGAGTGATTTAGTCATACTCCTGCCTAGGCGTATAATATGCATACTCGTAGTCTTCATAGTCGCCGCTGTTGTACTGGTAGTCGTCGCCTTCTAAGTTGCCGCCGTCGTTGTCGATGTTGTCGTCGCTGTCGTCGTGCGGCGCTCGTGGCTCGAACTGAGGGTAGCGTAGGCGGGGGATATCGCCGGCCGTGCTGTAGTCCATGACGCTCTGCAGAGTCCGGCCGTACCACCATAGCCGACGGCCGGCCTCGTGGAAGTTCCCAGGAGGCAGACCGTCCTCCTCATACCTGGCGAGCGCCCTCTCACGCCGATTGATGAAGAAGGCGTCCCAAGTATGCTGGTTATCGGGATGCCAGCGGGGATTCATCCGCTGCTCCGACATGAGGTCGAGGTAGTAGTGGTTCGTGATGGCCGCCCGGCGCGCAGTACCCTGAGGGACGGGAGGGACCGGCGCGCCGCCGGCGCTTAGGCTCCAGCCGGCGGGGACACGGTAGCCCGGTGGGCAAGGGTAGTTCGAGGCGCAAAGCTCCTCCACCTGCTGGTAGGTTAGAGTGGGTGCGGTGGAAGCCAGTAGAGAGTGATGAGAGATTGTAGAGATGTGATAATGCTGGCCAAGCCGGGCTACATATATGTACTGAGAAATGGCGGGAAAATGGGAGCGGGAAGACAGGAGGCAGGAAGAAAGTGGCGGGAAGAAAGAGGCGGGAAGAAATTGGCGGGAAGAAAGAGGCGGGAAGACAGGGAAGAAATGGCGGGAAGAAGAGGAATCCAGAGCTGGTCATCTAATCTTTAGTCCCGCTGGTGGGTGCAACCGGGACTAAAGGTGGTTTTGTATCATCTAATAAAGCTGTCGGTGGGATAAGGACGTACGGGTAGCTTTAGTCCCGGCTGGTGGGTGCAACCGGGACTAAAGGTGGTTTTGTATCATCTAATAAAACTGTCGGTGGGATAAGGACGTCTGGGTAAGCTTTAGTCCCGGCTGGTGGGTGCAACCGGGACTAAACGTGGTTTTTTTGTCATCTAAGAAAACCGTCGGTGGGATAAGGATGTTTCGGTAAGCTTTAGCCCCAGCTGGAGGGTGCAACCGTGACTAAAGCTGCCGGCAGGATAAGGACGCGTGGGTGGACGCACTGCTCGATGAGATAAAGCATGTAGCGCACGACGCCCTGTCGGAGGAACAAGCCAAAGCCGAAGCGGCGCCGTGCCTATAAAAGAAGCATCGATACGCCTTGGTAAGCAGACCAACAAGCCAACCTAGCAGGTAGGGAGAGTTTCATCCCCATGGATGAAGTAAAGGGTTGGAAAATCTCCCGTGGCGCAACTTCTCGAAGATGTCGTCGGTGCACACGCACTACGACATCTTTGGAAGTTGCTCCTCGGAATTTTTTCTGCAAGCCCGTGAAAGAGGGGGGCGAGAAGACAGAGGCGGCCGGAAGAACGGCGAGAAGAGGGGCGGAAAGACAGAGGCGGGAAGAGGGGGCCGGCGGAAAGACGAGAGGCGGGAAGAGGGGGCCGGCGGAAAGACAGAGGCGGGAAGAGGGGGCCGGCGGAAAGACAAAGGCGGGAAGAGGGGCCGGCGGAAAGACAGAGGCGGGAAGAGGGGGCCGGCGGCGGAAAGACAGAGTCGGCCGGGAAGAACTGGTGGGAAGAGGGAGGCAGAAAGATTTTTAAATGAATTAGTTTTATTTTTCTGAATTTTTTAATATATTATTTGTATTTTTAAGATTTTAAATGAATTAGTTTTATTTTTCTGAATTTTTTGATATATTATTTGTATTTTTAAGATTTTTAAATGAATTATTTTTATTTTTCTGAATTTTTTGATATATTATTTGTATTTTTAAGATTTATAAATGAATTAGTTTTATTTTTCTGAATTTTTTGATATTTTATTTGTATTTTTAAGTTTTTTAAATGAATTAGTTTTATTTTTCTGAATTTTTTGATATATTATTTGTATTTTTCAGCTTTTGAAATGAATTAGTTTTATTTTTCTGAATTTATTGATATATTATATGTATTTTTAACAGTTTGAAAAAGAAAAGTAATTTGAGAAATACGTTTAGTCGCGGTTGGCCTCGCCAACCGCGACTAAAGGGTATTTTTCCGCGGGAAACGAAAACCCGGCGAAAATACCCTTTGGTCGCGGTTGGGGTCACCAACCGCGACTAAAGGTACCCCTTTAGTCGCGGTTGGTGACCCCAACTGCGACCAAAGGTCGTTCCCTATTTAAACGTGCGCGTGTCGAGAGGCGGTTTCACTTCATCTCCTTCGCAGACGCAGAGACGCCGCCCGCGCCGATCGATCTTCGATCATCTCCTTCACAGACGACGCCGTCAGGCTGCCGCGCCCGCGCTCCGACGAACCGCTGATACGTCCATTTTGCATCACTATTTTATATCATACTTTTCTGTTATTCATTGATATATTTTATATTTAGAGATGATACTTATGTTATTTCACTTATTTTGCATGTTTCATGATTATTGGAGAATTATTCACCGGAGTCAGGATTCTGCTGGAAAAAGCACCGTCGAGACACCATATTTCTGAAGATCAACAATTGACGAAAATTATACAGAACATCCTATTTTTCCAGAAGACGAAGCCAGCCAAAAGGAGGGACCGAGGAGGGCCGCCATGGGCCCCCCCATAGGCCGGCGCGGGCCCAGGCCTGGCCGCGCCGCCTTGTGGGGAGGAGGCCCACAGCCCCTTCGGCCGCCTCTCCTTCGTGTACTTCTTCGTCCCGAAAACCTAAGACACGGGGGATACGGAGAATAGACATAGCCGCCTCTGCGGGGCGGAGAAACACCAGAGAGAAAAGAGCTCTCCGACGGGCAGGAATCCGCCGGGGAAATTCCCTCCCGGAGGGGGAAATCGTCGCCATCGCCACCGTCATCGAGCTGGACATCATTGGGATCGTCATCATCATCATCTCCACCATCTACACCGCCATCTCCACCGCTGCATCTCGTCACTTCTGTAGCATCTAGGGTTGAATCTTGATTGTTTGATAGGGGAAACTCTCCCGGTGTCGATTAATACTTGTTATTGATGCTATTGAGTGAAACCATTGAACCAAGGTTTATGTTCAGATTGTTATTCATCACCATATCACCTCTGATTATGTTCCATATGATGTCTCGTGAGTAGTTCGTTTAGTTCTTGAGGACATGGGTGAAGTCTAAATGTTAGTAGTGAACTATGTTGAGTAATATTTAATGGTTTGATATTTAAGTTGTGGTGTTATTCTTCTAGTGGTGTCATGTGAACGTCGACTACATGACACTTCACCTTTATGGGACTAGGGGAGTGCATCTTGTATTCGTTTGCTAATTGTGGGGTTGCCGGAGTGACAGCAACCTAAACCCCCGTTAGTATATCGATGCAGGAGGGATAGCAGGATCTTAGAGTTTAAGGCTGTGGTTAGATTTATCTTAATTACTTTCTTGTATTTGCGGATGCTTGCAAGGGGTATAATCACAAGTATGTATTAGTCCTAGGAAGGGCAGTGCATTAGCACCGCCCTGGAGGAGGCGGCCAGGAAGGCCCAGGAGGACGCCCAGGCGGAGGCGTGGTCCTTCCTGGAGATGGCGCGCCGGCAGGAGGAGGCCACGCGCCAGGCGGCGCTCCGGGAGGAGGAGGAGCGCCGGGCCGCGCTCCTGGCGGAGGAGGAGCGCCGGGCCGCGCTCCGGCTAGAGGCGGAGCTGCAGGCCGCAGCGGAGGAGCAGCTCCGGAAGGAGTCCGCGCGGAGGGCACGGCTGCGCAGGCCGGCGAGCCCTCCGGACCCGCACTCCGCCTGGGAAAGGGCGCAGTGGTCGCCCTGGCCGGAGTCCGCGGCGCCCTCCGGCGTTTCGAGCCGGAACAGCGCGTCGCCGCCGGGGGGCGTCGTCCTCATCGACGGCGACGACGACGAGTACTACTACTGCTATCGGCGGCGACCGTGCTCGCAAACCCTGGCTAGGTTTGCTTTTTTTTAGTTTAAAGCCCATATAGGGCTTTCTTTTGTGTAAAAATTGCCCAAAATAGGGCTAAGTTTAATTAACCACTAGTTTAAATTTATTTTTGGCTATTTTCCTTTTATATTTTCATTTTTTTTATATTACATATGCGCTGCGTCCGCGCGTTGGACGCAGCGTGCGACCCAAACGGACACGCGGACGCGGGCCGCTGTCCGGGTGTCCGTGCGGCCACCCAAACGACCCAAAACGGACGGCCCAGCGCGTCCGTTTGGGTCGCTCGGTTGGAGATGTCCTAAATTGCGTCCAAAATGCATCGTTAGAGATGCCCTTATAAACTACACACGCGTTGACCGGCGGCGCAGCTAGCCAACGTGTAGCCGCGTCCGTCCGTCTCCGTCCCCGTCAGTGTTGTGACCTATGGATGGGTCAGTTTGCAGCTGGCAGCATGCACACCATATCATAAAGGTGTTTGAAGGTCAACTTAGCCACCACATGCCGGCGCGCATACGCATGTTCAAATTAATGTCATCCTCGTCCAGCTGCTGCTCAAGGTTTTTTTGGTTTCTAGCTAGCAGCGAACGGCATCTCGCTTCCGACCGGTCGATCGCTTTCTCTTCTTTACAGTCTGGGGTCATGTATGTATACTTATATATGTCTTTGTCGAAAAATGTATACTTATATATGTGTAGTACTTATGCATGTTCACCTAGCAACACACAAAGGATGTTTGTAAGTCCAATTATAAGATACTCTAGTTTTTTTCTGAATCGATATGTATCTAGGCGTCATTTCGGCATGTGTGTTCACTCATTTGTACGTAGTCCACATTAAAATATTCAAAACATGTTAAAATTTGAACTGAAGGAGCTAGTAACTTCAAGGAACTGAGTGAGCTTATCGAGGTTGGCGGTGGCGAGCTTGTGCAGGTCCTGGCCGACCCAGACGGGGAACTTAACTACTACTCATGTTAAATCGATGTATCTTGAATTCTTGATATGTTAAACGGTCACACTAGGTTTCTACGCATGTATGTTTCAAAGATAAAGTATCACTAAAAATAAGAATTTTCAAAAATTTGTTCTCAGTAAAGATAATTTTTAGCGGTTTTTTTTGCCAAGGAAACTACAGGAATGGCGCAAGGCGCCGACGGCCTGCTGATACGCCGGCGGCCAAAAGTCGAATCCGTTGCGTATGGCCCGATGAAAGAGCAAGGTTTATACCTCGTGTTTTGTGTGTTTGATAACAACACTTGAATGAATTTAACCGTGTGCATAGATTGTCTTTGATAGATTTGCAGGTGCACGGTGCCCTCGCTGAACACATAATGATCGGAAGACTCCAACGTAGCTTATATGTTTTCTGGTTTTCTGTGTGTGTCGTGAGGTGACGTGGTTGGAGAGGGAAAGAGGAAATGCAGAATATGCTTGACCGGTACTACCGGTACCAGTAGCGGTAGTACCGCTACCCTATTGGTACCGTCCTGAAGTACCGCTCTGGGATTGCACGCAGAAAAGCCCACAAAGCAAAGTACGGTGCCTTGACGGTACCTTGAGCGGAAGTACCGCTTCCAAACGGTAGTTCTGGCATGGTACCGTTTTGGTACCGTAACTTTGAGTTACAGCACTTTCGCCCTGGTACCGCCAAGGTACCAGGTGGAGTCCGGGGCTCGCAGAGGCCATGCCGGTACCTCAGCGGTACTACCGCTTCGAGCCCACGTGGCGAATCTGTGGGCGGATTTCAAACCCAGAGCGGTACTACCACTTGCCCAAGCGGTAGTACCAGTTGTGCGGGAACTGCACATAACGGTTGGACTTGGGGGAGCCTATAAAAGGGCCCCTTCTTCTACAGCTCGATTTCATATCTTCTCTCTCTCTCCTCCATTGTTGCTGAGCTCAAACCTTGAGGATCTCCCCACCTACCCAATCAATCTTGCCCAAACTTTGAGGAGTGGTGGAGGAGGCCCCTATCTATAGTTCTACCAAGAGATTTCACCAATACCATCTAATCCTTAGTGGATCTTGGAGTTAGGGATCCTATTGTGGGATCTTGGAGGAAGTGCTCCTATGGAGGCTAGCTTGGAGTTGTGCTAGCCCCATAGGGTTTTGGGAGCCTCCGGTGTTTGTGGAGCTCGCCCCAACCTCGTGAAGGAACCGCTGCCTCGACCGGCTACTTAGTGGAGAAGGGGAAGCTCCTTCGTGGGGCTTTCTCGAGGAACAAGGTGATGCCTGTGTGGCCGCCTAGCCTTCATGGTTAGCACCTCCTCAACGCAGACGTACTCCCTTTTGTGGGAAGAACTGCGGGAAACAAACCTCGCCTCGTCTCCGCGTCCCCGGTTGTTTTGCTCCCTCACTTTACTACCTTGTTCGGTTCCTTTGCTTGTTGCACTAGCCTAGGATCATACTAGGATCACCCCTATCACCAAAGCTATCACCTTTACTTCCGATCGCATTAAAACTGAAAAAACAGAAAAATTGTATAGCGACCATTCACCCCCCCCCTCTTGTTCGCTACGATCCATTCAATTGGTATCAGAGCAAGGTTTTCTTGCTCGGGCTTACCGCCTAAGAAATGGCTGAACAAGAGGTGGTCTTGAATGGGTCCCTTCTCGGTGAGCAACCACCTCCACCATCAAACGCCGATAACACAACGGCTACTTTGGATGACCTCAAGAAATTGGAGTCATCCATCGTAAGCCAAATGAAGGCTATGATGATGGAGTTGATTGCTCCAAAACCAACCCCCACCATAGATCCTAAGGAAAGTACGGAGGTTCCCCCACCACAAGATAATCCCTTTCCTCTTGTTGATTTTGTCGCGCAATCGATAAAAATTCCTCAAGAGGGGGAACTTGGGGATGTTAGCACTTCATCAAAAGGGAAGGAGGAGCCACCGGTTGCGGAACATTTAAGGGGTTATCATACGATGCCACCACCAAGTGACTACACCATAAATGTTCCAATTCCTATGCCACATATCTTGTCTCATGGTGTTATCACCAGATTTTGGCCAAATCAGGTTATGGGCCGTAAGTGAAGATGGGCTTGAAGGATATACGCGTGGAGCATCTTTGAAGCGGCCTTGCACGAAGAGTTTGGGCTAGATTGCCCATGTATCTGTAAATATAGTAGATCGTATCTTAGTTAGAATTAAAGATAGAGTTTAACCCGTGCACGGTTACGTGCACGCCCGAATTAGAAAGTCCCTTGGACTATAAATATGTATCTAGGGTTATCGGAAAAGGAGGACAATCACGTTCACAACAAACACAAATCAGGCGCATCGCCACCCCTTTCTTTCGAGGGTTTCTTCCGGGTAAGCATCATGCTGCCTAGATCGCATCTTGCGATCTAGGCAGTACGCGTTTATTCGTTACCTTGTGTTGCTCGTGCTGAAGCGTTGTTGATGGCGAGTAGCACTATTTATCGTAGATGTTTTGGGGCTTGCATGGATGCTTTTCTTATGCATATCTGCTTAGCTATGCCGTCCCTCGATATCTAGCTGCCCTTACACCTATCCAGGTGTAAGGGCAGCGCCCTGCTTGTTCGTTGTTTAGTAGATCTGACCTGTTATAGTTGCTCCTTGATTCTTCAAGGATTGGTTTAATATATGTATGGTTAGGCCTTGCAAACGGGTTGAACGATCCGATAGTGCGTTAGGTATGGTTTGTTAGTCCTAAGAGGGATGTTCCGGGAATTAACTTAATGTTGGTTTTTAGGCCTCTTTTAGGGTTAGTCTTCCATTATCTTTCGTGTCTATTAGGCTCAACTACGCGTAGGATGTTCCGATCATACGGTGAAAACCCTAAACTATTGTAGATTGGTTTACCTTTATGTTGATCAAGCAGGAGCCCCATGTCATCGTTAACCCGACGCAAACCTGTTGGAGCTATGCCCAAGAGGCAATAATAAAGTGGTTATTATAATATCTTTGTGTTTATGATAAATGTTTATATACCATGCTATAATTGTATTAACCGAAACATTGATACATGTGTGTTATGTAAACAACAAGGAGTCCCTAGTAAGCCTCTTGTATAACTAGCTTGTTGATTAATAGATGATCATGGTTTCGTGATCATGAACATTGGATGTTATTAATAACAAGGTTATGTCATTAGTTGAATGATATAATGGACACACACCCAAATGAGCGTAGCATAAGATCAAGTCATTAAGTTCATTTGCTATAAG
>NC_061511.1:204690385-204706297 GCF_022539505.1 Lolium rigidum | reverse complement strand
CCTAAGAGGGATTGAGGTTCTCTCTCATTTTGCACTTAGGGTTAGGCAATGTGAGTTAGGGAAATTTCGACATGATCTCTTTTGTATCTTGTTGATTTGGGGAATTGATTTCATTTGACAAGTAAGATGCATTTGAAATAGTAAACATAAAGTATAAATGAATATGGAAATTGAATTCATAATTCAAAAACAAATTATGAATTCAAATAACTTTGAATTTCAAAGTGAATAATAAATACAACATTTCTTCTAGAATATAAACATTATACAAATCAAAAGCTCATAAGCAAAACTTGAGCTTTATTGATATACACACACATATACATTGTCTTTACAATATTCTGGATACAAAAATTAAAAGGAAAAATAAATAGTAATAAAAAGAGATTACATTGTTTGATCCTAAACTAAAATTCCTAAACTAATGACTTGAAAGAATTGTTGTGTGGTCATATTCATCTTCAAAGCTTGCAAAATAAAATAACAACACTAGACAAGGGTTATGTAATACACAGATATTCAGTTTGGACAGACACCAAGTATCATGCACACTTGTGCTTGTCCAAAACCAAGGACAACACGAGGATAAGAAGGAGCAGACCAAAACTGAGCATCCATCAGGGGCTCAAGTTTCAGCATATGAGCACACTGCTCATGTGTGCTGTGCAAGCAACAGCAAGGCAGTACACCAGCTTAGTCACCAGAGCAAGCCAGGCTTGTGTGTCATGGCTAGAACAAAAGTAGAGCTCATATAAAAGGGGTATAAACCCTAGAAGTAGTAACCAGTCCACCAAGTAAGGATTCACAGGATAAGGTGAAGGTAGAGCAGCACAGTTCATCTAGTTCTTGCTCAAGAACAGAATCAACCAAACACAACCATTCCACCACCAGAAATCATGGTGACCTGAGAAGATCAACCAAGACCTGGAGGTGAAGGGCTGTGACACCAACCACAAGTCTGCACCAACACAAAATATCACTCTAGGAGCTGGAACAAGGTATACCTAGTTCCTGGAGAAGATCCAATGGATCTAATCCATAAATCATGCAAGACATGGTCATGGGTTTGAGCAGATGCTCAAAGGGTTAGTCATCCCTTGGTTTACCAAGGATTACTGCCAGTCTAGAAGCCACTAAGATAGAAAACATCCAGATACAGATCTTGTGCACAGAAGCTAGAAATCATGCACAGATGCACACACTAGCAAGATCTCATGCACAGATAGCACCAGTAGATTTATTGCAAGGATTAGCAGCTAACCAAGACTACACAGAATATCCTAAGCAAATAACCATCAGATTCAACCCATTTTTCATCAAAAGCATCCACAGGGCATTCACCTTAGTGATTCCCAACTGTGGAGTTTGTTTTATTTTCACAAAGCCAACCAAATAGCCAAATAGGATGCAACCAGATGCAGTAGAAAACTACCGAGGTCACAAACCATCTCAGTATGCAAGCAAGGCCACACAGGCAATTTGAAATCATCACCACACAGGTTCAGTCAGAGATTCATATTCCAAAATGATTTTGGAATTAATTTAGGCAACAGCTGAAGCACTGAATCATAACCAAACATGGTTCATCAAGTATAACTGACAGAAATTAAAACTTGGTAACAGCATGACTTACAGAAGGATTACTGAAGCAGATGCTTCAGTAATGTCTATCTGGCTACCAAAGCTATTAAACAAGTAATAATATAAGCATCAGCATATCAATTCATTCATAATTAATCCAACCAAGCATGAATATATAACAAATCCATGCAGTAATTATACAGTAGCACACTGTGAGGCAACACAAGCATGTATCAATGCATCATAGTTTCTGGATTAAGTCCAGGAAGCTATGAAGAGCCACAGCCACACACACAGGAGCATAAGCATGCTTGAGTAGCAGTACCAGTAAGCAACCCATCCATTTAGCAAAAGAAGTCACAATAACCTAGCATATCTGATGATCCAAGAGATCAATTGGATCATGCACGAAGCTCTCGAGCACACCACTAGCAGCACAGGTGTCAAGCACACAGCAGAGCATGACAGTAAGCAACACCAACACAGCACAGGCCTAGTTATACACCTAGACAAGCATGGATAGCATGCCAGTAAGCATAAGCAGCATAGTAATCATGTATAGCATGGCATAGCAGGGCATGGCATGATAAATGCAGTGAGAAAGCAACATTGGCCATGAACAGCAAGCAACACACTTGACTAGTCACCAGAACTTGGTGAATTGGCCAGGGCTTGCCAAGAGGGAGCATAAGAAGCACTAGCAGCAACAGCAAAGCCCTGTATGATCAATGGATCATCAGGAAGCTTGAGCAGCAGAGAAGGAGGAAGCACAGAGGCATGGAGGCGCACAGACATGGCGTTGAGAAGGAGGAGGAGCAGGAGACCTTACCAGCGCCTTGAAGCAGAAGCTATGGCATGGCGAGGCAGTGCCCGCGCGGCCATAGCAGCTGCAAAGCCAGGGAAGTCGCCGGCGTTACGCCGACGAACACCACCAGCAGCAGCATGGCAAGGAGACGACGGCACAGGCGCTGCGAGTAGCACCCGCGCCAGGTCAGTCTCGAAGGCGCACGCGTCGACGGCAAGGACGAGAGCTCGTCGGAGATCACCAATCGCCCGAGGCGATTCTCCACGAGGTACAGAGAGGAGGCGATTCGCCAGGATAGGAAGCAATCGAGGAAACCACGCGGACAGATCGATAGATCGTCGCGTGGCGATCCAGATCTGGTAGGTGGCGAAGGCAGGGGAGCACAGAGATGGCCGGAGCACGGCGGCGACCATGGCGGCGACGCCATCGCCACGGGTGTCGCCAAAGGTTAGGGTTAGGTCGAGCGAGTGAGAGAGACGAGTGAGTGAGCGAGCGAGGTGGGCCGCTTCGGCGCAACCGACCCGTTATGGGACACGCCTTAGTGGGCTGTTGATGTCTACGAGTGTTTCTATTCTTGTAGACAGTGTTGGGCCTCCAAGAGCAGAGGTTGTAGAACAACAGCAAGTTTTCCCTTAAGTGGATCACCCAAGGTTTATCGAACTCAGGGAGGAAGAGGTCAAAGATATCCCTCTCAGGCAACCCTGCAACCACAAAGCAAGAAGTCTCTTGTGTCCCCAACACACCTAATAGGTGCACTAGTTCGGCGAAGAGATAGTGAAATACAAGTGGTATGAATGAATATGAGCAGTAGTACGGCGCCAGAAAATAGCTTACTGGCGTGCAGTTGATGGTAGTAATATTGCGGGAAGTAAACAAGCAGTAGTAACGCAGCAGTAGTAACGCAGTTAAAACGATAAACAAGCAGCGATAGCGATATTTAGGAACAAGGCCTAGGGATTAGACTTTCACTAGTGGACACTCTCAACTTTGATCACATAACAGAATAGATAAATGCATACTCTACACTCTCTTGTTGGATGATGAACACATTGCGTAGGATTACACGAACCCTCAATGCCGGAGTTAACAAGCTCCACAATTCAATGTTCATATTTAAATAACCTTAGAGTGCATGAAAGATCGACACGACTAAACCAAGTACTAACATAGCATGCACACTCGTCACCTTCACACCATGTAGGAGGAATAGATCACATCAATACCATCATAGCAATAGTTAACTTCATAATCTACAAGAGATCATAATCATAGCCTACGCCAAGTACTAACACGGATGCACACACTGTCACCATTACACCGTGCAGGAGGAATAAAACTACTTTAATAACATCACTAGAGTAGCACATAGATAAATTGTGATACAAAACACATTGCAATCATAAAGATATATAAATAAGCACTTCACTACGCCATTCATAACAGTGAATAAGTATTCTGTGAAATATAGCCTAAGAGACCCACACGGTGCACACACTGTCACCTTTACACACGTGGGACAAGGAGTCTCGGGAGATCACATAAGTAAAACCCACTTGACTAGCATAATGACATCTAGATTACAAGCATCATCATATGAATCTCAATCATGTAAGGCAGCTCATGAGATTATTGTATTGAACTACATAGGAGACAGATGAACCACATAGCTACCGGTACAGCCCCGAGCCTCGATGGAGAACTACTCCCTCTTCATGGGAGCAGCAGCGTTGATGAAGATGGCGGTGGAGATGGCAGCGGTGTCGATGGAGAAGCCTTCCGGGGGCACTTCCCCGTCCCGGCGGCGTGCCGGAACATAGACTCCTGTCCCCCAGATCTTGGCTTCGCGATGGCGGCGGCTCTGGAAGGTTTCGCATACCGTGGCTTATTTCTTCGGGGTTTTTAGGTCAGGGACCTTATATAGGCGAAAGGGCAGCCTCGGAGGGGGTCTGGTGGGGCCAGACACTAGGGCGGCGCGCCTGGCTCCTTGGCCGCGCCGCCACCATGTGTGGGCCCCACGTGGCCCCTCTCTACCGGTTCTCGGGTGTTCGGATGCTTCCGGGCAAAATAGGAACCCGGGCGTTGATTTCGTCCAATTCCGAGAATATCTCGTTACTAGGATTTCGAAACCAAAAACAGCAGAAAACGAGAACCGGCCCTTCGGCATCTCGTCAATAGGTTAGTTCCGGAAAACGCATAATAATGACATATAATGTGTATAAAACATGTAGATATCATCAATAAAGTAGCATGGAACATAAGAAATTATAGATACGTTGGAGACGTATCAGCATCCCCAAGCTTAGTTCCTACTCGTCCTCGAGTAGGTAAACGATAACAATGATAATTTCTTAAGTGACATGCCTTCATAAACTTGATCATATTGTAAACATATGTAATGAATGCAGCGATCAAAACAATGGTAATGACATGAGTAAACAACTGAATCATAAAGCAATGACTTTTCATGAATAGCACTTTCAAGACAGGCATCAATAAGTCTTGCATAAAAGTTAACTCATAAAGCAATAATTCAAAGTAGAGGTATTGAAGCAACACAAAGGAAGATTAAGTTTCAGCGGTTGCTTTTAACTCATAACATGTATATCTCATGGATATTGTCAATGTAAAGTAATATAACAAGTGCAATATGCAAGTATGTAGGAATCAATGCACAGTTCACACAAGTGTTTGCTTCTTAAGGTGGAGAGAGATAGGTAAACTGACTCAACAATAAAAGTAAAAGAATGGTCCTTCAAAGAGGAAAGCATCGATTGCTGTATTTGTGCTAGAGCTTTTATTTTGAAAACATGAAACAATTTTGTCAATGGTAGTAATAAAGCATATGAGTTATGTAAATTATATCTTACAAGTTGCAAGCCTCATGCATAGTATACTAATAGTGCCCGCACCTTGTCCTACTTAGCTTGGACTACCGGATCTTCGCAATACACATGTTTCAACCAAGTGTCACAAAGGGGTACCTCCATGCCGCCTGTACAAAGGTCTAAGGAGAAAGCTCGCATTTTGGATTTCTCGCTTTTGATTATTCTCAACTTAGACATCCATACCGGGACAACATGGACAACAGATAATGGACTCCTCTTTAATGCATAAGCATGTAGCAACAATTATTATTCTCATATGAGCTTGAGGATATATGTCCAAACTGAAACTTCCACCATGATTCATGGCTTTAGTTAGCGGCCCAATGTTCTTCTCTAACAATATGCATGCTCCAACAATTAAGGTGGTAGATCTCTCTTACTTCAGACAAGACGGACATGCATAGCAACTCACATGATATTCAACAAAGAATAGTTGATGGCGTCCCCGTAAGCATGGTTATCGCACAACAAGCAACTTAATAAGAGATAAAGTGCATAAGTACATATTCAATACCACAATAGTTTTTAAGGCTATTTTGTCCCATGAGCTATATATTGCAAAGGCGAATGATGGAAATTTAAAGGTAGCACTCAAGCAATTTACTTTGGAATGGCGGAGAAATACCATGTAGTAGGTAGGTATGGTGGACACAAATGGCATAGTGGTTGGCTCAAGGATTTTGGATGCATGAGAAGTATTCCCTCTCGATACAAGGCTTAGGCTAGCAAGGTTATTTGAAACAAACACAAGGATGAACCGGTGCAGCAAAACTCACATAAAAGACATATTGTAAACATTATAAGACTTTACACCGTCTTCCTTGTTGTTCAAAACTCAATACTAGAAATTATCTAGACTTTAGAGAGACCAAATATGCAAACCAAATTTTAGCAAGCTCTATGTATTTCTTCATTAATGGGTGCAAAGTATATGATGCAAGAACTTAAAAATGAGCACAACAATTGCCAAGTATCACATTATCCAAGACATTTTAGAATTACTACATGTAGCATTTTCTGTTTCCAATCATATAACAACAAGTGAAGCGATCAACTTTCGCCCTTGAACATTAAAAGCTAAGAACACATGTGTTCATATGAACCAGCGGAGCGTGTCTCTCTCCCACACAAGCATTTATTCAAACAAAAACAAAAACAAAAACAAAAACATACAGACGTTCCAAGTAAAGTACATAAGATGTGACCGAATAAAAATATAGTTTCAAGAGAAGGAACCTGATACTTTATCGATGAAGAAGGGATGCCTTGGGCATCCCCAAGCTTAGATGCTTGAGTCTTCTTGAAATATGCAGGGGTGAACCACGGGGGCATCCCCAAGCTTAGAGCTTTCACTCCTCTTGATCATAGTATATCATACTCCTCTCTTGACCCTTGAAAACTTCCTTCACACCAAACTTCAAGCAAACTCATTAGAGGGTTAGTGCACAATAAAAATTTACATGTTCAGAGGTGACACAATCATTCTTTACACTTCCGGACATTGCATAAAGCTACTGGACATTAATGGATCAAAGAAATTCATCCAACATAGCAAAAGAGGCAATGCGAAATAAAAGGCAGAATCTGTCAAAACAGAACAGTTCGTAAAGACGAATTTTAAAATGGCACCAGACTTGCTCAAATGGAAAAACTCAAAACTAACGAAAGTTGCGTACATATCTGAGGATCACTCACGTAAATTGGCATAATTTTCTGAGTTACCTACAGAGAATTAGGCCCAGATGCGTGACAGCAAAGAAATCTGTCTCTGCGCAGTAATCCAAATCTAGTATGAACCTTACTATAGAGACTTTACTTGGCACAAGAATGCAACAAAACTAAGATAAGGAGAGGTTGCTACAGTAGTAACAACTTCCAAGACACAAATATAAAACAAAGTACTGTAGTAAAAAAAACACATGGGTTATCTCCCAAGAAGTTCTTTCTTTATAGCCATTAAGATGGGCTCAGCAGTTTTAATGATGCACTCGCAAGAAATAGAAGTTGAAGCAAAAGAGAGCATCAAGAGGCAAATTCAAAACACATTTAAGTCTAACATGCTTCCTATGCATAGGAATCTTGTAAATAAACAAGTTCATGAAGAGCAAAGTAACAAGCATAGGAAGATAAAACAAGTGTAGCTTCAAAATTTTCAGCACATAGAGAGATGTTTTAGTAACATGAAAATTTTTACAACCATATTTTCCTCTCTCATAATAACTTTCAGTAGCAACATGAGCAAACTCAACAATATAACTATCACATAAAGCATTCTTATCATGAGTCTCATGCATAAAATTATTACTCTCCACATAAGCATAATCAATTTTATTAGTTGTAGTGGGAGCAAATTCAACAAAGTAGCTATCATTATTATTCTTATCATCAAATATAGGAGGCATAGTATCATCATAACAAGCTTTATCCTCCATAGTAGGTGGCAACAAAAGACCACTATCATTATAATCATCATATATGGGAGGCATATCATAATCAACATAAACTTTCTCCTCAATACCCGGAGGGCTAAAGAGATCATTTTCATCAAAACCGACCTCCCCAAGCTTAGAATTTTCCATAGCATTAGCAACAATGGTGTTCAAAGCATTCATATTAATAACATTCCCATTAGCATGCATATAAATTTCCATGGGTTTTTTAATTCTCTCTTCAAACACATCATGTCCTAATTCAAGATAAAGTTCATAAAGATCTCTCATATTTTTGTTGTTTTCCATTATGCCTAACTAGTGTAAACAAAAAACAAAAAGATGCAATTGCAGGATCTAAAGGAAATAGCTTCGAGTACTTACAACGGCGCCGGAAAATAGCTTAGTAGCCGAGATCCGGAGTGTGAGTACCTTTGATCTTTCCTCCTCGGCAACGGCGCCAGAAAATAGCTTGATGTCTACGGGTGCTTCTATTCTTGTAGACAGGGTTGGGCCTCCAAGAGCAGAGGTTTGTAGAACAGCAGCAAGTTTTCCCTTAAGTGGATCACCCAAGGTTTATCGAACTCAGGGAGGAAGAGGTCAAAGATATCCCTCTCAAGCAACCCTGCAACCACAAAGCAAGAAGTCTCTTGTGTCCCCAACACACCTAATAGGTGCACTAGTTCAGCGAAGAGATAGTGAAATACAAGTGGTATGAATGAATATGAGCAGTAGTACGGCGCCAGAAAATAGCTTACTGGCGTGAAGTTGATGGTAGTAATATTGCAGGAAGTAAACAAGCAGTAGTAACGCAGCAGTAGTAACGCAGTAAAACAAGTAAACAAGCAGCGATAGCGTATTTAGGAACAAGGCCTAGGGATTAGACTTTCACTAGTGGACACTCTCAACTTTGATCACATAACAGAATAGATAAATGCATACTCTACACTCTCTTGTTGGATGATGAACACATTGCGTAGGATTACACGAACCCTCAATGCCAGAGTTAACAAGCTCCACAATTCAATATTCATATTTAAATAACCTTAGAGTGCATGAAAGATCGACACAACTAAACCAAGTACTAACATAGCATGCACACTGTCACCTTCACACCATGTAGGAGGAATAGATCACATCAATACCATCATAGCAATAGTTAACTTCATAATCTACAAGAGATCATAATCATAGCCTACGCCAAGTACTAACACGGATGCACACACTCGTCACCATTACACCGTGCAGGAGGAATAAAACTACTTTAATAACATCACTAGAGTAGCACATAGATAAATTGTGATACAAAACACATTGCAATCATAAAGAGATATAAATAAGCACTTCACTACGCAATTCATAATAGTGAATAAGTATTCTTTGAAATATAGCCTAAGAGACCCACACGGTGCACACACTGTCACCTTTACACACGTGGGACAAGGAGTCTCCGGAGATCACATAAGTAAAACCCACTTGACTAGCATAATGACATCTAGATTACAAGCATCATCATATGAATCTCAATCATGTAAGGCAGCTCATGAGATTATTGTATTGAACTACATAGGAGAGAGATGAACCACATAGCTACCGGTACAGCCCCGAGCCTCGATGGAGAACTACTCCCTCTTCATGGGAGCAGCAGCGTTGATGAAGATGGTGGTGGAGATGGCAGCGGTGTTGATGGAGAAGCCTTCCGGGGGCACTTCCCCGTCCCGGCGGCGTTCCGGAACAGAGACTCCTGTCCCCCAGATCTTGGCTTCGCGATGGCGGCGGCTCTGGAAGGTTTCGCGTACCGTGGCTTATTTCTTCAGGGTTTTTAGGTCAGGGACCTTATATAGGCGAAAGGGCAGCCTCGGAGGGGGTCTGGTGGGGCCAGACACTAGGGCGGCGCGCCTGGCTCCTTGGCTGCGCCGCCACCATGTGTGGGCCCCACGTGGCCCCTCTCTGACGGTTCTCGGGTGTTCTGGATGCTTCCGGGCAAAATAGGAACCTGGGCGTTGATTTCGTCCAATTCCGAGAATATCTCGTTACTAGGATTTCTGAAACCAAAAACAGCAGAAAACGAGAACCGGCCCTTCGGCATCTCGTCAATAGGTTAGTTCCGGAAAACGCATAATAATGACATATAATGTGTATAAAACATGTAGATATCATCAATAAAGTAGCATGGAACATAAGAAATTATAGATACGTTGGAGACGTATCAGCTGTCCCATGGGCCTTAGTTAGTGGGCTGGCCCAATAAGGGCCAGGAGGGGTATTTTAGTCATTTTACATTTAGAAATAGCCAGAATTTCACCAATTTTTATTAAATAAAATTCACATCTAAAAATCCATTAAAATGGGTTTGGTGAATAAAAAATTATTCTTAACAAGAATAAAATATGATATAGTATGTAAGAAACAAATTCAAATTGGTGAATTTTATGAATTTAAAATAAACATTTGGAATTTCAAACTATTATTTCCTTGTATTAATAAATCAAGGAAAAAAATCACAAATAAGTTCAAATACTTATTTTCAAACATTTCAAAATGAAATTCTATAATTCCAAGTCATTTCTTTTAAAAAAAAGAAAGTATTTTCCAAAGGAAAGTATTCTATTACTCTATTTTAACAAATTAGTAGAAAATTCTATTATTTCAAAATAATTTTGAAATAAATATTTCTAAGAAGGAAATTGTATTACTTTTAAAAGTATTCCTTCATGCAAGTTTATAAGTTAAAGTAATTGCAAATTACTGCCAAAGGCACAAATCTTAACTTAACCTAAATTTTAATTAAATATGGGGGTCAGGAATTCAACATAAAATAATACATCCATGCATGCATTATTTGGATTTTATAACATTGTCCTTACCGGACAATGATGCTTCTTTATAGAACCCGAGGTCCAGGTTCCATTCAACGCATCGAACTGCATTACCTCGCAGTTCACAGCCAAGTTCACCCTTGATCATGTGAATTTGAGTATTTTCTATTAATTTAATGCAAAGCTATATGACTTATCACTCCTGCATTGAAAATGAAATGTTACTTTTCCAATTATGAATATGACTATGTGGCTGGCAATGGAACCATGGTATGTGTTGATTGGTGGAGGTTCCATTGCAAGGGTACTATTCATCTAGGACTAAGTACCAATGCCGTCCGAGTGATTCTAGCGCTGTACATATCGCGTTGACCATAAGATCTATAATGGCTCGGGGAAGCCAGACTGTATCTTTTACCTCCCGCACGCCAACGGACTTGATAGAGCCCGGCGGGGTGTTGGAGATAACACTCGCCGTAGGTTGGGAAATCCTTTAAAATCCCCATCCGGACGTTTGGATGAGAGGCTCTACCGTCTATGAGGGATTGTCCATAGTACACCGTGGGTAAAGCCGTATGATCGGAAGATGTCTACCGGGGGTGTACGGATGGACAAAAGGGTGGGTTTGCAGGGTCGCGGAGAAGGCGGTGTGGGCTTGGATCTTTATACCTGGCCTCACACCACGGAAGTGTGAACGGGGGCAAGTCTCTGCGGTTGGCAAAAAGGGTGAGATCTCTTATGGGAAAAGTAACGCACCTCTGCAGAGTGTATCAAATTGTGGCTGTCACTCCTTGTTCCGGGAAGGGAAGCTGCGAACGCGACAGAAAGGAACTCCGTGAAGTTCTAGTCAACCTGTGAAGACTGACGGGCATAGTTTTCAGAATAAAATAAACCTTTTGAAGAAATGATTTCGAAACATGCATTGACCTAAGATTTTCTGATCGAGGGTCGTAGCTAGTGCATCAAACACCTTTTTACTCTTTTGAACTTGCTGAGTACCCCTGTACTCACTTTCTTTCGACACCCTTGCTAGACCGTGATCCGGAAGTGGAGGCAAACACCGAGGTGCCACCGGAAGGAGACTACGAGCTGGTCTACGAGGAACCAGACTTGTCTGGAGGGGTGGAAGGCGTAGACTATGGGATAGTCTATGGAGCAGACAACACGGAAGCCGAGGAGTAGCGGAATGCTATAGTTATCTTAGAGCCGAGCAGCGTAGTGGCATACTTAAATAAGTTGCTGAGCTCTCTTTCTTATATATGTTGGTTTGTAATAGTACTTTAATAATGTAGGGTGTTCTCATCGGACCTGTGAGAATACCAACTTGTTAAGACCATGATTGTAATATATTATCGAGTGTTATGACCTGCAATGTTTCTGTTGTACCACTCTGAGGGATGTGATATTTGTGAAGAAGTCCCTTCATGAAGATCATATCAACGACTTGTATACTACAACATGCAGTGGTATGCTGGGTCACCGCAGGCCGCCACTGCGAGCCCGGGGTTCTTCATGCAAGAGGAGGCGAGGGCGACGGCAGCTGTCGCGGCGCGCAACGAGTGGGTGGAGGGTGTGGCCGACGAAAGCCAAGCCGTCGAAGAAGAAGAAGAAGAACAACCAACTCAAGCCGAGGTCGCCGACGCCAACCTGTCGAAGGGAAAGAAGAAGAGGAAGAAGGACTCGCCGCCTGCCGAACCACGTATCAAATGGACGGGGAAGGAAGAGGAGTGCCTCGCCGAAGCTTGGATGACCGTGTCCATGAACGGCATAACCGGGGCCAATCAGTGGTATGACACGTATTGGCTACGAGTGAAGCAGGCGTTCGACGAACGCAAGCTCGTCGATCCCTACTTCAACAAGACGATCATGAACCGGGGAGACAAGGCCATGGGCACCCATTGGGGGATCATACAGACGGCGTGCAGCAAATGGCACGACATAGAGGAGGAGATCAAAGAACGGCCAATGAGCGGCAACGACTTTGAAGCCAAGGTATGCTCACTCGCCGTGGCTCCTCCGTCGAACCTACATCACCGAGGTTAGCTGTCCCCACCGTGTAGTAATCGCCATGAGCTGACCCGTCTCGCCGTCCTCTTTTTCCCCAGATGCCCCGTGCTTTCGACATGTACCAGGACGACACCGGCTTGACGTTCAAGTTCCTGAACGTCTTCTCCCGCATCGATAAGTGCGAGAAGTGGGCGGAAACCCGCAAGAACCTCGCCAAGAGCAAGAACGAACAGTACAACCCCGACGCTCCGGCGCCTGGCTCGTCGGATGGCCACCCGGAACTCGTCCAGAAGAAGCTCAAAGACTTCAAAAAGGTGGGCCATCCCGCCGACAGACTTGGCGTTTCTGATGGGCGGCAACACGGACCTGATGGACGAGGAGACGAGGATTTGGTACGAGGGCCATCGCAGCGACATCCTCCGACCCACTCCGGCCAGTTCTTCGTCGTCTCCGGCTCCTACTTCGTCTTCCTCACCGTCTACGTCGTCGACTGCCGCCGCTTCGACGTCGACTGCCGCTGCTGCAACGTCGGCCGCCGCTTCGACCACGGCGTGTGAGGAAACTGGGCCGTCGGACACCGCCGTGCCAGGCGGGACTGCCGACGCCTCTGTTTCAGTGTAATTTCCCTCCGATCGCCGATCTGTGGCTAATCCTTTTGCCGATCAACTGGCCGTATTTATAGCGGGAAGACGATTTGTTTGAATTTCAACTATGTCCGCCGAACTCCGGATGGACGACTGGAAATATGGTTCTTCCCATGACTTTATTTCGTCCAATCCGGCGGTTGTTTCGTCCGGATTTCGGCGTGGGGAGGCCAAACGAGTGGAGATGCTCTAAGAGTGCTATAAACCTGATTAATCCGGGTATGTAAACTGCGACCATCTTTGCATGTTAGGTGACTCACCGTTGCTGTTGCATCCTCCTTGACCAGAGGCCAGCACACTTGATAATTTTTTGCTGAAAAACCAGTGGGCATTGATGCTTTGTCCGCTAGAAGTTTTTATTTTGACCTCCTGACCTCGTCATCCAAATTGAGATGTGAGAGCCGCAGTGCTTTGTCCGCTAGAAGTTTTTATTTTGTCCGCTAGAAGTTTTTATTCTGTTCAGTTCGGCGTCTCTGTTTTCTTGGTGTTCTTTTTTTTGAGAGCACGTCAATAGCGTGTCTTATCTCTATAGAAGGTAGAGAACAAATAGTACAAGAAATTCAAACCCATTTGCTAACCAATGGCTTGAATTGGACACACACACTCCCGTCCACTTACAACTCGAACACACCACACCCCAGGAGGCCTACTCTCTCTCGCCCGTGCTCCTCCCTCCGAAGAACGCCTGCTCCCAGACCCTAAACTCATCCTTCATGCGGTTAACCAGCTGGGTTGCATTGCAAAAGTCTCCCGTGTTGCAAAAAACCCTTGCGTTCTGTTGTTTCCAAAGCATCCAAGATACAAGAATGACAAGAGAGTCAAACTTTCTCCTATCTCCTTGCCGCACTTGCTCTCTAGCCGAGATCCACCAATCCTCAAACTTGACCTGTATCTGTGGCTCCTCGATCAGAAGGCCAACATCCCGTAGGCAACAGAACCAAACCTCTCGCGCATAAACGCAATACGCTAGAATATGTTGCGCAGTGTCTTTGTCTTGCAGGCACGTGAAACAGGCGCTGGTTTGATCCTGGAGGCCGTGTCTGAATCTTATGTCCGTCGTCCAAAGCCGGTTTTTGCTCGCCAACCACATGAAGAGTTTGCACTTCAGCGGTGCGAAGGCCTTCCAGATGGGTTTATGTAGGTTGAAAGCACATCCTCCCTGACAAAGCATCCTATATGTCTCCTTGGCTGAGTAAGAGCCCAGTCTGGATCCCTTCTAGCTGAAAGTGTCCGGAGCGTCGGTGTCATGTTGCAGGTTGCCCACGGCTAGCCAGAGGCTGATGCACTACCTCGACGTCTCAAGATCCATCGGAGCGGCAATGTCCTGGACCCATCTATTCTGATGCAAAGCCTCTGCGACGCGGGCATTGTTTCTCCGCCTGGTAGGAACCAGGTCAACTACTCGCGGCGCAATCTCCTTGGCAGTACGCCCATGAATCCATCGATCTAGCCAAAAGAGAACCGAAGCCCCGTTTCCGACCGTGATGTGTGCCAGGCTTTGGAAAACCTCCAGCGTCGCCGTGTCCTTGGGAAGCTTTAACCCATGCCAGGGCCTTGTGTGATCGGTTCTGTCCAACCATAGCCAGCGCACGCGCAGAGCTAGGCTTTGCAGGCCAAGATCCTTGATCCCAAGTCCTCCCATGCTTAGTGGCCTGCAGACACTATCCCAAGCCACAAGACACTGTCCTCCGTGTGTGTCTTTCTTCCCCGACCAAAAGAAAGCGCGCAGCTAGGCAGCGATTTCATCCAGTAGCCAAACATGTGCCTCCTCAACCAAGATATGGTGTATCGGCCTCGCCTGAAGCACGGATTTGATCAGAACCAAACGACTCTCTTTGGCAATCATGCCACGCTGCCAGGCAGGGAGCATCCTCGTTACGTTCTCTAGCATCGGTTGCCACTGGGCTTTTGTGAGAGGCCGGAGTGCAAGCTGTAAGCGTAGGTATTTGATAGGGAACTGGGCCAGCTCACATCCGAGGACCTCCGTGACCAACTCCGCATCTCCGTCTCTTCCTCTAATCAGGGTAGCCGCCGTTTTTCTGTAGTTAACGTGTAAGCCTTACGCCCCTCCGAATAGATGCAGCAATTCCTTAACTACCATCATCTCCTCCCTAACTGGTTTACAGAATAGCACCACATCGTCCGCGTACACCAACATGCGCTGGAGAGGGGTTATACCCGCTAGCGGTTGCAGAAATTCGTGTCGGGCAGCAACACAGATCACCTTGGTCAGTATATCCATCCCAATCGCAAATAACATAGGGGAAGTCGGGTCTCCTTGCCGTAGCCGACATGTGATACGCGTGGATGCACACGTCCGTTGGGAACCCCAAGTGGAAGGTATGATGCGTATAGAAGCAAGTTTCCCTCAGTATGAAACCAAGGTTTAATCGAACCAGTAGGAGCCAAGAAGCACGTTGAAGGTTGATGGTCGCGAAATGTGATGCGGCGCAACACCAGGGATTCCGGCGCCAACTAGGAACCTGCACAACACAACCCAAGTACTTTGTCCCAACGAAACAGTGAGGTTGTCAATCTCACCGGCTTGCTGTAACAAAGGATTAAACGTATCGAGTGGAAGATGTTTGCAAAGAAAACAGTAAAACAAGTAGATTGTATGCTATGTAAAGAATAGGACCGGGGTCCACAGTTCACTAGAGGTGTCTCTCCCATAAGATAAAAGCATGTTGGGTGAACAAATTACAGTCGGGCAATTGACAAATAGAGAAAGGCATAACAATG
>NC_061511.1:204586487-204690285 GCF_022539505.1 Lolium rigidum | reverse complement strand
CCGAGATGGGATTCGCGGCGGCGGCGTCTCCGTAAGGTTTTCCGTATCGTGGCTCTCGGTACTCGGGGGTTTCGCGACGGAAGCTTTAAGTAGGCGGAGGGTCAACGCGGGGGGCCACACGAGGGGCCCGGGGGTAGGTCGGCGCGGCCGGGGCCCGGGCCGCGCCGGCCTCCCTCCTGGCCGCCTCGTGGCCCCACTTCGTTAGGTCTTCGGTCTTCCGGAAGCTTCGTGCAAAAATAGGACCCCGGGCGAAAGTTTCGTCCAATTCCGAGAATATTTCTTTACTAGGATTTCGAAACCAAAAACAGCGAGAAAACGAGCAATCGGCTCTTCGGCATCTTGTTAATAGGTTAGTTCCAGAAAATGCATAAATATGACATATAATGTGCATAAAACATGTAGGTATCATCAATAAAGTAGCATGGAACATAAGAAATTATCGATACGTTGGAGACGTATCAACATGCGTGGTGAATTCTTGCACCCGGCCCTCCATTAACCATGGTCACCGTGTTGGCCGTGTAGAGGAGGGCTGTCACCCACTTGGTGAAAAGGACTCCGAACCCCAAGTGTCTTAGAACCTCCATCAAAAAACTCCAGGAGACTGAATCAAAAGCTTTCGTGATATCCAATTTGAGTATGACTTCCGGTTTCCTCAGGTTTATCCTTCTCGCAACTTGGCGCACAAGCAAGAAGTTGTCGTGTAGGCTTTGGCTTCTAACGAACGCCGATTGGTTCGGGCTGATCAACTCTGGCAGTTTGGCACGCAAGCGGTTCGCCATGATCATGGAGAACAATTTTGAGAAACTGTGCACAAGGCAAATTGGGCGGAAGTCCCCCACCTCCGAAGCATTCTGTTTTTTAGGGATCAGAGTTATATAAGCTCTATTAAGGCGCACAAATCCCCTGCAGTCTCCCACGAACAACTTCATGATCCTGGCCATTACGTCACGCTTGATGACTGGCCAGGCCTTCTGATAAAACGCGCCAATGAAACCTTCCGGCCCGGGCACCCTATCCGCGGGCAATTCCTTCACAACCTTCCAAACCTCCTCTTCAGTTATGATATTTTCCAAACTGCTGAGATCATGTCTAGGCAGCTCCAGGGCATCGAGATCGAGTCCGTGATCTCTGGCGTGAATGTTCCCAATCAACTGCTGAAACGACTCCGTGAAAATCTCCACTTTCTTGCTTGATCCGTGACCAGCTCATCCCCCAATCTAATTGCTGGGATAAAGTTCCTCGTTCGCCTTCCATTGGCAGTAATATGGAACATTTTGGAGTTTGCATAGCCCTCGTGCAGCCAACGTATCCTAGATCTGTGGCGTGCCAACGTTCTCTCCAGCGAAGCTAAGCCCAGCACAGCGAGCTTTAGGGTTCTTCTCAGCCATACCTCCCCTTGCGATAGGCGCCTACTCTCCTGAGCCACGTCCAGCCTGAATATGACTGTACTGGCAATGGCTATCTGTAATTTGATATTGCCTGTCTTTTTTGTCCCCAGGCCTGCAAGTGTTGGGCCGCGTTTCTGTACAAAGCATCCAGCCGCCTAAAAGTATTGACAATCCTCTCGTCACACACCCAAGCTTCCTTGATGGCTCCTCAAAGCCCTCAAGTTTCAACCAGAACATCTCAAAGCGGAACCTCCTTTTAGGGTGAAAAGTTGCGCTTAGGGATAAGTGAATGGGCGCATGATCCGAGACAGAGGAAGAGAGCGCTTGCAAGATCGCATCCGGATGTGCAAGATCCCAGTCAGTCGAGGCCGAAACTTCGTCTATTCTTGTCATCGTGTGGGGGGGGGGGTCTCTTTCATTGCTCCAGGTGAATAATCTCCCATGCAGGTAGGTATCGTTCATCTCATGCCTCTGAGTAAAGTTTCTGAACCTGTTCATAACGGCACGGTTCAGGTTACAATTGTTTTTCTCCTCCGCATTGAGTATCATATTAAAATCTCCAGCAATTGCCCAAGGGCCGGGGCAATGCGTTCTCCTCTCCGTCAGCTCCTCATGGAAGGCCCATTTATCCTCCCTCGATTGCGGCCCATAGACCATATTCAACCACCAGGATTCATTATCCCTAGAAGAAACTTCACCGGTGATCGCGTGAGCGTCATAGCTTACTCTGTTTATCTGAACTACTGAGCTATCCCAGGCTAGGAGAATCCCTCCCCTGGTGTCCACCGCAGGAAGGTACACATAGCCATCAAACGACGGGCCCAAGCATTGCATTACAGAGAAGTTGTCAATTACATCGACTTTAGTCTCCTAGAAACACACGATGCTCACATGGAGCGTAGATAAAAACTCCCTCACCGCACTCCTTTTGGCCGGATCATTAAGACCCCTCACATTCCAACATAATAACTCTATGGTGGCATCCATTAAAGAAACAAGGTACTCCAACTCCTAACAGGGGCAGCAACTCATGCTGCAACCACTACTCTGCCATTCCCCAAGTTCTCAAATGAGTTGTTCAAAAAAACGTGGTAGCCAACTTGCCAAGCTCTCCATCTCTGTTCGATCACCGACTTGTCTGTCCCATCTCTTGAGCTGAAACATGTGATTACGTCTTCTTATTTTGCTATCAGGGCATGGAAGAGTGGTGTGTTCGCATCCCCGTCTCGTAGCGAGAGCGTCCGCGCTGTGACCGATCGATGGTTCAGTTTGCGAACTTGGGGTTTGATTCGTTAGTTGTTTGGCTTGCCAAAGGTTAGCTGTTTTTGAGTCTGGCACTTTCCCCTCTCCCAGCTCTCGTTGTGCTACTGTACCCCCATGGAGACTTGCTCTTTTTGAGCCTTCTTTTCCTTGCTCCTCCCGCCAGCCTCTCTCCCCCTCGCCGCCGCCGGCCATGGTGACCGACGGTGGGTGGGAGGGAGGTCTGGCTTCTTCTAGTTTTAGCTCTTGTAGTCTTTAGCTCCCCCTGGCGAATAAAGAGGAGGTTAGATCCGGATCTGGTGGTGCTGATTCTCCTGTTCTTCAATCTCTGATTGTTAGAACTGAGAAGATCATTGTAGATCTCATGCTACTGCCGCGTCCATGGCGAGATCTGTTCTTGGCTGGTCTTGCTCCTTCTTTCCCCACCCCTTTTTCTGCAATAAATTGCCTCTTTGGTGCTTTTTGGAAGCTATGGATGATCTTGGCATGCTGGCACGCTGTCGTGCTGTCTAGCGAGTTCTTCAATGGGGGACATATGCTGGCTTTGCTGCCTTGCCCCCTTGTTCGATGGCCAAAGGGCGGCCCTCGACCAGAAGACCTACCTCCTCTGGAGACCCTCTGCTACACAGCGCTGGAGCTCGCCATGGCTACACCACCAAGTGGTTCGTCCCCGGAGGTGTTGACATGGCTGGCGCTGGTTGATCTTCGTCGAAATGGAGAGCGCCCCGAGCTACTTCCTCTCTGACCTCGGCGTTCTGCGCCTTGAGGTCGCCGGCGACCGGTGGAGAAGGAGACCGAGCACCTGATTGGTTTTTCAGATTTATTGCTAGGGTCCTTTCTGTAAAGTTCAATGCCTTTTCTTCAAATTTCAGGTTTTCTAGGGCTAGAGATGCAAAAGGGCATTGTTGTAAATCCTGTACCCACCGCTTTTCCAGACCGTTCTTGTGCAATTTTTTTTTTGCGAACTTGGACACCACATACTGGCGCGAGTACGCTCCAATTTATTTTGTCATCCACCTGTAGAAATCAGATTTAACATTTTCCCCCGACTCTAGGCAGCAGGCAGGCCATCTCGTTTGCTAGCCGCTTGTGAGTTCTGACTGCTAGCTCCATTGCTTTTTCTCTGTCTTTCTTTCTTCTTTATAGTGTGTGGGACGACATATGGTCCGATGGATGCGACCTGTGCCTTGCCACTAGGCATCAGCTATGGACGCGTTTGGTAGGCTGAGAGTCCTTTGGCTCAGGTCGGCCCAGCAAAAAACGGTCGTTTGGTTGCCTGTAAAGCGTTCACGTTGTGGCCCAATGATACGTCTCCAACGTATCTATAATTTCTTATGTTCCATGCTAGTTTTATGACAATACCAACATGTTTTAGTCATACTTTATAATGTTTTTATGCATTTTCCGAGACTAACCTATTAACAAGATGCCGCAGTGCCAGTTCCTGTTTTCTGCTATTTTTGATTTCAGAAAAGTTAGTTTACGAATATTCTCGGAATTGGACGAAACAAAAGCCCACGGTCTTATTTTCCACGGAGCCTTCCAGAACACCGAAAAGGAGACGAAGAGGGGACGCGAGGCGGCCACGCCATAGGGCGGCGCGGCCCCACCCCTGGTCGCGCCGGCCTATGGGGTGGGCCCCTCGGGCGCCCCCGACGCTGCCCCTTCGCCTATTTATTCCTTCCGTCGCGAAAACCCTAGTACCGAGAGCCACGATACGGAAAAAGTTCTAAAGACGCCGCCGCCGTCAACTCCATCTCGGGGGGTTCAGAAGATCGCCTCCGGCACCCTGCCGGAGAGGGGAATCATCACCGGAGGGCTCTACATCACCATGCCCGCCTCCGGACTGATACGTGAGTAGTTCATCCTTGGACTACGGGTCAATAGCAGTAGCTAGATGGTTGTGCTATCATGTTTAGATCTTGTGAGCTTCCTATCTTGATCAGGATCATCTATTTGTAATGCTACATGTTGTATTTGTTGGGATTCGATGAATATGGAATACTATGTCAAGTTGATTATTGATCTATCGTATATGTGTTATTTATGTTCTTGCATGATCTATCATATACTTGTGACTCCAAGAGGGAGTATTTATGATAGATAGTGGGTTCATGTCCCCATTGAATCTGGGGGTGACAGCAACCCCTAAGGTTGTGGATGTGATGTTGCCACTAGGGATAAAACATCAATGCTTTGTCTAAGGATATTTGTATTGTTTATATTACGCACAGTACTTAATGCAATTTTCTGTTGTTTGCAACTTAATACTGGAAGGGGTGCGGATGCTAACCCGAAGGTGGGCTTTTTAGGCATAGATGCATGCTGGATGGCGGTCTATGTTCTTTGTCGTAATGCCCTAAGTAAATCTCATAGTAGTCATCATGATATGTATATGCATCTCTATTTGTCAATTGCCCAACTGTAATTTGTTCACCCAACATGCTATTTATCTTATTGGAGAGACACCACTAGTGAACTGTGGACCTCGGTCCATTCTTTTACATCTGAAATACAATCTACTGCAATCATTGTTCTCTGTTGTTTTCTGCAAGCAAACATAATTCTCCACACCATACGTTTAATCCTTTGTTTTCGGCAAGCCAGTGAGATTGACAACCTCACTGTTAAGTTGGGACAAAGTAGTTTGATTGTGTTGTGCAGGTTCCACATTGGCGCCGGAATCACTGGTGTTGCGCCGCACTACACTCCTTCACCAACAACCTTCACGTGGCCTTCATCTCCTACTGGTTCGATAAACCTTGGTTTCTTACTGAGGGAAAACTCGCTGCTGTACTCATCATACCTTCCTCTTGGGGTTCCCAACGGACGTGTGCTTTACCGTCACAAGGAGCTGCCTCCACGCAAGCAGCACCCAACCGGTTCTCAAAGCACCCCTGGGACAGGCCCTGGAGGAACGCCCGAATCGGCAGTTTCCATCGGGCCTGACCCGTTATCGTGTCATTTTGCACGCCCGCATACAACGGTTGCACGCGTGGAGAAGCGCGGGAGACAACGCGTTGCCTTGGTCCTCGCTCCCCATTTCCCCTCACCGGTTCGCACCTTCTCTCTCCCCAATTACTCCTGGCACAGACAACACCGCCATGTCCCATCAACTGCCGCCATGGACTCCTCGCCTCCTCTGCCTCCTCCTACGCCATCCTCTCCAACGCCGACGGATCCAGCAGTCCGGCCGACGGCCACCAGGTCCAACGAGGCGCTCATGCACCTCGTTCGCGAGTACGAGGCCGGAGGCCGCGACTCGGCGGCGCACATCGATGCCGGCCGAGTGGCGGTGTTGAATCGGCCGTCGCCGTTCGCGAGCACGAGGCCGGCCGGCGTGGCAACTCGGAGCGCTGCCGTCCTGGCTCTTCAAGCCACCGGGATTCGACCGGTGGATCGGTCGGGGTCGGGGGGTTTTTTGCCCCCTCCCCACTAGGGTTTCTGACGGCGAGGGCGGCCACAATGGTGGCCGGTGCACCGGGCAGCAGGGAGATGGAGCCCCCGCCGGGGTTCGCGTTGACCCCGATGCACGCGCTGATGCCATGGGGCATGCCGTGTCCTCCTGCACCCAATGGCGCGCCTCCCGTCACGCCGCCGCCGGGGTTCAGCCGGCCTCGTGCTCATCGGCAGACGACAACACCATCAGCGCCCGCTTCCCGACCGTTGCACCGCTGCCATCGATGATGACCTACACTCCGGGTCCGCCTCCTCCTCCACCCGGATTTGGTCCGTGACCTCCTTGAGGACCAACCGGCGCCTGCGCGCATCCTGTTCCTCCTTAGACTGGGCCGCTGTCCCTCCACCCAATCGTAAGTACCTTCAGTAGACTCCTTCTCGCTTGTTTACATGGACTAGATGATATTGTACATGTGAATGTAGATAATAATGTAGATAGGATTCATGACAATGTGCATGCGTGTTGTTGACAGTGCTTATGCTTGCCATGCCAACCTCAAGCACCATCATGGACTTGACAATGTCAAGTCCATGACTGTGCTTGAGATTGGCATTGCCATTGTCCATGATATTGCTTGTGCTTGGCAATGCTAAGGCAATGCCAATATGATGCACCATGATTGGCTTGACAATGCTTGTGTTTGGCATTGCTTCTGCTTGTGCATGCTTGTCCATGGCATTGCTTGCTTCTGCTTCTGCATGCTTGTCCTTGTGTGTGTGCTTGGCAATGGCATTGATTGGTTGTGCTTCTGCTTGGCAATGGCATTGCTAGCTTCTGCTTGTGCTTGTGCTTGGCAATGACATTGCTTGGTTGTGCTTCTGCTTGGCAATGACATTCTAGCTTCTGCTTGTGCTTGTGCAAGTCCATGCTTCTTCTTGTCCATGTCATTGCTTTCTTGAGCTTGGCATTGCGTGCTTGTGCTTGTGCAAGTCCATGCTTGTGCTTGTCCATGCCATTGCTTGCTTGAGCTTGACATTGCTTCCTTGTACTTCTGCAGAACTGGCCCTTCCAGGAAGTGTTCTCGAAAGGGCCCATACTGGACACTATCGACTTTGCCGTCCGTGTGCAGCTGTGTGATCTCAACGGAGCGTTCATGGAAGCCCACCACCAGATCAAAGCGCCGAGGGTTCACGCCGACCGTCCTGCTGACCTGGGGCACGCTGCCAATCAGCGTCTGCCAGTGTTTTTCGTGCAGGTGGAGAGCCACGACCTCTGTGCCCTCGCCGTCCTGCCGTACATGGAGCAGCCCCTGATCACCAAGTACAAGCTCAAGAACAATGGCCCACTGGTGAAGGTCTGCTTGTACTTGGGCCAGCGTTTCGAGTGGAAGGTGTAGCTGTAGTGGACAGGGCAGCGCGTCGGGTTCATGAAGTCCAGGAGCGAGTTCTGCGCCAGGATTTTGCTGCACGTCGATGACACGCTCGCCTTCACCCCTTAGGACGACGGCTTCAAGATCGACATCTTCAGGAAGGAGACATCATGCTCCAGCGTCTTCGGCTGCAAGAGGCACCGCGAGGGCCCTTTTGCTGATCCTCGCTGTTAAGGTGCTGCTGCTCCATCGCTACCTCCATTTATGTCTGATCATGTAGTTGTGCTGGCGTCTAGGAGGCAGTTAAACACTTCTTTTGTGCATATCTCACTGTTGTGCTGGCCTCTAGGAGGCTGTTGAACACTGATTTTGGACCTGGCTAGTCTGCCCCAGGTTTAGGCAAGTGTCTTACCACTCTGACGCTAGATTAGGAACTGCTGTTCGATGTGTATAAGTGTTTGCTCTGCTTATGATCGTGTTTGAGCTGTTTGTGTGCCGTTATACGATGGTAAGATCACCATATTTGAATGTGGTGAGGAGAAGCTGTTGTCAGGGTGCCCAAAATGGCAACCAAACACATGTATTGTGGCTGAAAAGAGATGGAACGTTGTCTCCAGACATCGAAACAATGTGCACTTTTGTTTGGACCGGTGCAACACATGCTACCAAACGATGGGCCAAAAGTAGCCCGTGGCCCGTTCGCGACGCGCAGGACGCCATCTCACTGCGCTAGCTATGCAGGATTTTGGCCATGCAACCAAATGCGCCCTATGCACCCCCTCCAAGATACTGCCATTTCAGAAATTGGCACACGTTTAATCTTGAGCATCTGCCAAAAATAAAAAACAAAAACCCTTCACCATTGCGTTTTGGCAGCAATGTAATGCTTATAAGTATAGGTTAACAATTTTGGCATTTACTCCCTTCGGTCCTAGATAGTAGTTGCAGATTTAGGAAAATGTAAGCTATAATATGTCGATTCTTTAAGTAATAAAAGGTCATTTATTAAAAAATAATATGTTGATTCATTGAACATGGGACAACTGTTTAGTGTCGGAGGGTGTACATGCCCCTCAATAATTCTTGATACAAGGATGTATGTCGGAAGGATGTATTGGAAATGAGACAAGTGGGATAAGTGAGATATGTGACATTGATTTTATTTGATTTTCATTCTAGATTCTGGACTCTCTTTTGTTAGACAACATGTATACCATATAATGTACGCTATGGTAGAGGCTTTTTCTACCCTATATAAACACGTAACACGAGCCAGGGAGAGGCATCGTTTCCGCCCATATGGTATCAGAGCCACCTCTTCCCAAACCCTAGCCGCCGAACGATCCCAAAAAATCCGCCGCCGCCCATCTGGCCGCCGCCGCTACACGACCCGCCGCCGTGGTGCTCTGCACTGCCGCCGCCAAGACTACAACCTAAAACCCAACACACCGCCGCCGCCCTAGTCCTCTGCTTCAGCCGCCGCCACAACACGACCCAAAAACTCCAAAACCTACGACCTAAAACCCTTGCCGCCGCCTTGCCTTGTGCTTCTCGGCCGCCACGACACAACCAACCGCCGCCCTAGACCTTTTTCTTCGGCCGCCGCCACGACAACAACAACAACACGATCTGATGGCTTCTTCCTCGACGGTTCCCCTCGGCGTCATGCTCGGCGCTCCGTCGGCAACGAAGCTCACACGCTCCAACTTCCTTTTCTGGAAGACGTTGGTGTTCCCCGCCATCAGCGGTGCCATGTTTATGGGTCTCCTTGAAGGTACTGACCGTGCACCTGCAAAACTTCTTCCTTCCAAGGACGCCGACCGCAAGGACATCACCATCGCCAACCCTGCGTATGCTGCATGGATGGCATGCGATCAAGCGGTTGTGCGCTACCTGCTGTAGTCGCTCTCGCCTGAGCTCCTCCCCCACGTCTTCAGCCTCGAGACCACCGAAGCCATCTAGAACGCCATCACGCGCATGCCTCCACCGCGTCTCCTGCCAAGGTGAACGCGCTGCGAGGAGCTCTCAACAACACCAAGAAGGCCTCCATGACTATGGCGCAGTTTTTCGCCAAGATGAAGGGCTATGCATCCGATCTGGTCGCCCTCGGCAAAACCCTCGATGAGAGTGAACTCATCACATATCTTCTCAATGGCCTTGATGGGACATACAATGACGCCATCGCATCCGCCAATGGACAACCTGGTATCACTGTTGATGAACTATATGATCAGCTAACTGCTCATGATCTTCGTCATTCCATGCTCCAAGACACAGGCGATAGCTTCACTTCCTCTGTCAATCTGGTTCGTCGTGGCCAGGGTGACACACGCTCTCGTGGACGCGCTGATGATGATAACCGCGGCCCCCGTGGCCGTGGCGATGGTGGCTACCACCGCAATGCTGACCGTGGCTATCGCCGTGATGGTGATCGCGGTTCCTGCCGTGATGATGACCGTGCACCACGCCGTGATGATGATCGTGGCAATGGCAACCGCCGCGATCGCGATGATGATCATGGTCCCCGTGGCCGTGGCGATGGCCGTGATGATGGTGGCTCCGTACACCGCCGTGATGACTCCACTTGGCACCGCAGTGATGATGGTGCTCAACGTGATGGTGGTCGCCGCCGCCAGTCACGTGCCCCCACTCTGTTTGTTGATGTTACCTGTCAAATTTGTACTATTCTCGGCCATCCCGCAAACGAGTGTTGGTGGCGCTATCAAGACCGCAACAAGGAGGACTCCGATGATGAAGTGGAGCGCCACGATAAGTCTACCAATGTCGCCTCTTATGGAGTTGACATGAACTGGTATCCCGACACCGGTGCCACGGATCACATCACCAGCGAGCTGAGCAAACTCACCACCCATAAGAAGTACAAGGGCCACGACAATGTTCACACGGCCAATGGTCATGGTATGCAAATCTCCCATGTTGGTAATTCAGTTTTGCATACCCCATATAGTTCTTTGCATCTAAACAACATCTTACATGTTCCAGGTGCCTCTAAAAACTTGCTTTCAGTTCATAAACTTACACTTGACAACGGCGTTTTCATTGAGTTTCATCCTTTTTTCTTTTTGATTAAGGATCAGGCCACAAGGGAGGTTCTGTTTAAGGGTCCATGTCTTGGTGGTCTTTACCCTCTTCTTCCAGTTTATAGTGGGGGGCGCAAGGAAGCTTTCATCACAATAAAGCCATCTTCATCCACATGGCATCGTCGTCTAGGCCATCCATCCTCCTTTGTGGTGCATCAAATAATTAGGAAAAATGAACTCTCTTATTCGCCAGAAATAAATCCCTATGTCTGTGATGCTTGTCAGTTAGCTAAGAGTCACCCGTTGCCATACCCTGTATCTACTAGTGTCTCTATCGTTCCTCTTGAACAAGTGTTTTCTGATGTATGGGGCCCAGCACCGGCTTCTGCTGGCAAACATGAGTATTATGTGAGTTTTATTGATGATTTTACAAGTTCACCTAGATTTACTTGCTCAAGAAACTTTCTGAAGTGTATCAAGTTTTTATAAACTTTCAGCAGTATGTTGAACGAAAGTTTGAAAGAAAAATTAAAACTATGCAAACTGATTGGGGTGGTGAATATGAAAAACTCAATAGTTTCTTTCAAAAAGTTGGCATAGTTCATCATGTCTCATGTCCACATGTTCATCAACAAAATGGTTCCGCTGAACACAAACATCGTCATATAGTTGAAGTTGGTTTGTCTCTTTTAGCCAATGCCTCTATGCCACTAAAATTTTGGGATGAAGCTTTTCTCACAGCCACCTTCTTGATAAACCTTCTCCCTAGCAAAGTCATCAACTTTGAGACACCAGTTGAGCATCTCATGAACACCAAACCCAACTATGAGTCCCTTCGTGGTTTTGGCTGTGCTTGTTGGCCAAATCTTAGGCCCTACAACAAACGAAAACTTTCTTTTCGATCTACACGTTGTGTTTTCCTTGGGTATAGCCCCCTTCAAAAAGGTGTCAAATGTCTCGATGTTAAGGCTGTTCGTGTCTATATCTCTCGTGATGTTGTGCTTGATGAGCAATTTTTTCCCTTTGCTGAACTTCATCCTAATGCTGGACGTCGCCTTCGCAATGACATTCTTTTACTTCCCACTGATGCATCTTCATCTACTTCCACTATTGGGGATGCACAAACTCATGACTACATTCTTTTGCCTATTGTGCCTGTTGTTGCTAACCATGACCAAGAACATCACGAAGATGCAGTTTACCATGATAGTGCTTCTGATTCTGATCATTCTAATGAAAATTTCGCTGAAAATGACCAAGAAATGGCTCCGGTAGAGCAAGAGCAAGATCATGCCCCGTCTACACCACCACGGGGCAACGCCGGCGCGCGATGCCAGGCGGATTCGCCATCCTCCTCGGATCAGCTGCTGCCTGATTCTCCTGGCCCCGCCAATGATTGGCTGCTAGCCCGAGACAGCACCGCCGCGTCAGCCAGCGACGCCGCGCCCTGTCTGCTGCCGCCACGCGTCCGCGCCAGCACTGCTCCCGCGTCGCCTCTTCCGCTCCACGCCGAGCCGCCGCAGGAGGCACATGCTCCTGTCTCCCCTACAGAGATCATGCCCCCGACAGGCGACGCTGCGGCGTGTCCATCCGTGCCCGCTCCGCCTGCACCTGCTACTCCGACAACTCCTGCTGCGGGATCTTCTACAGCAACAGCGCCTGTGGCCTCCTCTGCGCCGGGTATGCGTACACGCCTACAACAAGGTATCCGTCAGCCCAAAATTTATAAGGATGGTATCGTGCGCTATGGATTACTCACATCTGCAGGAGAACCTCAACATTTGTCTTAAGCTCTTTCCCATCCTCAATGGCGTGTTGCAATGGGGGACGAATACAATGCCCTTTTGAACAATAATACATGGCACCTTGTTCCTCCTGCTAAGCACAAGAACTTGATTGACTGCAAATGGGTATATCGCATCAAAAGAAATTCTGATGGCACTATTGACAGGTATAAAGCTCGTCTCATTGCAAAGGGATTCAAGCAAAGGTTTGTCATTGATTATGAAGATACCTTCAGGCCTGTTGTTAAAATAGCTACCATTCGCACTGTTCTGGCCCTTTCTGTTTCCAGACGCTGGAGTCTTCGGCAGCTAGATGTCAAGAACGCGTTCTTACATGGTGTTCTGGAAGAGGAATTGATGTTTACATGCGACAACCCCCTGGTTTTGAAAATCCTGATGCTCCAACTTACATATGCAGGCTTGATAAAGTGTTATATGGTCTGAAGCAGGCCCCTCGTGCTTGGTTCTCACGGCTGAGCTCCAAGCTTCATGATCTTGGTTTTATTTCCTCCAAGACTGATACATCTCTCTTTATATATCACAAGTCTACCATTATGATCTATGTTCTGGTATATGTTGATGACATTATTGTGACCAGTTCCTCTGATGCAGCCATAGATATCCTTCTCAAGGAACTCAATGTTCATTTTGCCATAAAGGATCTTGGTGAGCTGAATTTCTTCCTTAGTATTGAGGTGACACGTTCTTCCCATGGACTGGTTCTCACACAACACAAATATGCTACTGATCTTCTTGAAAAAGTTGGTATGAAAGACTGCAAGGCCTCGCCCACCCCACTCTCCTCCACGGATAAGCTATCTCTCACTGAGGGGGAGCCACTGGGCACTGAAGATAGCACAAAATATCGCAACATTGTGGGAGCCCTTCAGTATCTCACATTGACTCGTCCAGATATATCATTCTCAGTCAACAAAGTGTGTCAGTACTTACATACTCCGATGACATCTCATTGGACTGCAGTTAAGAGGATTCTTTGCTATGTGTCCAATACTGCCCATTTTGGTATTACATTTCAGAGGTCACGTTCTATGTTGCTACGTGCTTTCACAGATGGAGACTGGGCAGGCGATTTAGATGACAGAAGATCCACTGGAGGTTTTACCATTTTCGTTGGACCAAATCTGGTCTCATGGAGTTCTCGAAAACAATCAACAGTGTCTAGATCAAGTACAGAAGCAGAATACAAGGCTCTAGCCAATGCTACAACTGAGCTCATTTGGGTTGAGTCCCTTCTTCGTGAGCTTGGTGTACGACTCACAGAAAGGCCTTGTTTATGGTGTGACAACTTAGGTGCTACGTTTCTGTCTGCAAATCCAGTCTTCCATGCACGCACCAAGCATATTGAAATAGGCTTTCATTTTGTTTGTGAACGAGTGGCCGGGAAACAGCTCTTGACAGCAAGTTCATCTCAAGCAAAGACCAAGTAGCAGATGGTTTTACCAAAGCTCTTCATGTTGTACACTTACAGGAATTTAGACGTAATCTAAATCATAGAAATTTAGATTAAGGGGGCTGTTAGACAACATGTATACCGTATAATGTACGCCATGGTAGAGGCTTTTTCTACCCTATATAAACACGTAACACGAGCTAACACGAGCCAGGGAGAGGCATCGTTTCCGCCCATATCTTTTTTCCTTATTAATAAATTCAGGTATGATTATCACACTATCTCACTTTCACATCCCTATCTTTTTTTTGAACATAACATATATATTAAGATTAACGATCATAGTACATCACTGCTCCTGAGAATAGAGTGTGATACAACCAAACTTGAAAGCACAACTTAAATTGAGAAGACGATAACACATCGTGCCGACACCGAAGACTACAAAAGGAACCACACGGCGATCGCCCATCCATTGACAATTCGGATCCGAAAGTGTCGCAAATGCACTCTTCAAAGGCCTCTATGCTCCATACCAGTTGATGTCCCGCGGGTGGCTCTCCCGATGGTCTATCTGGCGTCTGCACCTGAGGTAGGAGATGACTGAGCTGTAGATACTGAATGTCCTTCACCGAGCTCAATCTCAGAAGTCCCTGCCATTGAATCTGAGGACTCGCAGCGGGAGTGTTGTCATCCACTACCGAGGGATCAACCCAAACAACGGGGACAACATCGTCACCATGCTTATCATCATGCCAAAAGAACCATGTGCTTATAGATATTAAAGGCTCTACACATATATTGTACACGACATATACTGGAGTACTGTCTTTACGAACGGCGGTACATAGCATATCTATATGTTGGCCTCAATCTCCACTTGGTTTCAGTTTCAACTTTCAACTCGATGGGACAATGGAAAGTAATCATAACCGATCGGTCGATGGACCGAGCTATCTTGCCAGCTCGCACTCTCTTGAGGCGGAAAAGGAAAAAAGCGCGTGCACGACTACGCTCGTACCGTACGTATGTCAAATTCAGGAACTTAAACATCGTACGCGACGCGTGTCAGGGAGTGAGGGCCTGGGTGATATGCGTGCTACGTGTGTCACTTGGGCAAACCTACTCTGTCAACTGACAAGACAGGAGGGCAAGTGCATAATACATACCACAAGTACTTTCAAATTAGAGCCCACAATTGACGACGATATTCACTTATTATATGATAAAAAATTAAAAGAAGGATATATGATATACTAAGTGATGTCAATTGAAGGTGTTAATTACAATCCAGAAAGATGACAGCTCTAGGCTTGTGCACGTAGGTGCTTATCGGACTAACTAGGTAATCTAACAAAAGAAAACTTAGCAAAACACTATTGAACAATTGTTGCTATTGTGAGCAAGACGAGGCAATGCAACATCTTTTTATCAATGAAAAAATAGCGCGCAATAAAAAATAGCGTCAGTTTTAAAATACACTATTACCATGCTATTAGCGAGATATTATACACTGATTAAATTAGCGTGGGCTCTCTCTAGATATGCTATAGCGCGCTAGCATAATGCGCTATTTTTTCCCATGCTTTTTATACAACTTTGCAATAAAACATGTGTCCATGGACATTGTGCCTAGCTCAATTGATTGGGGGGACTAGGTGTATAAACCAAACACCTGTGTTCAAGTCCTCACCGGTGTGAATATATGATTAGATTGGTGCTTGTAAACTCCATCCTAATAAGTTTACTGATGTTTATGCTATCTTTTCTAGAAGCACCTAAAGTGGTACGGAAAAGATTAGATTTCTACATGCAAGATTTTTTTCTGACAAAATGATTAACTAAAGTGTAAGTACCGGTTAACAAAATGGAATATAATTTTCCGACCTAAATATCAATTCGGAGGTCTCCAAGTAGAACTTTTAGACATGAAAAAATAGATGCTTACTCAGCAAATGATTGTTTAAGCTCTTAAATGAGGAGGAGGTACGGAAGGAATTACTGCACAATAAATATCTTCGGACCAAAATGTTGTCACAAGTGAATGCAACACCCGCCAACTCTCTTTTCTTGAAAGGGCTAATGGGAGCGAACGATGATTTCTTCTCACGGGGCTATTTTTAGGTAGGCAATTGTCAGAAGATCTGGTTCCAGGAAAGACACATGGTTAGGCGAGCAACCCATTAGCATAGCAGCACCCTTCACTCTACACCATCGTCCACCGAAAAAATGTTTTAATGGCTAATGTGTTTTTTTTTGCGGGGTTAATGGCTAATGTGTTAATGGGAGGTCCTATGAATATCGAATTTAGAAAAATTGTAGCGGGAGGTCCTATCTATCCGATGATAAGTGTGCATCAATTGATGCCGTAGCCAAGGCCAAGCTCCCCATTTCGAAAAGAAATTCTAGGCTGGTGGCAAAACACAAGACGTGATCTCGTCTACTTACAGTGTGCGTGCAGGTTAACCCCGACCGGCAGGGCATCGATCAACGGAATAATGCCATAAAAATATTGTACTCATTCAAGGTCTCGGTTGTACTGGTAGCTGGTCTGGTTTGTTTTGTAGCTTGCTTTGTTTTGGCAGCTGTGGGTCAGGTGGCCAATCGTGCATACTACGCATACGGTGGCCAGTTGAGAGAGTGAGTGAGGGCATCTCCAACGCGACGATCCATCCCGCGTCCGCGTTTTCGGATGGGTCAAGGCGGACAAAATCTCGGCCCAACACGGGGACGCACCATAAAAACGGACGGCCGCGGCGTCCGAAACGACGCAAACCCGGCCCAAATCTGGGCTAGGTTTGCATGGCCGCGGATGGCACGCGGTATCCGCTCGCGTCCGGGCGCTTGTCGCCTCGGCTCCCTTGGGACCACCTGTCGGTGACCCGAAAGCCTATTAAATGGGGACTGGAGGGGATCTGGCCCTCCACTCCAGTCCCCACTCCACTCCCGTAGCGAAACCGCCGCCATGGCCCCGAAGCGAGTGTTCGCTCCCGGAGCCAACGACGACGAGGCGAGGAGCAGCCGGCGTCCGCCGCCGGCGGCGCGGGCCGGCGGGAACCGCGGCGGCCTCCACATCGGAGAGGCCGCCCGCGGCGGCGCGGCATTGCCGCAACCGCCGCCGCTGCTGCTCGAGCCCAAGCCCGAGTCCTCGGAGGCCCCGACTACCGCGCCGCGCTGCTCATCTCGGCGGCGGAGGAGGACGAGAAATGGCCGTACCTCCAGGCGGCCATTCAAACCTCCCAGATGGAGGAAGCGGCCCGGCAGGCGGTGGAGTAAGCCGAGGCCTGGGAGCTGTACGCCTAGGCCCGCTAGGCGCGACGGGAGGAGGAGGAAGCGGCGCGGCGGGAGGAGGCCAGGCGCCGCGCGGAGGAGCAGCGGCGGCAGGAGTCTAGGCACCGCGCGGAGGAGGAGGGGCGCCAGAAGGCCAGGCGCCGCGCCTGGCAGGAGAGGGAGCAGTGCCTCAGGGAGGAGGCGCTGCTACGTGCGCCGCCGCTACCTCGGGTGGCTCCGGACCCCCACTCGGCCTGGGAGGAGGCCCTGTGGTCTCCGTGGGCATATGTTTAATCAAATATAGTTTAAATTTTCATTTTCATTTTGTTTTTGGTTTTTCTCGATTTTGCGGCGCGTCCGCGCGTTGGGCGCAGCGTGCGACCCAAACGGACACGTGGACGCGGGCCGTTGTCCGGGTGTCCGTTCGGCCACCCAAACGATCCAAAACAGACGAACCAGCGCGTCCATTTGGGTCGCCCGGTTGGAGATGCCCTGAGGCCGGTAGAGAATGACTGATTGATCTATTGTTGCCCGGCCCCTCTCGTCTTATCTTGTCCGATTTCAATCGCGCTGGTATTTGGAAGCGCAGACAGAGAAAGAGAGAGAGAGCCGAGGTAACTATCGTACAAATCAGACAGGTCGATTACAGTAGTAATTCTACAACTTGCTCTTGCATGCAACAAAGTAAAATTAGAGAAGTTGTTGGCAGCACAAAACCGTACTGACGTACGGATGTACATAGTACATGTAGTGGGCACGCACGAGGTAGCCAAGGCAGTACTACAACTGGCAATTATAAGCTCGTGGGTAGGACAGGACACGTATACAACACAGGATACCTACGTAAGATATATAGGACGGCGGCCGTTTCCTTCTCAACACGTAGCGTCTCCGGTTTCAGCAATGTTGTGCTCTCTACGTACCTACTCGGTTTCACATGCTTGCCTGTGGCCACGTGTCGGCTTTAATGTGTGTTTTGCATTGTAGCGCAACATGCACATTACATCTCACTTACCAAAATTGGCTAAGCCGCTCAGCGCTTGCTGCTCTCGTACGTCCGTCCTCCACTGACATATCTACATATATGTCCTCTCCACGACGTTTACATGTAACTACTCCCTAACTAAAACAACCATAAGAATTATGAAACCGAGGAATTACATCCCATATCGTCTCAACGAATGCCAGCCAATTGATTGCTTGTTTGGATCTTCAACGATCGGAAACCCGTAGACATGGATTGGTGGAAAGACCTCGCAATGTCCGAGAAGCCAAGCCAGCTAAACATGCGAATAAAAAATGGGTATTATAGTGTTATTTTACAGGTTACCAAATGTAGGAGCATATGTTTTCTCCAAAAAAAAAAATCTCGATAATTTCAGTTTTTGTTCACTCAAATTTTACCGATACAGTACCGGGTTTTATTGCATTGCACCAACTAGAAACCATACACAACCACGCGTGAACCCACACACACACACAACGACTAGATGGGATGAATAGCAATTTACCAAAATTACCGACATATAGCAAAAACAATCTCGATGCATGGGAAGAGAGTTTCACTAGTAGAAAAGAAGGCTTTAGTTTTTTTTTGCTCCAAAGAGCATTAGCACCTGTTTTGGTACCAACCTAGACTAAAGAGGGTCATTAGCAGCGTTTGTGCGGTCTGGACGTCCAGGGGACCAGCCGTGACACGAACCGGTGCTAAAGGTTTGTCGCCAGGCACGTGGCAGCCGTGAAACCTTTAGCACCGGTTCGTGACATGAACCGGTGTTAAAGGAAAACATTAGCACCCGTTCGTGTCACGAACCGGTGCTAAAGCTCCCCTTTGCCCTATATATTCTGATCACCCCCAACCAGCCCTCACTCCATTTTTTCTTGGTGGAACGTGTGAGGGTTGTGTGCTTGCTTGCTTTTCTTTGCCATGCACATGAGGTGCTCGATGAAATATCTGAGAGAATGATGCCGCTTGATTTCACACAAAACAAAAATGATATAAGGTGCCGGAGCAACACTTAAGCTTTCTCCTCTTTCTTTCCTCATCGATCAAGGTTAAGCAACTTGACCCTTTCATTTGTATAGTGGTAATTTCTACTATTTATGTATATTATGATGTTTTGTAATGGTTTTTTGATAAACTTAATTATATGATGTAGATGAACCGACAGCAATGGATGTACGTTGACCGACGCCTACCCGAGTTCAATTCGGGCCTGAAAGATTTTCTCCGTGTGGCTGAGGAAAACCCACAGGCGGATGGTTTTACGTGTTGTCCATGTGTTGATTGCCAGAACTTAAAGCAATACCGTAAATGGCAAGTCCTTCACTCCCACCTGCTTTGGAAAGGTTTCATGCCCAGTTATAATTGTTGGACCAAGCATGGAGAAAGAGGGGTTATGATGGAAGACAATGAAGAAGAAGAAGAGGATGATGATATGTACGCTAACTACAGTGATACTGCAACAGAGCATGATGAAGATGAAGAGGCTGGGGGAGTTGAAGATGAAGAGGCATCAGATGAGCCCGTTGATGATGATCTTCGTCGGGCCATCGCTGATGCACACCGAGAAGCAAAAACTGAAAACGAGAAGCGGAAGTTAAAGGGCATGTTAGAGGATCACAAAAAATGTTGTACCCAACTTGTGAAGATGGAAACACAAAGCTCGGTACCACACTGGAGTTGCGAGGACAAAGTTTAGTTTAAGGGGGAGAGACTGTAATATCCCAAGATTTGGGGTTACAAAAGAAGAGGAAACAAATATATGCATTGCATTCATGCATAGAAAATCCGGAGATTTTTCGCGCTTTCTAGTAAAACATGTCACAGTAACTGAAATTTCACTTGAGTTGATCGAATTGAACTAGATCATCAAGTCAAGTGCTATAAACCTCAATGTGAACTTTGCAAAAACCTTGTTTTGGGTAGAGATGATTTGATCTATGGGTTAGATCAAATGGAACTAAAACCAACACAATAACACATTAATCAAGGATCAATTGCTTGATCTTATAAAATGTCATAATATGGTATTCCTTGCCATAACATATGAACATCTATTCAATTGCAAATCAAGTAACAATAAAATGGAGAAACTATTCTTAACTTATCTTTTTCCATGTCTTAAACTAAACTATGGTCCTACCATGAACCGCATGGTATTCATTCCACTTCATTCTTGGATTCATGACAGGGAAATCCACACATGATACAAACTGAAACTTCCACCATGATACATGGCTTTAGTTAGCGGCCCAATGTTCTTCTCTAACATATGCATACTCAAACCATTTGATCATGAAATCGCACTTACTTCGGACAAGACGAACATGCATATCATCTCACATGATATCCAACAAAGGTAAAGTTGATGGCGTCCCCAGAAAACATGGTTACCGCTCAACAAGCAACTTATAAGAACTAAGACACATGACTACATATTCATCACCACAATAGTTTTTAAGCTATTTGTCCCATGAGCTATATATTGCAAAGATAAAGGAATGAAATTTTAAAGGTAGCACTCAAGTAATTTACTTTGGAATGGCAGAAAAATACCGCATAGTAGGTAGATATGGTGGACACAAATGTCATGGGTTTTGGCTCAAGGTGTTTGGATGCACGAGAAGCATTTCCTCTCAGTACAAGGTTTGGGCTAGCAAGGTTGTTTGAAGCAAACACAAGTATGAACAGGTACAGCAAAACTCACACAAGAACATATTGCAAGCATTATAAGACTCTACACGGTCTTCCTTGTTGTTCAAACATTTTACCCGAAAATATCTAGACTTAGAGAGACCAATCATGCAAACCAAATTAAACAAGCTCTACGGTAGTTCTTCATTAATAGATTAAACTACATGATGCAAGAGCTTAAACATGATCTATGAGAGCTCAAACAATTGCCAAGTTGCCAAACCATATGCAGCATTTTCCGATTCCAACCAAATAGCAATTTAACGAAGCAATTTCAGCCTTCGCCATGAACATTAAAGCACAATTAAGAACACAAGTGTTCCATATGAAAAAGCGGAGCGTAATATCTCCAATATAAGAATGGTGAGATCCAACTTTATTCAAACCAAAACGAAAATAAAAGCAAACCGATGCTCCAAGTAAAGAACATAAAATGTGATGGAATAAAAATATAGTTTCACTAGAAGTGACCTGATAATGTTGTCGATGAAGAAGGGGATGCCTTGGGCATCCCCAACCTTAGATGCTTGAGTCTTCTTAAAATATGCAGGGATGAACCACCGGGGCATCCCCCAGCTTAGAACTTTCACTCTTCTTGATCATAGTATATCATCATCTTCTCTTGACCCTTGAAAACTTCCTCCACACCAAACTTCAAGCAAACTCATTAGAGGGTTAGTGCATAATCAAAAATTCACACATTCAGAGATGACACAATCATTCTTAACACTTCTGGACATTGCACAAAGCTTCTGAAAGTTAATGGAACAAGGAAACTCATTCAACATAGCAAAAGCGGCAATGCGAAATAAAAGGCAGAATCTGTCAAAAACAGAACAGTCCGTACAGACGAATCTGGCAGGGGCACTTAACTTGCTCAAATGGAAAAACTCGAAACTAATGAAAGTTGCGTACATATATGAGGATCACGCTCGTAAATTTTCAGATTTTTTAGATTTTTTTACAGAGAGCTCTGCGAGAATTCGTGTCAGACAGCAATGCTGTTTCTGCGCAGCAATCCAAATATAGCATCAAATTTAGCATAGAAACTTTACTTGGCACAAAAACATGATAAGGAGAGGTTGCTACAGGTAGTAAACAACTTCCAAGACTCAACAATACAGTAAATACAATTTAACTTGGGTTATCTCCCAAGAAGTGCTTTTCTTTAACGCCTTTCAGCTAGGCGCAGAAAGTGCAAATCAAGTATTTTCAAGAGATGATGCATCAACATTATTATTTTTCTTACGAACACAACTTGTTGCAGAGGGTACCTTAGATGCTCCATTATCTAAATTTTCTAGTGTGGTGCTAGGGGTTTTATCAATTTTCGGCCTAGAATAATTCTTTGGTTTAGGCACCTTAGAGGCATACATGAATTTTTGCTCTTTACCCACATAAGCTTTCTCCTTAAACTTAAGAGAAGAAAAAGTTGAACCCAAGGTTCCCATAGCCTTTTCAAGTTCACCAATCCTATTGATTTGATTATCATGGACAACACAAGTTCCTAGGACACTAATTCTTTCATCAATTCCTCCTAAGGATTTATCAAGTTCATCGAGTTTTATCAAGTAACATTTCCAATTTGGTTTCAACACTTGGAAATTTTTTCTCTATGGTTTCCAATTTTTTCATAACATCCTCAAGAGAGATTTAAATTTTAACTTCATTAACAGGTGGTATTCCAACTAGACTCTCAATGATGCAACTAGCTTCTAAAGTGAGAGTACCTAGGAAATTACCTCCCGAAAGAGTATCAAGAACATACCTATTCCAACTAGATAAGCCAACATTAAAGTTCCTTAGAAGGATAATAGTCGAGTGTTTCTTAATGCACCTATGATGAGCATTACTAATTATGTACCAAGCATATTTAAAACTTTCTCCACCTTGTTGCTTAAAAGAACGAACTTCAACTTCAGGATTACTCATTATAACAGTAATAAAAGTAAACTAAGCAAGTAGAATAAAGACAAGTAACTAATTTTTGTTGTGTTTTTGATATAGAGCTAGTAAATAAGACAAAAAGTAAAGTAACTATTTTTTTTGTGTTTTTAGATATGAAGCAAACAAGACAGTAAATAAAAATAAAGTAAAGCAAGATAAAAACAAAGTAAAGAGATTGGAAGTGGAGACTCCCCTTGCAGCGTGTCTTGATCTCCCCGGCAACGGTGCCAGAAATTTAGCTTGATACGCGTAGATGCACACGTCCGTTGGGAACCCCAAGTGGAAGGTATGATGCGTATAGAAGCAAGTTTCACTCAGTATGAAACCAAGGTTATCGAACCAGTAGGAGCCAAGAAGCACGTGAAGGTTGTTGGTGGAGGAGTGTAGTGTCAACACCCGGATTTTTAAGTCCGGATGCCTATTATGTCATACATCGCAATCCCAGGAATATTTTTGTTGCGAGGCATAATAGTTAAGTATCACAGTCATCATTCATTACAAACCATAAAGTCTTACAAATTGGAATCACATGATCCATATTACACAAATAGTTGATCTAATGATCAACGAACTGGTCAACGAACAAACATAAGTTCATAGCTGAAGCGTAAGATACAAGGACTCTATAGTCCACAGTCCAACGCTTGACGTTAGCAAACTCCTAGTTGTTGTAGACATCCTGCTGACCGTCCTCCTCGTACTGCTGCTCCTCTTCATAGTCTGGCCATTTGAATAGCCAGGGACACAGCCGTGAGTACTTTATGTACTCGCAAACTAATACTAGTGTAAGTGCTAGCATTTCTAGTAAAGGGGTGCTAAGCTCTAGTTTCTTTGCATAAAGCCAATTTTAGTTTGCAAGTATTTGCTAAAGACTTATTCCTGTGCTAACTAACTCAAGTGGGAACATTAGTGTCATTCCCACAACTGCGGTGTGTTTCAATATAAACCAGTCACCATTCACCATTCATTTCATCCATATGTTCAAATTCTAATACGGAAACCGTATGGCCTTTCGAACCGTCCGTAGCAGTGGACACGGCTATTCGAATAGGTTTACACTCTGCAGAGGTTGCACACTTGTGCCACAACATTTGATTTCATCCGTCGGGATTTCCCGAATCATCATAACACAGTACGCGGATCATCAACCATAACCTTTCATTTACTAACCCTAGTATGAGCACCTCTCCCCATGAGCTTGGCCTCCCAGTGAAGACCAACTGTCAACCTAGGAACTGCACAGGGCTTGGCCGTACAATTCACTTCAATTCACATCATCTCTCAACAACGGAGGCAGCCTCGGCATAACCCCTATGATGTGTGTTTAGAGGGAACTCAGACTAAGGTACATAAACTTCTAGTTAAGCCCTTACCCATAATCAGGTATTGTGGGGGTACACAATAGTTGGAAAGGTATCGCATCCAAACCAATATTAGTTTTTGATCAAAAATCACTATCTTCTCTCGGTCATATTCACCTTCAAAAATTCATTTCATAACTTTCATCATCATCATTATTTTACCACACATGTTCCCATCTAGAGTAGTCATTTGTAATTTAGCACTAGCATCTAAGTATGAGGAGTGCTAAGTACTTTGCTTTGCTTCTAGGCTAACTTTGATACTCTTGTACTAATCTAACATTAACCCTATTGCATTATGAATCAACAGTACATGGATAAAATAACGGTAAGTAAAGCTTGAAATTAAAACTGGGAAGTAGGCTCATAAACATAAAGTAAATGGGTGATTCTTTGCTCATGATGAGCTTGCACTTTGCAAGAGTATTATCTTGCCTTGGTTGGGAAACTGGTCAAAGTGGTCTTCTTCTCCTTGACAATAGACCTCCTCCTCCTCTTGATACTCCTCGGTACTAGTGATGTCTACGTTCCCCCTCCTTTCCTGTAGACAGTGTTGGGCCTCCAAGTGCAGAGGTTTGTAGAACAGCAGCAAGTTTCCCTTAAGTGGATCACCCAAGGTTTATCGAACTCAGGGAGGAAGAGGTCAAAGATATCCCTCTCATGCAACCCTGCAACCACAAAGCAAGAAGTCTCTTGTGTCCCCAACACACCAATAGGTGCACTAGTTCGGCGAAGAGATAGTGAAATACAGGTGGTATGAATATGTATGAGCAGTAGCAACGGTGCCAGAAAATAGCTTGCTGGCGTGTAGTTGATGGTGGTAGTATTGCAGCAGTAGTAACACAGTAAAACAGTAAACAAGCGGTAGTAACTCAGCAGTATTTAGGAACAAGGCCTAGGGATTACACTTTCACTAGTGGACACTCTCAACATTGATCACATAACGAGAATAGATAAATGCATACTCTACACTTTTGTTGGATGATGAACACATTGCGTAGGATTACACGAACCCTCAATGCCGGAGTTAACAAGCTCCACAATAATGCTCATGTTTAAGTAACCTTAAGTGTAAGATAGATCAAAACGACTAAACCAAGTACTAGCATAGCATGCACACTTGTCACCTTCATGCATATGTAGGAGGAATAGATCACATCAATATTATCATAGCAATAGTTAACTTCGCAATCTACAAGAGATCATGATCATAGCATAAACCAAGTACTAACACGGTGCACGCATTGTCACCTTTGCACACATGCAGGAGGAATAAAACTACTTTAATAACACATCACTAGAGTAGCACATAGATAGTAGTGATACAAAACTCAGATGAATCTCAATCATGTAAAGCAGCTCATGAGATCATTGTATTGAATTACATAGGAGAGAGATTAACCACATAGCTACCGGTACAGCCCCAAGCCTCGATGGAGAACTACTCCCTCCTCATGGGAGCAGCAGCGGTGATGAAGATGGCGGTGGAGATGGCAGCGGTGTTGATGGAGAAGCCTTCGGGGGCACTTCCCCGCTCCGGCAGGGTGCCGGAACAGAGACTCCTGTCCCCCAGATCTTGGCTTCGCGACGGCGGCGGCTCTGGAACTTTTCTCGTATCGTGGCTTTTTCCGTAAGGGTTTTCGATGCAGGGGCTTTAAATAGGCGGAAGGGCAGCCTCAGAGGGTCGAAGAGGCGGCCAGGGGGTAAGGCGGCGCGGGCCAACCCTAGGCCGCGCCGGCCACCCTCCTGGTGGGCCTGTGGCCCCCCTCTGGTCCTTCCCGGGTGTTCTGGAAGCTTCGTGGAAAAATAGGAACCTGGGCGTTGATTTCGTCCAATTCCGAGAATATTTCGTTACTAGGATTTCGAAACCAAAAACAGCGAGAAAACGGAAGCTGGCACTTCGGCATCTTGTTAATAGGTTAGTTCCGAAAACGCATAAATACGACATATAATGTGCATAAAACATGTAGGTATCATCAATAAAGTGGCATGGAACATAAGAAATTATCGATACGTTGGAGACGTATCGGCATCCCCAAGCTTAGTTACGCTCGTCCCGAGCGAGGTAAAACGATAACAAAGATAATTTCTTAAGTGACATGCCATCATAAACTTGATCATATTGTAAACATATGTAATGAATGCAGCGATCAAAACAATGGTAATGACATGAGTAAACAAGCTGAATCATAAAGCAATGACTTTTCATGAATAGCACTTTCAAGACAGGCATCAATAAGTCTTGCATAAGAGTTAACTCATAAAGCAATAATTCAAAGTAGAGGTATTGAAGCAACACAAAGGAAGATTAAGTTTCAGCGGTTGCTTTCAACTTGTAACATGTATATCTCATGGATATTGTCAACATAAAGTAATATAACAAATGCAATATGCAAGTATGTAGGAATCAATGCACAGTTCACACAAGTGTTTGCTTCTTGAGGTGGAGAGAGATAGGTAAACTGACTCAACATAAAAAGTAAAAGAATGGCCCTTCAAAGAGGAAAGCATCGATTGCTGTATTCGTGCTAGAGCTTTGATTTTGAAAACATATAGAGAGCATAAAAGTAAAGTTTTGAGAGGTGTTTGTTGTTGTCAACGAATGGTAGTGGGCACTCTAACTACCTCATCAACCAGACTTTCAAGAGCGGCTCCCATGAAGGACGTTATCTCTACCAGCAAGGTAGATCATCCCTCTTCTCTTTTGTTTACACATGTACTTTAGTTTAGTTTTTCTTTATTTATGGATGACACTCCTCCCAACCTTTTGCTTACACAAGCCATGGCTAACCGAATCCTCGGGTGCCTTCCAACATTCACATACCATGGAGGAGTGTCTATTTGCAAAATTAAGTTGCTTACTGATGAATCGAGCAAAACATGTGAAGAGAATTATTAATGCAAGTTAATTAATTGAGGCTGGGAACCTCATTGCCAGCTCTTTTTGCAAAATTATTGGATAAGCGGATGAAGCCACTAGTCCATTGTGAAAGTCTGTCGAAGTAAATGACAAGATCGAAAGATAAAACACCACATACTTCCTCATGAGCTATAAAACATTGACACAAATAAGAGGTAATAAATTTTGAATGGTTTAAAGGTAGCACTCAAGCAATTTACTTTGGAATGGCGGAGAAATACCATGTAGTAGGTAGGTATGGTGGACACAAATGGCATAGTGGTTGGCTCAAGGATTTGGATGCATGAGAAGTATTCCCTCTCGATACAAGGCTTAGGCTAGCAAGGTTATTTGAAGCAAACTCAAGGATGAACTGGTGCAGCAAAACTCACATAAAAGACATATTATAAACATTATAAGACTCTACACCGTCTTCCTTGTTGTTCAAACTCAATACTAGAAATTATCTAGACCTTAGAGAGACCAATTATGCAAACCAAATTTTAGCATGCTCTATGTATTTCTTCACTAATAGGTGCAAAGTATATGATGCAAGAGCTTAAACATGAGCACAACAATTGCCAAGTATCACATTACCCAAGACATTATAGCAATTACTACATGTGGCATTTTCCAATTCCAACCATATAACAATTTAACGAAGAAGAAACTTCGCCATGAATATTATGAGCTAAGAACACATGTGTTCATACGAACCAGCGGAGCGTGTCTCTCTCCCACACAAGGATGAACTTATTCAGAGAACTAAGATAACAAAACAAAAACAAAAATAAAAGCACACGAGACGCTCCAAGTAAAGTACATAAGATGTGACCGAATAAAAATATAGTTTCACTAGAAGAAACCTGATAAGTTGTCGATGAAGAAGGGGATGCCTTGGGCATCCCCAAGCTTAGACGCTTGAGTCTTCTTAAAATATGCAGGGATGAACCACCGGGGCATCCCCAAGCTTAGACCTTTCACTCTTCTCGATCACATTATATCACCCTCTTCTATTGACCCTTGAAAACTTCCTTCACACCAAACTTCAAGCAAACTCATTAGAGGGTTAGTGCATAATCAAAATTCACATGTTCAGAGGTGACACAATCATTCTTAACACTTCTGGACATTGCACAAAACTTCTGAAAGTTAATGGAACAAAGAAACTCATTCAACTTAGCAAAAGCGGCAATGCGAAATAAAAGGCAGAATCTGTCAAAAACAGAACAGTTCGTAAAGACGAATTTTAAGATGGCACCAGACTTGCTCAAATGGAAAAACTCAAAACTAATGAAAGTTGCGTACATATCTGAGGATCACGCTCGTAAATTGGCAGATTTTTTCGAATTTTCTACAGAGAACTAGGCCCAGATTCGTGACAGACAGCAATGCTGTTTCTGCGCAGCAATCCCAAATATAACATCAACTTTGACATAGAAACTTTACTTGGCACAACAAAACACAAAACTAAGATAAGGAGAGGTTGCTACAGTAGTAAACAACTTCCAAGACTCAAATATAAAACAAAGTACTGTAGTAAAAAAAACACATGGGTTATCTCCCAAGAAGTTCTTTCTTTATAGCCATTAAGATGGGCTCAGCGATTTTAATGATGCACTCGCAAGAAATAGTATTTGAGGCAAAAGAGAGCATCAAGAGGCAAATTCAAAACACATTTAAGTCTAACATGCTTCCTATGCATAGGAATCTTGTAAATAAACAAGTTCATGAAGAGCAAAGTAACAAGCATAGGAAGATAAAACAAGTGTAGCTTCAAAAATTTCAGCACATAGAGAGGTGTTTTAGTAACATGAAAATTTCTACAACCATATTTTCCTCTCTCATAATAACTTTCAGTAGCATCATGAGCAAACTCAACAATATAACTATCACATAAAGCATTCTTATCATGAGTCTCATGCATAAAATAATTACTACTCCCAACATAAGCATAATCAATTTTATTAGTTGTAGTGGGAGCAAATTCAACAAAGTAGCTATCAAATATAGGAGGTATATTGTAATCATAATCAAATTTATCCTCCATAACAGGTGGTAACAAAAGACTACTATCATTATAATCATCATAAATAGGAGGCAAAGTATCATCAAAGTAAATTTTCTCCTCAATGCTTGGGGGACTAAAAATATCATGCTCATCAAAGCCAGCTTCCCCAAGCTTAGAATTTTCCATAGCATTAGCAACAATGGTGTTCAAAGCATTCATATTAATATGTTCCATGGGTTTTTTAATTTTCGCATCAAACCATCCATGTCTTAAATCAGGAAATAGAATAAAAAGGTCATTGTTGTTCATTATGCCTAACTAGTGTAAACAAGAAACCAAATGTCGCAATTGCAGAGTCTAAAGGAAATAGCTTCGAGTACTTACAACGGCGCCGGAAAATAGCTTAGTAGCCGAGGTCCGGAGTGTGAGTACCTTTTACCTTTCCTCCCGGCAACGGCGCCGAGAAAAGTGCTTGATGTCTACGTTCCCCCTCCTTTCCTGTAGACGGTGTTGGGCCTCCAAGTGCGAGAGGTTTGTAGAACAGCAGCAAGTTTCCCTTAAGTGGATCACCCATGGTTTATCGAACTCAGGGAGGAAGAGGTCAAAGATATCCCTCTCATGCAACCCTGCAACCACAAAGCAAGAAGTCTCTTGTGTCCCCAACACACCAATAGGTGCACTAGTTCGGCGAAGAGATAGTGAAATACGGGTGGTATGAATATGTATGAGCGGTAGCAACGGTGCCGAGAAAATAGCTTGTCGGCGTGTAGTTGATGGTGGTAGTATTGCGCAGTAGTAACACGGTAAAACGATAAACAAGCGGTAGTAACTCAGCGAGTATTTAGGAACAAGGCCTAGGGATTACACTTTCACTAGTGGACACTCTCAACATTGATCACATAACGAGAATAGATAAATGCATACTCTACACTTTTGTTGGATGATGAACACATTGCGTAGGATTACACGAACCCTCAATGCCGGAGTTAACAAGCTCCACAATAATGCTCATGTTTAAGTAACCTTAAGTGTAAGATAGATCAAAACGACTAAACCAAGTACTAGCATAGCATGCACACTTGTCACCTTCATGCATATGTAGGAGGAATAGATCACATCAATATTATCATAGCAATAGTTAACTTCGCAATCTACAAGAGATCATGATCATAGCATAAACCAAGTACTAACACGGTGCACGCACTTGTCACCTTTGCACACATGCAGGAGGAATAAAACTACTTTAATAACACATCACTAGAGTAGCACATAGATAGTAGTGATACAAAACTCAGATGAATCTCAATCATGTAAAGCAGCTCATGAGATCATTGTATTGAATTACATAGGAGAGAGATTAACCACATAGCTACCGGTACAGCCCCAAGCCTCAATGGAGAACTACTCCCTCCTCATGGGAGCAGCGGCGGTGATGAAGATGGCGGTGGAGATGGCAGCGGTGTTGATGGAGAAGCCTTCCGGGGCACTTCCCCGCTCCGGCAGGGTGCCGGAACGGAGACTCCTGTCCCCCAGATCTTGGCTTCGCGACGGCGGCGGCTCTGGAACTTTTCTCGTATCGTGGCTTTTTCCGTAAGGGTTTTCGATGCAGGGGCTTTAAATAGGCGGAAGGGCAGCCTCAGAGGGTCGAAGAGGCGGCCAGGGGGTAAGGCGGCGCGGGCCAACCCTAGGCCGCGCCGGCCACCCTCCTGGTGGGCCTGTGGCCCCCCTCTGGTCCTTCCGGGTGTTCTGGAAGCTTCGTGGAAAAATAGGAACCCGGGCGTTGATTTCGTCCAATTCCGAGAATATTTCGTTACTAGGATTTCTGAAACCAAAAACAGCAGAAAACGAGAGCTGGCACTTCGGCATCTTGTTAATAGGTTAGTTCCAGAAAACGCATAAATACGACATATAATGTGCATAAAACATGTAGGTATCATCAATAAAGTGGCATGGAACATAAGAAATTATCGATACGTTGGAGACGTATCAACTAGCGTCTAAAATACGAATACGGGGTACACAATCATCATACCAATTTATTTACTAACTAAGCACACACATGATTTACACAACCTAAACTAGCATCACATATTACTATTGGGTTGGTGGATGGGTTGGTCTTATTTAAGAAAAATAATTTCCTCTCATACTAATCTTGAGTGTTATTTTCATTTATTTAGAGAAATAGTTTCCTCTCATTATTCTATTACGATTTAATTTCTCTCATGAATAATGTATGACCTAGGTTGACCCAAGTCAACCTCTTCATACTTATCATTCAAGAAAATGATTTAAATGAGGTGTAGCTCCTCATACAATTTAATCTTAGCATGGTAAAGATTTAATATCATCAACAAACCATATGAGATTTTTATGACCAGAGTCTCCACCTCATCTTGGATTGTTCATGACAAGATTTAAATGGAAGAAAATAATCCCATATGATTTACTAATATTTTTGGGACAATAGTTTTGACTAGAAGTAGTCATATAGTCCTTTAATTTAACTAGGCCATGATCATACACAGTAAGCATGGCATATTTTTGTAAAAACAATTAGTATAAATTTAAAGTGATTTATAGGAGTTGGAATTAACTTAAAAGCAATTGTGGTTGATTTTTAATAATTTTTCTAAGGCAGAAAAGTCCCTGTCTTGTTTATTTTCTCACTTAAATTCTATAATAGATCTAGGGTTCAAACCAGTGGAATTGTGTAGATAATTTCCTAAGGTTTCCAAATATATAAAATTTGTAAAATTTGGTTGGGTGGATTTTATTCTATTTAATTTTGAAAACAGCATCTGAGAGTAATTCCCTAATTTCGAAAATTTAAATTCAAACTGGTGGGCTTAGGCGGGAAAGGTTACTGGGCTACACAGGGGAGAAAAATGTGGGCCGGCCCAGTTCTGCGTCTAGCGCAGCGGGCCGTCTGACGGGCGGGGGCCACGCGTCAGTGGGATTCACTCACCGAATCGGTACGCTGCGTGGGAAGCGTTGGATTAGGCGATGATCCAACGACTGGAGGTTGTCGTCGTCGACGGCGAGAAGCAGAGGCGAGCGCGGCGGAGGTAGGGGGTGGGCGCGGAGTGTTGGCGACGTCCAGGCGAAGCTGACGCGCGTGATTGTGGGGAAAACAAGGGGCTACAGCGGCGAGGAGCTTGACGGGAGCTCGCAGATCATGGCGGGCAGTCGTGGATGCTCTCGTCATCTGCGGCGTTCCCGCGGGCCAGCGAGCGTGTCCAGGCGCGTCAGGGTGAGGTGAGGCGTCGACTGGCGGTGAGAGTGAGGGCGGAGGTGACGCAGGGCGGTGGGCGTCGTCACGCTCTGGCGCATCCAGGGCTGGCGCCATGCGCGCTCTGGCGCGTCCAGGGCATGCCTGGGCGTGTCTGGGCACGTCAATGCTCGCGTGTGCACGCGTGGGCTTGGTCAAGGGAGTGCACGGGCGTGTTCAGGGAAGTGAGAGGAGGCTGCCAGACATGGTGGTGCTGCACTGAGGTGAGAGGGGAGAGAGAGGGCATGGTGTGGCCATGCCATGCCATGGCATGGTCATGCCATTGTCACTGAGGGCAAGTGGAGGGGTGGCACTGGTGCTGATGGATGTGGTGAAGTGAGAGGGAGATGCCAGGGTGCAGATAGGGTCAAGGTTGGACCAAGTCCAAGGTAAAATTTTAGTATGGGCTCAATTCTTTACCATGCCTGCAAGGTGTTCGACCAAATGGCCGAAAGAAATTTATTTTAGAATTTTGGAAAGATTTTTGGTGGGTTGTAATGGATAATATTTGGAGTGGATTGATGGTGGTGGTGATCAAAATGGTGTTGATTTGCAAAATCACATATTGCATATGATCTTCATTTTAATAAAAAGTCCCCACTTTGCTTGCCTGCCATTTGAAATAGTGATGGAATTTTGGGGTGTGGTCTTGAGCAAAGTTGTAGTCCTTGATGTTGTCTTGCATGAGGTGAAAAGAAATGGTCAAGTGTAGAAGTAAAAACTCAAAAGCTAGGGGCTCAAAGTGAGTACTAGGTTAAAAATGTCCGACATGACCATATCACATGTGAGCTCATATTTGTCTCAATTTTGATTTGAATGATGTTTGATGGTTTCCAAAGTTGTTAATATATGTTGAGTATCCATTTACACTCAAGGGTGCAAACCAAAATGGTCTATATCAAAGATTTGTAAAAATGGCTTAAGCCTTATGTGTGGGTGAATTGGAGTTTTATATTTTCTTTTCTATTTGATTTTTATTTGACCTTGGATGATCAAGTGATCATTGCTAGGGTTTTAGAGTGAGAGAGAACACACAAGCAAGTATCATGGCAATTGCACACTCAAAAATAAATACCAAGGTGCTCTATATGCATGATCCTATATGATATGAAAAAGTTTTTGTTAACTCTGATTTTTGGATTCTTGAATTCCTCTCTTGTTCATTTTATTGAAATTTGGGATGTTACAAACCCTTCCCCCTTACAAAAGATCTCGTCCCGAGATCGAGAGAAAACTAGGTACTAAAGAGATCGGGGTATTCTTTCTTCATGTCTTCTTCGCGCTCCCAAGTGGCTTCTTCTTCAGTGTGATTGGTCCACTGAATCTTCAAGAACTTGATACTCCTGGTGCGGGTGGTCCTGTATGCTTCTTCCAGGATGCGAATAGGCACTTCGCGGTACATCAAGTTCGTGTTGATATCCACCGAACGGTGATCTATATTCTTGAATACTTCGGTCTTCTCTGGTACTTCCAGGCATTTCCGGAGCAGTGAGATGTGAAACACATTGTGCACAGCTGCCATTTCTTCAGGTAGTTCCAGTTGATAGGACACTTCACCTCGGCGACTCAGAACTTTGAAGGGTCCAACATATCGGGGCGCGAGTTTTCCTTTCGGCTGAAATCTTTGCATTCCTTTGAGGGGTGACACCTTGAGGTAGACAAAATCTCCAATCTCAAAGGTCATCTCTCGGCGTCTCCGGTCGGCGTAGCTCTTCTGTCTTGACTGCGCAGTCTTGAGATACTCGCGGATCTTGTGCACCTTCTCTTCGGCTTCACGAAGAACATCTGGTCCAAAAACTTGGCTTTCTCCGACTTCTGACCAGTTCAGAGGGGTACGGCATTTCCTTCCGTACAGGGCTTCAAAGGGGGCCATCTGTAAGCTGACTTGATAACTGTTGCTGTACGAGAATTCTGCATATGGCAAGCAGTCTTCCCACTTGGATGCATATTCCAGTACACAGGCTCTTAACATATCTTCTAGTATCTGATTAACTCTCTTGGTCTGTCCGTCAGTCTGGGGGTGATAAGCTGTGCTGAAGTTCAAACGAGTTCCGAGTCCTTCATGCACTTTCTGCCAGAATCTTGAGGTGAACTATGATCCTCTATCTGACACAATTGACTTCGGGGTTCCCTGCAGGGCGACTATCCTGGAGATGTATAACTCAGCTAACTTTGGTCCTTGGTATGTGGTCTTGACAGGGATGAAATGTGCAACCTTGGTCAACCTATCGATGACTACCCAGATGGAGTCATTTCCTCTGCTGGATTTGGGCAATCCTGTGATAAAGTCCATACCGACAGAATCCCATTTCCACTCAGGAATCTGTAAAGGTTGCAACAGTCCTGCGGGTCGTTGGTGTTCTGCCTTGACTCGTTGACAGATATCACACTTGGCGATGTAACTTCCTATCTCTCGCTTCATTCCGTGCCACCAGAATTGTTCCTTCAGGTCTTGGTACATCTTGGTTCCTCCGGGATGAATGGAATACAGGGTGTCGTGAGCTTCCTTCAGTATGACTTGCTTCAACTCTGAATCTGACGGTACACACAGGCGACCGTTATACCAAAGTACTCCTTCTTCATCTATGGTGAATCCTGGTGTTGGAGATATGCCCAAGAGGCAATAATAAAATGGTTATTATAATATATCTTTGTGTTTATGATAATGTTTACATACCATGCTATAATTGTATTAACCGGAACATTGATACATGTGTGTTATGTAAACAACAAGAAGTCCCTAGTGAAGCCTCTTAACTAGCTTGTTGATTAATAGATGATTAGTTTCATAATCATGAACATTGGATGTTATTGATAACAAGGTTATATCATTATATGAATGATGTAATGGACACACCCAATTAAGCATAGCATAAGATCACGTCATTAAGTTATTTGCTATAAGCTTTCGATTCATAGTTACCTAGTCCTTATGACCATGAGATCATGTAAATCACTTATACCGGAAAGGTACTTTGATTACATCAAACGCCACTGCGTAAATGGGTGGTTATAAAGGTGGGATTAAGTATCCGGAAAGTATGAGTTGAAGCATATGGATCAACGAGTGGGATTTGTCCATCCCGATGACGGATAGATATACTCTGGGCCCTCTCGGTGGAATGTCGTCTAATGTCTTGCAAGCATATGAATAAGTTCATAAGAGACCACATACCACGGTACGAGTAAAGAGTACTTGTCAGGAGACGAGGTTGAACAAGGTATAGAGTGATACCGATGATCAAACCTCGGACAAGTAAAATATCGCGTGACAAAGGGAATTGGTATCGTTTGTGAATGGTTCATTCGATCACTAAGTCATCGTTGAATATGTGGGAGCCATTATGGATCTCCAGATCCCGCTATTGGTTATTGGTCGGAGAGAGTTCTCAACCATGTCTACATAGTTCGCGAACCGTAGGGTGACACACTTAAGGTTTGATGTTGTAATAGTAGAACTTGAATATGGAATGGAGTTCGAAGTTTTGTTCGAAGTCTCGGATGAGATCCCAGACATCACGAGGAGTTCCGGAATGGTCCGGAGAATAAGATTCATATATAGGAAGTCATTTTATATGTTTGAAAATGATCCGGTGCATTTATGGAAGGTTCTAGAAGGTTCTAGAAAAGTCCGGAAGAAATAACTAAGGAAGGAGGAGTCCCGGAGGGATTCCACCTCCCCATGGCCGGCCAACCCTAGAGGGGGGAGTCCAAGGTGGACTCCACCAAAGGGGCCGGCCACCCCCCTTCATGGAAAGGTGGGAATCCCACTTTGGTGGGAGTCCCACCTTGGGTAGGTTTCCCTACTACATGGAAGGTTTTGGAATCGGGTCTTATTCGAAGACTTGTAGTCCAACACTTGGGGTTCCACCTATACAATGAGGGGCATAGGGGAGGGGGCCGGCCACCACAAGCCACCAAGCTGGCCGCAACCATAGAGGCCGGCCACCCCTCTCCCAAACCCTAGCCGCCCCTCTCTCCTCCACCTCTCCCGCACGCTTAGCGAAGCTCCGCCGGAGTTCTCCATCGCCACCGCCACCACGCCGTCGTGCTGCCGGATTCAAGGAGGAGCTACTACTTCCGCTGCCCGCTGGAACGGGGAGAAGGACGTCGTCTTCATCAACACCGAACGTGTGACCGAGTACGGAGGTGCTGCCCGATTGTGGCACCGTGATGAAGATCTTCTATGCGCTTTTGCAAGCGGCAAGTGATCGTCTACCGCAGCAATAAGAGCCTACTCTTATAGGCTTTGGAAATCTTCAAGGGTGAGTCTCGATCATCCCCTCGTTGCTTCCGTCTTCTAGATTGCATCTTGGCTTGGATTGCGTTCTCGCGGTAGGAAATTTTTTGTTTTCTTTGCAACGAATCCCTACAGTGGTATCAGATCCGTGTCTATGCATAGATGGTTGCACGAGTAGAACACAATGATTTTGTGGGCGTTGATGCTTATGTTGTCTTTAGTTTGAGTACTTTGCATCTTTGTGGCATAGTGGGGTGAAGCGGCTCGGGCTAACTTTACATGACCGCGTTCATGAGATTTGCTCCACGCTCGACATGCAACCTGTATTGCATAAGTTGCTTTGCGGGTGTCTGTCTCTCCTACTATAGTGAAGATTCAATTTACTCTTCTATTGAAAACACTAGTATCACCGTTGTGGTTCATGTTCGTAGGTAGATTAGATCTTACTCGAAAACCCTAAACCACATAAAATATGCAAACCAAATTAGAGACGTCTAACTTGTTTTTGCGGGGTTTGGTGATGTGATATGGCCATGATGTGATGATGAATATGTATGAGATGATCATTATTGTATTGTGGCAACCGGCAGGAGCCTTATGGTTGTCTTTAAATTTCATGTTGAGTAGTATTTCAAAGTAGTTGTTATAGTTGCTACATTAGGTAAACAACCATGAAGACGGCGCCATGGACCTTGACGCTACGCCGACGATGATGGTGATCATGCCCGTTGATGATGGAGATCATGTCCGTGCTTTGGAGATGAAGATCGAAGGCGCAAAGACTAAAGGGCCATATCATATCACATATGAATTGCATGTGATGTTAATCCTTTATGCATCTTATTTTGCTTAGATCGCGACGGTAGCATTATAAGATGATCCCTCACATTAATATCAAGATAATGAAGTGTTCTCCCCTCGTATGCACCGTTGATATAGTTCGTCGTTTCGAAGCATCTCGTGATGATCGGATGTGATAGACTCAACGTTCACATACAACGGGTGTAAGCCATGTTGCACACGCGGAATACTTGGGTTTGCTTGACGAGCCTAGCATGTACAGACATGGCCTCGGGACAACGGAAGCCGAAAGGTTGAACACGAGTCATATGGATGATATGATCAACATGTTGATGTTCACCATTGAAGCTACATCATCTCACGTGATGATCGGTTTTGGTGTAGTGGATGTGGATCGTGTACCACTTAACAACTATGAGGGATGTTGTATTAAGTGGGAGTTCATTAGTAATTAGATTAAAACATGAACTAATTATCATAAACATAGTCTGAGTAGTATTTCGAATTAAATTTGTAGAATTGGCATCCGTTTTTCTACCATGCGTTAGTCTTGTAATTGAGATTGAAATACTGTTAAGTCTGACAATTAACTTTACGGCTGGTACCGTATTGTTAAAGAATCAAGAAATAATTAAGTCCTATTGCAAACTTTTAGTAAACCTCACATTGTTGATTCAAAGAGCTATGGTTTCAATTAGTACCTACAATTATCTTGTCTCCGTGAAACTTGATGTTCAAATTTGTTTGAAAAGTAAGGAGCTGAAAAGTTTTGTTTTCAGAAAGAAGCGAGGTATGAGATATATGCGATATCTAAGACCTTACTGCAAGATGATAGAATATAATCTAGTGAGACTACATAAACTCATAAGTTTTATGGGAATGTATGAAGGTTGAAGACGCCAGGCGTCCCAATCCTCCAACTATTGGGGCACTAACAGTATTCGCATATCCATGAAGTGATCGTCCTTAGTATGCACCATTGCTAAGACTCGTCGTTTCGAAGCATCTCGTGATGATCGGGTGTCATAGATTCCACGAGTTCATACAACGGGTGCAAGCCAGATTTGCACATGCGAATACTAAGGTTAAACTTTACGAGCCTAGTATGTACATACATGATCTCAGAAAGTCATCATGATATGATGGATAAAATTATGAGTGAAATTGTTCATCATATTAAAAAGTTACTAATAGTGAAATCAGGAACACTTGTCATATGATGATCAACTTCAAAGTAATCTAGAAGTCTATGATGTTGAAGTGTTTTTCTGAATAATGAGGAAAGCTAAAAGAGAAACTATAAAATATATTTTGGCAGAAAGAAAAGAAAAGACTAGAAAGTCTAGCTCGGGTGTATATAAATGATATACATGTTATGGTTGTATTCCTAGTTTGGTCACACAATGAAATTCTTGGGTATTTGTACCATATTGGTTGGTATGAAGTGTCATGCAAAACAACGCAATACAAGAATACAATGGCCTAAGTGACTAACAAGGAATATGATAGGAATACACGTCTGGAACAAAAATAAAGTGTTATTATGTTCGTCGTTGGTATTCTATCTAGCCCTTAGAATTTATAATAAAGAACTTAATAATTGTTATTTTGCTCTAGTCAAATGAAAACAATGAGTTATTCAAATTATGACATTACTCCATGTACGATGGATAAAGTTATTATAAATATTAATGGTGAAACACACATACATAACACTGACGCTAAAATGCCATAAGGCAAATGATTTGAATTCTACTTATTTGTGGAACCGCCATTTAGGTCATGTTAGAAAGGAACGCATGAAGAAACTCCATGCAGATGGATTTTTGGAGTCATTTGATTTTTGAATCGTTTGGCGCTTGCAAATCTTTTCTAAAGAGAATGACTGAAATACCGTTCATAGGCCAAGAGTTGAACGGGCAACTGACTTAGTGGAAACATACATGATGATGTATGTGGTTCACTGGGCATAGTTGTGTGCGGGAGATTTTTTACTTCATGAAAACTTCCTACAATGAATTGAGTATATATATGTGGATATATTCGATAAGAAAGAAGTTTGAAACATTTGAATGGATTCAAATAAATTTCAGCATGAAGTGGAAATCATCGTAATAGAAAATTCAAATATCTATGATTGGATCATAGTGGAATTATTTGAATTACGAGTTTTTAGCGAACATCTGAGAGAGTTATGAAATTGTTCTATAACTCACGTTTCTTGGAGTATCATAGTGATGATGGAGTATCCGAGAGATGTATCCAAACCTTGTTGGGTCAATGATGATATAAAATATTGATGCCATTATATTTTTGTGGATTATGCTTTAGTGACTACCGCTTTTACACTAAATAGAGCATCATCATGATCCGTTGAAATGACACCATACGAGTTATGGTATGGGTATGAACCCTAATAGTCTTTTTCTTAAAATTTTGGTATGCATAGCATAAGTAAGTGAGTTTACAACCAAAATCGGATGAATGTCTTTGTTGGTTATCCCAGAGAATTGATTGGGAATTCTTTCCACTATGAAGTAAAAGACAAAAGTGTTTGTTAATGTTACTTGCTTATTTCCAAGAAATTGTTTTCTAGCAAAGTATTTGAGTGGGAGGACAATAGAACTTGATAAGGTTTATGAACCTGAGCATAATGATCAGAGTAGCACAGCATCGGAATTGGTTCCGAAAGCAGCCATGACGATCATGGCTCCCATGATTACAAAGTGTTTTAAGCCATGGAGATCGAAGTACATATTGAACCTTGTAGGTATGGTTTACTTTGTGATCAAATAAATGATTTGTGAACAAAGGATTGATTTTGAACAATGATAAAAAAAACTACAAACAAAGAACTTATGATGGGCCCTGACTCCGTTAAAATGGCTATACGCCATGAAATCCAAGATAGATGAATACTTTTTGAAAGTAAATGGATCTATAAAATTGATGGACTTGGATGTAATATCCTTAAAAGAAGCTCGACTTGTCGAAAAGTTGTTTACGACAAAGTTCAAAGAGTTGAGTACGATAAGATTAGATCTTCCGTAGCAATGCTTATAGTCCATGTGGATTATTCTAGTAATCGCTACATATTTCTTTTATGAGATATGCTAGTAGGATGGCAAAATATATTACTTAACAGAAGTGTGTATTAAAGGTGTATACAAGATACAACCAAGAGTTTTGCTAGTCCGTAGAATACTAGATAGGAATACGAACTTCAATTGGATAAAGTGAGTATTGCGGAGTTGGAATCTTCACCGGATGAAATAGTCAAAGAGTTTTGATTTCATCAGAAACGATGAAGGTGCTTGCATTTGCAAGAAATTAAGTGGGAGCGCTGAGACATATTTGTAATACTTTATGTAGCTGACATATCGTTGATTATAAATAGTGTAATTATATAATTGATTAAAAAGTTTTTATTGAGAATTAACTTCAATGAAAGGATATGGACTGAAACATATTTAGTGTCAAGATCTATGAAGATAGATTAAAACACATAATAAGTTTAAGTCAAAGTACATAGAATGGATATTGAAGTAGTTCAATATATAAATATTAAGAAGGTGTTCTTTGCATACAAAGGTTTAACAAGACTTGAGTGTATTTGACACTCGATGAGTAAAAACACATGAGTGATTCTAGATCACAAATAATATGTACAAAATCAGATGTCCTGTGCTCTAAAAGGTTAGGAGCATATACCAGAATGATTCATGTGATAATCATTGGACAAACAGTAAGAATATCCCTGTGTGCTTCAGAAGAACCAAGGATATATATATAGTTTTATATGGGGTAATGACAAACAAATCGTTGTAAAGTGTTGCACCGATACTTGTTTGGTCACATATAAGAATTAATTTCAGATCTCAATTAGGCTAAGTGTTATTAAAAAGGTAGCACAATGCTAGATTTAGAAGAGTTCTAAATGTTGTGACGGATTCTACAAACGAAGGTAGAATATGTTATTGTTTTGACAATGACTAAATATGTTAAGTCAAAAAGTTCTTTGAGAACTTGGTATAGTTCCGATAGTGTCAGAACTTTGAAGCTATATTGTGTGTGACAATATTAGTGACATATTTTAGACCGCGGAATTAAGGTTCCACCAGAGGACTAAGCATATATGCCGACTCATTTGGAAAATGAGTGATGCGTTGAGACGCAAATGAATTGCAAAATACATACGTTTCTGGGCATGTCAGATCCGTAGAGTAAAACCTCTCCCGTAGGCGAAACATGATAAAACACCAGAAAGGCCAAGGTGTTATATCTTTACAAATGTAAACTAGATTATTGACTCTAGTGCAAGTGGGAGACTGTTGGATATATGCCCAAGAGGCAATAATAAAATGGTTATTATAATATATCTTTGTGTTTATGATAATGTTTACATAACATGCTATAATTGTATTAACCGGAACATTGATACATGTGTGTTATGTAAACAACAAAAAATCCCTAGTGAAGCCTCTTAACTAGCTTGTTGATTAATAGATGATTAGTTTCATAATCATGAACATTGGATGTTATTAATAACAAGGTTATATCATTATATGAATGATGTAATGGACACACCCAATTAAGCGTAGCATAAGATCACGTCATTAAGTTATTTTCTATAAGCTTTCGATTCATAGTTACCTAGTCCTTATGACCATGAGATCATGTAAATCACTTATACCGGAAAGGTACTTTGATTACATCAAACGCCACTGCGTAAATTGGTGGTTATAAAGGTGGGATTAAGTATCCGGAAAGTATGAGTTGAGGCATATGGATCAACAGTGGGATTTGTCCATCCCGATGACGGATAGATACACTTTGGGCCCTCTCGGTGGAATGTCGTCTAATGTCTTGCAAGCATATGAATAAGTTCATAAGAGACCACATACCACGGTACGAGTAAAGAGTAATTGTCAGGAGACGAGGTTGAACAAGGTATAGAGTGATACCGATGATCAAACCTCGGACAAGTAAAATATCGCGTGACAAAGGGAATTGGTATCGTATGTGAATGGTTCATTCGATCACTAAGTCAACGTTGAATATGTGGGAGCCATTATGGATCTCCAGATCCCGCTATTGGTTATTGGTCGGAGAGAGTTCTCAACCATGTCTACATAGTTCGCGAAACGTAGGGTGACACACTTAAGGTTTGATGTTGTAATAGTAGAACTTGAATATGGAATGGAGTTCGAAGTTTTGTTCGAAGTCTCGGATGAGATCCCATACATCACGAGGAGTTCCGGAATGGTCCGGAGAATAAGATTCATATATAGGAAGTCATTTTATATGTTTGAAAATGATCCGGTGCATTTATGGAAGGTTCTAGAAGGTTCTAGAAAAGTCCGGAAGAAATCACTAAGGAAGGAGGAGTCCCGGAGGGATTCCACCTCCCCATGGCCGGCCAACCCTAGAGGGGGGAGTCCAAGGTGGACTCCACCAAAGGGGCCGGCCACCCCCCTTCATGGAAAGGTGGGAATCCCACTTTGGTGGGAGTCCCACCTTGGGTAGGTTTCCCTACTACATGGAAGGTTTTGGAATCGGGTCTTATTCGAAGACTTGTAGTCCAACACTTGGGGTTCCACCTATATAATGAGGGGCATAGGGGAGGGGGCCGGCCACCACAAGCCACCAAGCTGGCCGCACCCATAGAGGCCGGCCACCCCCTCTCTCCTCCACCTCTCCCGCAACGCTTAGCGAAGCTACGCCGGAGTTGTCCATCGCCACCGCCACCACGCCGTCGTGCTGCCGGATTCAAGGAGGAGCTACTACTTCCGCTGCCCGCTGGAACGGGGAGAAGGACGTCGTCTTCATCAACACCGAACGTGTGACCGAGTACGGAGGTGCTGCCCGATTGTGGCACCGTGATCAAGATCTTCTACGCGCTTTTGCAAGCGGCAAGTGATCGTCTACCGCAGCAATAAGAGCCTACTCTTATAGGCTTTGGAAATCTTCAAGGGTGAGTCTCGATCATCCCCTCGTTGCTTCCGTCTTCTAGATTGCATCTTGGCTTGGATTGCGTTCTCGCGGTAGGAAATTTTTTGTTTTCTTTGCAACGAATCCCTACACCTGGTGCCTTTCCTGCAGCTATCTGACTCTTGATTCTGTCAATGCTGGCATTTCCCTTCTGGGCTTCTTTGATCTGTCCAACCAAGGTAGGCTGCAGTTCTATGCTGGCTAGATATCCTTCACTAACTAGCTCCATTCTAAATTGTTCAAACTCTTGGTATAGGCTAGGCTGTTCTTCTGCTATCATGGAGTTTAACTGACAAGGCAGTCTACTCAGGGCATCTGCTACTACATTGGCCTTGCCGGGGTGATAGTGGATTTCCATATCATAATCCTTGATTAGCTCTAACCATCTGCATTGCCTCATGTTCAGCTCCTTCTGGGTGAAGATATATTTCAGGCTCTTGTGATCCGAATAGATCTCGCATCGATTACCCATGAGGTAATGACGCCAAACTTTCAGGGCTAACACTACGGCCGCAAGTTCGAGGTCATGGGTTGGATAGTTCCGTTCATGCTGCTTCGATTGCCAGGGACAAATATGATATCACTTTGCCTTCTTGCATCAACACACATCCAAGACCAATCTTGGATGCATCACAGTAGACGTCAAATGGCTTGGTGATATCCGGCATGATCAATATTGGGGCTGCGGTCAATCTATTCTTGAGCTGTTAGAAACTTTCTTCACATTTGGCAGTCCATTCAAACTTCTTATCTTTCTTCAACAGTTGGGTCATGGGTCGTGCTATGCTGGAAAATCCTTCAACGAATCGGCGGTAATATCCCGCTAATCCGAGAAATGCGCGGACCTCAGTTTGAGTGGTTGGGGCTTTCCATTCGGTGACGGTCTTGATCTTGGCGAGATCTACAGCAATTCCTCCTGCAGACAAGATATGTCCCAGGAATCCTACCTCCTTCAACCAAAACTCACACTTGCTGAACTTGGCATACCACTTGTGTTGTCTAAGGGTTTCTAGGATAATTTTCAGGTGTTGCTCATGTTCCTCTTCGGTTTTGGAGTAGATAAGGATGTCGTCGATGAAAACCACGACAAATTTATCCAAAAAGTTCATAAAGACCTTGTTCATGAGGTTCATGAAATAGGCGGGGAAATTGGTGTTACCCTCCAAAACCCACCGACGGGCAATGGCTGAGCAACACGAAGAGCCGGGAAGCTCCCAGGGCTGCTTAGTGGATCCCTGGCACCTCGCGTCGTCCCGCAAATCTTCTGGCCAACGTCCTGGCGGTTGCTAGGGCGTGCCACCTGACCTAGACCTGATCAGGAAGGTGTTAATGCTTCGATTGTTCCTGCATGGTAGACACGTAAACATTAAATACGAGCCCTATCGGCTCTCAGGTTTCCCTGTGGATCGGCTCAAGGAGCCGATCGCCCCGTGTTTCACGTTGGATTTACAATGGCATGGGGATCCTGCTTGATCAGGACAAAGCTAAAACGATCCACGATAGTTTAGGGTTTTCACCGCATAATCGGAACGTCCTACGTGCGATCGGGCCTAGCAGCTACGAGAGATGGTGCAAACTACCCCTACGAGAGGCCTAAAAACCAACATAACGTTGATTCCGGAACATCCCTCGCAGGGACGGTAAACAACGCCTAACGCACTGCCGGATCGTCCGACCCCAGCATAAGGCCTAACTATGCAGATATTAAACTAATCCCTGCGGAGCAAGGAGCAACTATAACGGATCGGATCTACTAAGTGACGAACAAGCAAGATGCTGCCCTTACGTCTGGGTAGACGTAAGGGCAGCTAGGTGTCGAGGGACGGCATTGCCACGCAGATACGCACGTGAAAGCATCAATGCAAGCCCCTAAACACCTAAGGATAAATAGTACTGTTCGCCATCAACAAGGCTTCAGCACGAGCAGTACAAGGTTGACGAATAAACGTATATCGCCTAGATCGCTAGATGCGATCTAGGCAGCATGGTGCTTACCCGGGAGAAACCCTCGAAGAAAGGGGTGGCGATGCGCCTGATTTGTGTTGGTTGAACGATGATTGTCCTCCTTTTCCGATAACCCTAGATACATGTTTATAGTTCAAGGGACTTTCTAATTGAGGCGTGCACCTAACCGTGCACGGGCCAGACTCTATCTCTTTAATCTAAATACAACACGATCTACTAAATTACAGATACATGGGCAACTTAGCCCAAACTCTCAGCGCAAGGCCGCTTCGAAGATGCTCCACGTATACGTCCTTCAAGCCCATCTTCACTTACGGCCCAACTCCTGATTTGGCCAAAATCGGGTGGTAACACATGCCCCCCTGGTTTTGATAATATTAATTGCAAAACCATCTGATTTCTTCGAAGGGTCATGTCGTGGCAGAACCGTCGCAGTTTTCTTCGTGATGACGTCTTGCCTCCCATCCTTTTCTGCACGATCTAACAGCTCTGACAACTCCCGAGTAATCGGCTCTTCTTTTTGTTCCTTCTCTTTTGAGCTGTCTCGCTTCTAATTAACTTGGCCGACGGCCGAAGTCAAACAACCTCCAAAAAAGAGCCGATGATGTCGCATCGGCCTCCACCATAAAACGAGCAAGGGCAAACCTAATTGTCCCTCCAAACGGTAACTAGCAACCCCCGTCTGAAAAAGCAACCTCAGATCCCCAAAATCCGCCGCCCGCACCGCACGAGCTTCAGATCTCAGCCGCGCCGCCCCAACTCTGCAGCGCATCAAATGGCGGAGTCCTCCAACACCAACGCTATGGTCTCCGGTCTGAAGGTAATACTTCACTGCTCCGTCGCTATTAGGATCAATCTCGAGATTGAACAAAGGAACACCTGAATTAATGTTCTATTCTGTTATTAATTTTAGGTCTCCGACATCCTGTTGCCGCATCCTTCTCTCCAAAATTCCATGTGTCTCGGCCCCCGTTCTTCCGAAAGTCCTGCCCATTTAATCTCCTGTGAGGCCAACAGAATCCCCTTCGCGAATCAGAATTTAGATCTGACTTCCTGGGCCGACTGCCTGCGAGCCTGGCCTAATCCTCCTGAAGGTTGGGTGGCATGGTACAATAGAGTGTCCAAGACCCATTATGCCACCTGGGAAACGATAGGGATAGCCGATGCATTGTCATTATCACTGTCTCCTCTTGAAAAGAATGAGAACATTCTGAAAACCATCGGCTACTTTTGGTCCGACGCACTGAACTGTTTTATGTTTGGCCATGGCCCCATGACGCTAACTCTGCTGGATGTAACCATGATCACATGCCTTGATATTGCATCTCCCAGCCCCTCTGCTTTCAAGTTGCCAAAAGTCCCATTCACCCTCTCTTCTAAAACAGAGTGCACAAGCTGGGGCGCCTACCTGAAGCGTTATATGAAAACCAAAGGCCCTGTAACCGAGAGAGAACACACGGCCTTCTTAAACTTCTGGCTGGAGCACTTCATATTCTGCGGTCCGTCTCTTGCCCCAACTAAGAATTACCTTTCTCTGGCCTACGAACTTGCTAAAGGTACTCGTCTTGGCCTTGGCAAACTGTTCCTTGGGGAGGTCTATCGATCTCTCCAGCTGATGTCGGTCAAACTATTCTCTCAAAGGACAGTAAAGACAGGGGGTCCCTGGTGGTTTATTCAACTATGGGCTCAGCTATACTTCCAGAACCAAATCCCAGACTTTCCACCTTTGACCACCTGCACCTTCCCAGATACCGACGGGAGGGAGATCCGATGCACCAGTTATGGTCAAGCCCTGTATGGCCTTCCAGGCAGCAGGCTAATTCCTAAAGAAGCAGCAGGGTGGTTCCAGATCTTCTTCCAAGGCTTAAGCAACCCCCTGTTCTTCCCTTACACCGAATCGGAAAACTTTGAGAATCCAGTCTCCTTCCGGTAGGACAGCTTTGCCGATGACGATAGCACCCGACACTTGTTTTCTATCATGATCCGCCCTTGTTTCCTCCCCGTCGGCATGAGCACCTCTAACCGGATCACCAAGCCCGGCTACGAGTCTTACCAACCGGTGATAGCAGCTCGGCAACTTGGTCTTGGGCAAGTGCCCCCACACCTCTTCCTTCATCACTTGACGGCAAGCAGAGCTGAACTGCCTGACATCCTTACTGGCCAAAGGTGTTACACCTTCTTTGATGCTCTGGCAATCCCCATCCCCAACAACCTCAGCTTCACCACTACTACTGATGGTTTTGAGACTTGGTGGACCATGTGGAAGACTCACGCCTTCAGAAGAGCCCTAGGACCGTTGCTGAAGCAGCTTGATGCCGAATATGACACCACACATCAGGTACCATTGCATATAAATTTCTTGTGATTGTTCATAATGGTGGTCTGAAACCTTGGCTCTATCTCTCGGCAGGAACAAGATGGTCCAGAGCCCAAGCAAGCCGATGGCTCTCCCTTCACATTCCTCCCACCGGCCCCGGTGGTACTCTTCTGCTGAAACTCGCCATCCCTGAAACAAGTCATAATGCAAGGCCAGCCGATTTCACCGAAATCGGCTTCCAAAAATAAAGCGTCATCGGAGTCAGTTGCCCCCCGAGCTTCCACCCAAGCGAGGAAGGCAGTGCGGAAAGTAGCTGCCAGGAAGACCTTGAAGCGCAAAGCTCCCGTCCAAGACAACTTGCAAGTAAGCCAACCCGTGCCTTGCTCACCTTTATCCATCCTCCTGGTCCTCCACAACATGCTTATGCCTCTTTTCACAGACTTCCACCGAGGAGAACTCCAGCGGGGATGAACATTCTCGCCGGAGGGACATGAACCCGGGCGACTCCGAGAGATCCACCACACAGAGCCAGACGGACTCACCTTCGTCGACCAGGCAAAGGTCTGCTCCCGAACCTGCTGCCACCCCCGCTCCGATCAAAACAGGGTCCCGCATGAAACGTCGCTGTGTCAAACGGGTTCGCAGAGGTTCACAAGTCTCCTCGCCAAGCCAGGAGGTTTCAAACGTAATTACTTCACCAGTCCATGCCTCATGTCATCTCATTGCTGGCTCGTGTCGACTCACCATTTCTTTTGCAGACCAATGAGATCTCTAGCGGGGACGTTGAAGAGGTACCTAGGCCATCTGCCACCCTAGATTTGGCCGCCTCGACAAGTGTGGTTGGCCAAGTGGCTAACCTGGCCAAACCCGCAGCACAGCCGATTATCCCTAAACCGGCCGCTCCTCCTTCCTTGGGAGAGGTAATTCTACTCCCTTGGCCCTATCCTCCCATGTGTTGTGTACTCACGTCGCTCTTGTTTGTCTGTCAGGGATGTGATCCTTCAAGCTTACTGACGTTCGATCCTGAATCCATCGAGCCAGCTGCTCCCAAAGCAAGTGAAGAGCCAAGCCTTGAAATGGTCCACGATCCTCTTCAGCGCCTCAAGGCTTTGCTCTCCTCCTCAGTTGAGATCTTGGTCGAAAATCCCGACGCAATCAAAGGTATCCTTGATGAAATCCAGCCTCATCTCCCCGTGACACTGCGGGTGAAGCTTTGGCCAGCTACGACTCTATCGGCTTTCAAGTCAGGAGTGCAATCGGCTCGCCAAGGAATCACCCTTCATCGCGCTCAGCTCCCGTTGAGAGCCGATATTGCAGAGAAATGTCAACGGCTTAACGAGAAAAAGACTGCCCTGGACGCCAAGACTGATACTTCTGCCAACAATGTGGAACTCGAAACCCTGCGCAAGGAACTGGAGAGCCTTGAAGAGAAGGTGAGGATGACCAAGCAGCTTATCCAAGAGAAGGAGACCTTCATTGCCCGCTCTCGAGAGGAAGCGCAAACCCTTACAGCCGATCTGAAGACTGATCTGGCGGAGATTCGCGCTCTGAGCGGCCAGCTGGTGACAGGCAAAGATGAGGACGACGAGACTGAGATTGGCGAAGTGGATCGCATCCGAGCCGACGCCCTTTGCGCTCTTGATGAATTTCTTCAGAAGAATTTCTCTGTGTAAGCTACTGAATGTTGTACCTCTCAATATGCCTTGACAGCTTGTGTGTGCATCAAAATTTCCATTTTCCTTTGATTTTTCTTATATATACATTAGCCGATCGATCTCGTGAATCGGCTCCCTTGGGTACATACTCCGTGGCCTTAGCCCTTCTCTGTGTGTATGCCCCCCCAAGCCGAATCCTTCGAGTGATTGAAGATGTCGGCTTTCAACCGATTCATGATTATCTCACGACTCATCATGATAATCAACACAACAGCGAATACACCTGGTGAGCATAATTTTAGCCGATCGTTGGGATCGGCTTCCCTTGTAGTTGTCGATCCAACTATCCATCCGGTGGAGTAACGCCGTTGAGGTTCCGGACATCTATAGCAACGCGCCATCGGCCATCCTTTTTCTTCGTGAGTGCGACACTGGACATCCATTCAGTGTACCTGCACGGCCTGAGGCATCCGGCGTGCAACATCCTCTCGATATCCTTCTTGACTTCCTCAATCTCTTCTAGCTTGTCAGCTGGCGTAAACCCATACCCCAGCTTTCCATCGCTTGCCAGGTCGACGTTGAACACAGGCAAAGCGTATATGGAGGATAATGCTGGCCGATCGCTGAAATCGGCCTCCTTTTCCATCACGATGCTTGATGAGGGTTTACAACTTCTCGGTCTCTTATTATGGTGACGCGACTCAACAGGTGTACGTTCACCATGTCTTGGGTCATAAATCTCTGACGAGATCCTAAATACCGTGTTTGTACCAGCCGATATCTCTGCATCGGCATCAGCCGATGCCTGTGCATCGGCTTTCGCCTGTTTTGGGCGCCATACTTTCTTTGGTGGGTGCGCCTTTGTCTCCAATGCTTGCTGGATTTTCACGGCCAGATCGGGCCGTGCTCTTCTCAATGTGTACAGGTACTGTGCCTCGGCTTCTTCCAGGTTTCGCAGCCGTTGCACCCTACGCTTCTGAGAATGGCTGAGTCCATCAGGGCACCACCTTGGTCGGTGATACCTATCTTCTTCTCCATCTGACTCCTCAAAGTCTTCTTCTTGAGATGACTCAGCTCGTTTATTCTGAGGTGGGAGAGGTTCTAGACGCTCGAACACTGAAACTTCACTTGTCCTTTTCCTTTGCTGTTTGCATTACGGCGAGTTCTCGATTGTTGGCAATCGGCTCATTCCTGAGTCCCAGCAATGTTTGAAGAATGGACAGTCCCAGTGCTTATCCACGTTGTCTTGTTCCCTTGACCTCCCTCTGGCGCGACGTTCGTACCCGTCGTTGTTGCCGTCATGCTGACGATACCTCCTGTTTTCCGCATCAGACCGACGATATCTTTCATCGTCTTTGTCGTAGCGCCGACGTCGGTCGTACTGCTGCTCATATTTGTTGAGGAGATGCACGGATAGTGGGCGTTGATACCGCGCGCTTCTCACCTCCTCCTCGGTTAGGTACCGTCTGTCATCATCTTGGGGCCGGTCGCGTGGAACGGCCTCCTCTTTATCTTTGCCACGAGAGTGGCTGCTCTCTGCTTTATCTTTGCCACGTGAGTGGCTGCTCTCTGCCTTGTCCGCGCCATGGCGGTTCACAAGCCCTGCCATGTTGACACTAAAGGAGAACCCTGGTTCCCTTATGGAGTGGATGAGATCTATCGTGTTGACGCCATGCGACGGACGCGTGTTTTCTTTGAGCTTGATATCGTGAGAACGAGTCTTCTCAAAGGAGCAGATGAGCCCGGCTTCACAGATGGCCTTCAGCTCATCGTATTTCTTCTTGTTCTCCGCAGGGAGATCTTTGTATGTGATATGTTCCTCTGCCATCTCAGATGTCGGTGTTGACGTGGATGTTGCAGAAGATGTCCCACCGGGCGTGCCAGAATGTGTTACCCTCCAAAACCCACCGACGGGCAATGGCTGAGCAACACGAAGAGCCGGGAAGCTCCCAGGGCCGCTTAGTGGATCCTCGGCAGCTCGCGTCGTCCCGCAAATCTTCCGGCCAACGTCCTGGCGGTTGCTAGGGCGTGCCACCCGACCTAGACCCGATCGGGGAAGGTGTTAATGCTTCGATTGTTCCTGCATGGTAGACACGTAAACATTAAATACGAGCCCTATCGGCTCTCAGGTTTCCCTGTGGATCGGCTCAAGGAGCCGATCGCCCCATGTTTCACGTTGGATTTAAAATGGCATGGGGATCCTGCTTGATCAGGACAAAGCTAAAACGATCCACGACAGTTTAGGGTTTTCACCGCATAATCGGAACGTCCTACGTGCGATCGGGCCTAGCAGCTACGAGAGATGGTGCAAACTACCCCTACGAGAGGCCTAAAAACCAACATAACGTTGATTCCCGGAACATCCCTCGCAGGACGGTAAACAACGCCTAACGCACTGCCGGATCGTCCGACCCCAGCATAAGGCCTAACTATGCAGATATAAAACTAATCCCTGCGGAGCAAGGAGCAACTATAACGGATCGGATCTACTAAGTGACGAACAAGCAAGATGCTGCCCTTACGTCTGGGTAGACGTAAGGGCAGCTAGGTGTCGAGGGACGGCATTGCCACGCAGATACGCACGTGAAAGCATCAATGCAAGCCCCTAAACACCTAAGGATAAATAGTACTGCTCGCCATCAACAAGGCTTCAGCACGAGCAGTACAAGGTTGACGAATAAACGTATACTGCCTAGATCGCTAGATGCGATCTAGGCAGCATGGTGCTTACCCGGGAGAAACCCTCGAAGAAAGGGGTGGCGATGCGCCTGATTTGTGTTGGTTGAACGATGATTGTCCTCCTTTTCCGATAACCCTAGATACATATTTATAGTTCAAGGGACTTTCTAATTGAGGCGTGCACCTAACCGTGCACGGGCCAGACTCTATCTCTTTAATCTAAATACAACACGATCTACTAAATTACAGATACATGGGCAACTTAGCCCAAACTCTCAGCGCAAGGCCGCTTCGAAGATGCTCCACGTATACGTCCTTCAAGCCCATCTTCACTTACGGCCCAACTCCTGATTTGGCCAAAATCGGGTGGTAACACATGCCCCCCTGGTTTTGATAATATTAATTGCAAAACCATCTGTTTTCTTCGAAGGGTCATGTCGTGGCAGAACCGTCGCAGTTTTCTTCGTGATGACGTCTTGCCTCCCATCCTTTTCTGCACGATCTAACAGCTCTGACAACTCCCGAGTAATCGGCTCTTCTTTTTGTTCCTTCTCTTTTGAGCTGTCTGCTTCTAATTAACTTGGCCGACGGCCAAAGTCAAACAACCCCCAAAAGAGCCGATGATGTCGCATCGGCCTCCACCATAAAACGAGCAAGGGCAAACCTAATTGTCCCTCCAAACGGTAACTAGCAACCTCCGTCTGAAAAAGCAACCTCAGATCCCCAAAATCCGCCGCCTGCATAGCTTCACGAGCTTCAGATCTCAGCCGCGCCGCCCCAACTCTGCAGCGCATCAAATGGCGGAGTCCTCCAACACCAACGCTATGGTCTCCGGTCTGAAGGTAATACTTCACTGCTCCGTCGCTATTAGGATCAATCTCGAGATTGAACAAAGGAACACCTGAATTAATGTTCTATTCCGTTATTAATTTTAGGTCTCCGACATCCTGTTGCCGCATCCTTCTCTCCCAAATTCCATGTGTCTCGGCCCCCGTTCTTCCGAAAGTCCTGCCCATTTAATCTCCTGTGAGGCCAACAGAATCCCCTTCGCGAATCAGAATTTGGATCTGACTTCCTGGGCCGACTGCCTGCGAGCCTGGCCTAATCCTCCCGAAGGTTGGGTGGCATGGTACAATAGAGTGTCTAAGACCCATTATGCCACCTGGGAAACGATAGGGATAGCCGATGCATTGTCATTATCACTGTCTCCTCTTGAAAAGAATGAGAACATTCTGAAAACCATCGGCTACTTTTGGTCCGACGCACTGAACTGTTTTATGTTTGGCCATGGCCCCATGACGCCAACTCTGCTGGATGTAACCATGATCACAGGCCTTGATATTGCATCTCCCAGCCCCTCTGCTTTCAAGTTGCCAAAAGTCCCGTTCACCCTCTCTTCTAAAACAGAGTGCACAAGCTGGGGCGCCTACCTGAAGCGTTATATGAAAACCAAAGGCCCTGTAACCGAGAGAGAACACACGGCCTTCTTAAACTTCTGGCTGGAGCACTTCATATTCTGCGGTCCGTCTCTCGCCCCAACTAAGAATTACCTTTCTCTGGCCTACGAACTTGCTAAAGGTACTCGTCTTGGCCTTGGCAAACTGTTCCTTGGGGAGGTCTATCGATCTCTCCAGCTGATGTCGGTCAAACTGTTCTCTCAAAGGACAGTAAAGACAGGGGGTCCCTGGTGGTTTATTCAACTATGGGCTCAGCTATACTTCCAGAACCAAATCCCAGACTTTCCACCTTTGACCACCTGCACCTTCCCAGATACCGACGGGAGGGAGATCCGATGCACCAGTTATGGTCAAGCCCTGTATGGCCTTCCAGGCAGCAGGCTAATTCCTAAAGAAGCAGCAGGGTGGTTCCAGATCTTCTTCCAAGGCTTAAGCAACCCCCTGTTCTTCCCTTACACTGAATCGGAAAACTTTGAGAATCCAGTCTCCTTCCGGTTGGACAGCTTTGCCGATGACGATAGCACCCGGCACTTGTTTTCTATCATGATCCGCCCTTGTTTCCTCCCCGTCGGCATGAGCACCTCTAACCGGATCACCAAGCCCGGCTATGAGTCTTACCAACCGGTGATAGCAGCTCAGCAACTTGGTCTTGGGCAAGTGCCCCCACACCTCTTCCTTCATCACTTGACGGCAAGCAGAGCTGAACTGCCTGACATCCTTACTGGCCAAAGGTGTTACACCTTCTTTGATGCTCTGGCAATCCCCATCCCTAACAACCTCAGCTTCACCACTACTACTGATGGTTTTGAGACTTGGTGGACCATGTGGAAGACTCACGCCTTCAGAAGAGCCCTAGGACCGTCGCTGAAGCAGCTTGATGCCGAATATGACACCACACATCAGGTACCATTGCATATAAATTTCTTGTGATTGTTCATAATGGTTGTCTGAAACCTTGGCTCTATCTCTCGGCAGGAACAAGATGGTCCAGAGCCCAAGCAAGCCAATGGCTCTCCCTTCACATTCCTCCCACCGGCCCCGGTGGTACTCTTCTGCCGAAACTCGCCATCCCTGAAACAAGTCATAATGCAAGGCCAGCCGATTTCACCGAAATCGGCTTCCAAAAATAAAGCGTCATCGGAGTCAGTTGCCCCCCGAGCTTCCACCCAAGCGAGGAAGGCAGTGCGGAAAGTAGCTGCCAGGAAGACCTTGAAGCGCAAAGCTCCCGTCCAAGACAACTTGCAAGTAAGCCAACCCGTGCCTTGCTCACCTTTATCCATCCTCCTGGTCCTCCACAACATGCTTATGCCTCTTTTCACAGACTTCCACCGAGGAGAACTCCAGCGGGGATGAACATTCTCGCCGGAGGGACATGAACCCGGGCGACTCCGAGAGATCCACCACACAGAGCCAGACGGACTCACCTTCGTCGACCAGGCAAAGGTCTGCTCCCGAACCTGCTGCCACCCCCGCTCCGATCAAAACAGGATCCCGCATGAAACGTCGCTGTGTCAAACGGGTTCGCAGAGGTTCACAAGTCTCCTCGCCAAGCCAGGAGGTTTCAAACGTAATTACTTCACCAGTCCATGCCTCATGTCATCTCATTGCCGGCTCGTGTCGACTCACCATTTCTTTTGCAGACCAATGAGATCTCTAGCGGGGACGTTGAAGAGGTACCTAGGCCATCTGCCACCCTAGATTTGGCCGCCTCGACAAGTGTGGTTGGCCAAGTGGCTAACCTGGCCAAACCCGCAGCACAGCCGATTATCCCTAAACCGGCCGCTCCTCCTTCTTTGGGAGAGGTAATTCTACTCCCTTGGCCCTATCCTCCCATGTGTTGTGTACTCACGTCGCTCTTGTTTGTCTGTCAGGGATGTGATCCTTCAAGCTTACTGACGTTCGATCCTGAATCCATCGAGCCAGCTGCTCCCAATGCAAGTGAAGAGCCAAGCCTTGAAATGGTCCACGGTCCTCTTCAGCGCCTCAAGGCTTTGCTCTCCTCCTCAGTTGAGATCTTGGTCGAAAATCCCGAGGCAATCAAAGGTATCCTTGATGAAATCCAGCCTCATCTCCCCGTGACACTGCGGGTGAAGCTTTGGCCAGCTGCGACTCTATCGGCTTTCAAGTCAGGAGTGCAATCGGCTCGCCAAGGAATCACCCTTCGTCGCGCTCAGCTCCCGTTGAGAGCCGATATCTGGTGGTGAAAGCAGTCTTTGGGATATCCGTTGCACGGATCTTCAGTTGATGGTAACTAGTCCTAAGGTCAATCTTGGAGAATACGGTGGCACCGGCTAGTTGGTCAAACAGGTCTTCTATCTTTGGCAAAGGGTATTTGTTTTTGATGGTGACATCGTTAAGTTTACGATAATCCGTACATAACCGATTGGCACCATCTTTCTTATCCACAAATAAAACTGGTGATCTCCAAGGCGACGCACTTGGTCGAATCAGACCTTTGTGTAACATGTCATCCAGTTGCTTCTTCAGCTCCACTAACTCTGCTGGGTTCATACTATAGGCTCTGCGGGCTATAGGTCCTGTTCCAGGAATTAACTCGATGATAAACTCGATATCCCGATCCGGGGGCATACCGGGTAGATCATCCGGAAACACATCAGCGTATCGACAGACGACCCTGATCTGATCCAGAGTTGGTTTGGCTACACCTTGGTTGCAAGTGAAATTTCTGGGCGGTTTCTCAGACACATGTTCTATTGTTATTCCGGTGCTACTAGTCATGGTGATGGCCTTCTTGGCGCAGTCTATCAATCCATGATGTTTCGCCATCCAATCCATACCTAGTACTACTTCCAATCCTTTTGTTCCCAGAATGATTAAATTTGCAAAAAACATTATTTCTTGAATTCTGATGGGTACTTCTTTGCAAAATTTTCTAGCTTTAGTTGTTGATCCAGGTATTTGAACTATCATGACATGTTTCAAGCTGATTGGTTGAATCTTACTAGTGCTCACAAAATCTTCACGCAACAAATGAATGCGATGCTCCTCGAATCAAACAAGCACTCTTGCTTGGTATTGAGTTAACGAGAGAACATACCCAGGCACCACATCCGGGGCTTCCTGGGCTTCCTCGGCGTTCATGTGGTAGAGGCGACCTCCGCGGTTGTGCGGGTTGTTGGGGGCGAACTTCTTGCCGGTGGAGACACGGCGTTGCTGCTGAGCAGGTGCAGCGGTGTTGCCGGCGAGCTTGGCCAGCCTTTTGGGGCACTCATTGGAGAAGTGTCCCACCACTCCACATTCATAGCAGGTGATTGTGGACTTGTCCTTGGTGGCAACAGGGATGGCATTGCTTCCGGTCCTTGGTGCAGTGTTGGTGTTGTTGTTGTTGTTGTTGGGGGCTCGCAGCGGAGCGCGGTTGAAGTTGCTGTTGTGGTGCACATAGGAGTTACTGTTGTTGTTGTTGTGGTGGGGGCCTCCTGGCCTTGGGTTTCCTCCGCTCCGGTTCTGAAAACCGGGGCGTGACATCTGGTTCTGGGGCTTGTTGTTTCTGGGTGCAAAACCACCGCTTGAGCTAGGGCGATATCTGGGGGCATTGCTGGGCCCACTCTGGTTCATCATGCGGCGCTTGCGGTTCTCATTGGCCTGGTGCAGTTTGCCTTCCATCTGGATGGCAGAATCCACTAGGGCTTTGAGGTCAGCAAAGGGGATGTTGACTAGCACGGTTTGCATCTTGTCGTGCAGGCCATTTAGGAATCTCTCCTTCCTTTTCTCATTGGTGTCGGTTTCATCGGGGGCGTACCTTGACAGGGTGAGGAACCTGTCGCGCTATTCTACCACCGACATCCGGCCTTGCTTCAGTTCACGGAATTCATCCCTCATCTTCTTGATCAAACCTGGTGGTACATGGTACTTGCTGAACTTGAGCTTGAAGTCAGCCCAAGTCATCATTTGTCCTGCGTTCATGGCACGGGTGCTTGGTCCACCAAGCTCTTGCTGGTCCTGCGAGGTAGTGCGTAGCAAAAAGCACCTTCTCGTTCTCATCAACTCCAGCTACTTCCAGGTTGTTTTCTACGGTTTGCAGCCAATCATCTGCATCTAAGGGCTCTTCAGTCTTGCTAAAGACAGGTGGGTTGGTGTTTTGGAAATTCTTGAGTTTGGACCCTGGGTGATCATGGTTCCCATGGCCATGCTGGTTGTTGGCCAACTGTTGCTGTGCTGCTATGGTTGCTTGGCGTTCAGCTCTGTTAGCTTCCCTGTCTGTCATCAGGGTCTGCAGCAGTTGCATCATTGCGTCCGGGTTCGCGTTGCGATGCGGACGAGCCATTTGAACAGGTAGATAGATCATGAGATGAGAGGGAATTTTCTATGGCTTATTTTGGGTAAGTTTTAAAATTAAAGTCTTTTGATGATGCACATAACACACAAACATTCATTCATGGTAACACACACATTACAAGCTGACACACTAAGGGTTTTAAGAACTCTTCTTCTCCAATCTACGATACATGGTGCGGGATACAACTCACACCTACATAAGTGAAGCTAGTGCAACTACTCCTCATCTTCTTCATCCACATCGATGGGAATGATCCCATCTTCCACAGCCTCCAGAAACTCGTAGTCTTCCTCCTCGGTGAACTCATCCTCCTCAAAGTCGTTGTCGTCGCTCAGGAAGTCATCGCCTCCCTGGATGTCTTCTCCATCCTCCTCCATCTCCTGGATCTGGTCCTGCTGGGTCCGGACAGTTATCTCCAAGGTGCGTATCTTCTCGCGAAGACGGTTGATAGTGGCATCCTTCTTGGTGCGCTGCAGGCGGAGTGACCTGCGGTCCTTGGCGAGTAGCCTGATGGCGTCGGCATGATGAGCCAAAGCCATCTGGGCCCGGTGGGCGTGGACACGCGCCTGCTCCAGGTCCTTCCGGGTCTCATGAAGCATAAAGTCCAGATGCTCCACATGAATCTTGAGCACCGGGTGCAAAGAGAGTGCCATGGGCTCCCCCATGGTGTTGTGCCTCGCGAAGTGGGCGAAGCGGCTTCCCTGGAGTGCGGCGATGTTCTGTCCGCACACCCAGGCAAGTCCCTCCTGAAGGGCATGAGCAAGCCCGTCCACCCAGTTGTATGCCTTGAAGGAGAAAAGGATCCTCTCCGATATGGGAGGCTCCGGACTTCCCTTCAAGTCAGCGGTGATCATCCACTGCTGTTCCCCTTCGGGGGTGTTGTGGATCCGGACTCCGTGGAACTGGGGAGGTGGGCGTTCAAGCTTCTCAGACACCAGGAACATGTCTCGCTCGAACACCAAACTTCCTCCGTTTCCCAGCTCGTAGGTCTCCGTCTGGGCGTAATGCTCCATCTGAAAGTGAAATGGATGAGTAAGTTAGAGATGTGAACATGTGTGACAAAATTTTATATGGATTTATAAGGAGGAGCATGGCTTATCCTTTTTTGGAAAAGATCTTATAGAGAAGAAAATGAATAAGTTTTTTTTTCACAAATATTTACTTCATTGGGTTTAGAAACTAAAATTTTCAGAACGTCCATTCTAAACTAGGGTCTCCTAAGGTCAAACAATGGCTCTGATACCGACTTGTCAGCACCCGGATTTTTAAGTCCGGATGCCTATTATGTCATACATCGCAATCCCAGGAATATTGTTGTTGCGAGGCATAATAGTTAAGTATCACGATCATCATTCATTACAAACCATAAAGTCTTACAAATTGGAATCACATGATCCATATTACACAAATAGTTGATCTAATGATCAACGAACTGGTCAACGAACAAACATAAGTTCATAGCTGAAGCGTAAGATACAAGGACTCTATAGTCCACAGGCCAACGCTTGACGTTAGCAGACTCCTAGTTGTTGTAGACATCCTGCTGGCCGTCCTCCTCGTACTGCTGCTCCTCTTCATAGTCTGGCCATTTGAATAGCCAGGGACACAGCCGTGAGTACTTTATGTACTCGCAAACTAATACTAGTGTAAGTGCTAGCATTTCTAGTAAAGGGGGTGCTAAGCTCTAGTTTCTTTGCATAAAGCCAATTTTAGTTTGCAAGTATTTGCTAAAGACTTATTCCTGTGCTAACTAACTCAAGTGGGAACATTAGTGTCATTCCCACAACTCTGTTGTGTTTCAATATAAACCAGTCACCATTCACCATTCATTTCATACATATGTTCAAATTCTAATACTGGAAACTGTATGGCCTTTCGAACCGTCCGTAACCGTGGACACGGCTATTCGAATAGGTTTACACTCTGCAGAGGTTGCACACTTGTGCCACAACATTTGATTTCATCCGTCGGGATTTCCCCGAATCATCGTAACACAGTACGCGGATCATCAACCATAACCTTTCATTTACTAACCCTAGTATGAGCACCTCTCCCCATGAGCTTGGCCTCCCAGTGAAGACCAACTGTCAACCTAGGAACTGCACAGGGCTTGGCCGTACAATTCACTTCTATTCACATCATCTCGCAACAACGAAGGAAGCCTCGGCATAACCCCTATGATGTGTGTTTAGAGGGAACTCAGACTAAGGTACATAAACTTCTAGTTAAGCCCTTACCCATAATCAGGTATTGTGGGGGTACTCAATAGTTGGAAAGGTATCGCATCCAAACCAATATTAGTTTTTGATCAAAAATCACTATCTTCTCTCGGTCATATTCACCTTCAAAAATTCATTTCATAACTTTCATCATCATCATTATTTTACCACACATGTTCCCATCTAGAGTAGTCATTTTTAATTTAGCACTAGCATCTAAGTATGAGGAGTGCTAAGTACTTTGCTTTGCTTCTAGGCTAACTTTGATACTCTTGTACTAATCTAACATTAACCCTATTGCATTATGAATCAACAGTACATGGATAAAATAACGGTAAGTAAAGCTTGAAATTAAAACTGGGAAGTAGGCTCATAAACATAAAGTAAATGGGTGATGATTTGCTCATGATGAGCTTGCACTTTGCAAGAGTATTATCTTGCCTTGGTTGGGAAACTGGTCAAAGTGGTCTTCTTCTCCTTGACAGTAGACCTCCTCCTCCTCTTGATACTCCTCGGTGCTAGCGTCTAAAATATGAATATGGGGTACACAATCATCATACCAATTTATTTACTAAACTAAGCACACACATGATTTACACAACCTAAACTAGCATCACATATTACTATTGGGTTGGTGGATGGGTTGGTCTTATTTAAGAAAAATAATTTCCTCTCATACTAATCTTGAGTGTTATTTTCATTTATTTAGAGAAATAGTTTCCTCTCATTATTCTATTACGATTTAATTTCTCTCATGAATAATATATGACCTAGGTTGACCCAAGTCAACCTCTTCATACTTATCATTCAAGAAAATGATTTAAATGAGGTGTAGCTCCTCATACAATTTAATCTTAGCATGGTAAAGATTTAATATCATCAACAAACCATATGAGATTTTTATGACCAGAGTCTCCACCTCATCTTGGATTGTTCATGACAAGATTTAAATGGAAGAAAATAATCCCATATGATTTACTAATATTTTTGGGACAATAGTTTTGACTAGAAGTAGTCATATAGTCCTTTAATTTAACTAGGCCATGATCATACACAGTAAGCATGGCATATTTTTGTAAAAACAATTAGTATAAGTGTAAAGTGATTTATAGGGGTTGGAATTAACTTAAAAGCAATTGTGGTTGATTTTTAATAATTTTTCTAAGGCAGAAAAGTCCCTGTCTTGTTTATTTTCTCACTTAAATTCTATAATAGATCTAGGGTTCAAACCAGTGGCATTGTGTAGATAATTTCCTAAGGTTTCCAAATATATAAAATTTGTAAAATTTGGTTGGGTGGATTTTATTCTATTTAATTTTGAAAACAGCATCTGAGAGTAATTCCCTAATTTCGAAAATTTAAATTCAAACTGGTGGGCTTAGGCGGGAAAGGTTACTGGGCTACACAGGGGAGAAAAAGGTGGGCCGGCCTAGTTCTGCGTCTAGCGCAGCGGGCCGTCTAACGGGCGGGGGCCACGCGTCAGTGGGATTCACTCACCGAATCGTTACGCTGCGTGGGAAGCGTTGGATCAGGCGATGATCCAACGGCTGGAGGTTGTCGTCGTCGACGGCGAGAAGCAGAGGCGAGAGCGGCGGAGGTAGGGGGTGGGCGCGGAGTGTTGGCGACGTCCAGGCGAAGCTGACGCGCGTGATTGTGGGCAAAACGAGGGGCTACAGCGGCGAGGAGCTTGACGGGAGCTCGCAGATCATGGCGGGCAGTCGTGGATGCTCTCGTCAGGGTGAGGTGAGGCGTCGACTGGCGGTGAGAGTGAGGGCGGAGGTGACGCAGGGCGGTGGGCGTCGTCACGCTCTGGCGCGTCCAGGGCATGCCTGGGCGTGTCTGGGCACGTCAATGCTCGCGTGTGCACGCGTGGGCTTGGTCAAGGGAGTGCACGGGCGTGTTCAGGGAAGTGAGAGGAGGCTGCCAGACATGGTGGTGCTGCAATGAGGTGAGAGGGGAGAGAGAGGGCATGGTGTGGCCATGCCATGCCATGGCATGGTCATGCCATTGTCACTGACGGCAAGTGGAGGGGTGGCACTGGTGCTGATGGATGTGGTGAAGTGAGAGGGAGATGCCAGGGTGCAGATAGGGTCAAGGTTGGACCAAGTCCAAGGTAAAATTTCAGTATGGGCTCAATTCTTTACCATGCCTGCAAGGTGTTCGACCAAATGGCCGAAAGCAATTTATTTTCGAATTTTGGAAAGATTTTTGGTGGGTTGTAATTGGATAATATTTGGAGTGGATTGATGGTGGTGGTGATCAAAATGGTGTTGATTTGCAAAATCACATATTGCATATGATCTTCATTTTAATAAAAAGTCCCCACTTTGCTTGCTTGCCATTTGAAATAGAGATGGAATTTTGGGGTGTGGTCTTGAGCAAAGTTGTAGTCCTTGATGTTGTCTTGGATGAGGTGAAAAGAAATGGTGAAGTGTAGAAGTAAAAACTCAAAAGCTAGGGGCTCAAAGTGAGTACCAGGTTAAAAATGTCCCACATGACCATATCACATGTGAGCTCATATTTGTCTCAATTTTGATTTGAATGATGTTTGATGGTTTCCAAAGTTGTTAATATATGTTTAGTATCCATTTACACTCAAGGGTGCAAACCAAAATGGTCTATATCAAATATTTGTAAAAATGGCTTAAGCCTTATGTGTGGGTGAATTGGAGTTTTATATTTTCTTTTCTATTTGATTTTTATTTGACCTTGGATGATCAAGTGATCATTGCTAGGGTTTTAGAGTGAGAGAGAACACACAAGAAAGTATCATGGAAATTGCACACTCAAAAATAAATACCAATGTGCTCTATATGCATGATCCTATATGATATGAAAAAGTTTTTGTTAACTCTGATTTTTGGATTCTTGAATTCCTCTCTTGTTCATTTTATTGAAATTTGGGATGTTACATGTAGTGCGGTGCAACACCAGTGAAACCGGCGCCAACGTGGAACCTGCACAACACAATCAAAGTACTTTGCCCCAACGTAACAGTGAGGTTGTCAATCTCACCGGCTTGATGAAAACAAAGGATTAAACGTATCGAGTGGAAGATGGTGTTTGTTTGCAAAGAACAGTAAGAACAGTAGAATGTATTCAGATGTAAAAGAATGGACCGGGGTCCACATTTCACTAGTGGTGTCTCTCCAATAAGATAACTAACATGCTGGGTGAACAAATTACAGGCGGGCAATTGACAAATAAAGATTCAGTACATACCAATGATGATTACTATGTGATTTAATCAGGGCATTACGACAAAGTACATAGACCGCTATCCAGCATGCATCTATGCCTAAATAATCCACCTTCAGGTTATCATCCGAACCCCTTCCAGTATTAAGTTGTAAACAACAGATAATTGCATTAAGTATGGTGGCATGAACCCACTATCGAGCATAGTTACCCCCTCTTGGAGTTACAAGTATCAACTTGGCCAGAGCCTCTACTAGCAACGGAGAGCATGCAAGAACATAAACAACACATATATGATAGATTGATAATCAACTTGACATAATATTCTATATTCATCGGATCCCGCCAAACACAACATGTAGCATTACAAATAGATGATCTTGATCAAATCCCCTTCCTGGCAATCGATCGCTGGAGCGATCACTTTTCTTGCGCGGCAGCGCTCGCGCCATGCGCGAAATCAATTCCCTTTTTTGTCTTGTAGTGTTTAATTACGTTCACATGTAGCTTTGTGTTCACACTAACAGCACACGTTCCCACTTGCAAGTTGCATACAGCCAAGAGCATTCACACTGCATGCATGCATAAAGTATCTCATGGGTTTGCATTTAATGAGCCAACTTTTTAGTACGAGGCTAGCTCTCACAAGTTGCTGCATGCATGCACATAGCATCACGCTCTATTTTTCAGCACGACGTATACTTTCAATTCTCTTTATTTGCAATTCCCTTTTGACAATTCTCTTTTTTGCAATTCCCTTTATGTTGTTTTTTCGTACGGTAATTCATGTTTTTTAGATTAATTTTACAATTCCCTTTTTCGGGCCAGTGGTTTTTAAGGGGGAAAATAACGGGTGGGAAGATCCACTTGCAACTCAAATGAACTACCACTTGCTACTCAAATTAAGTACTGTTTTAAGTTGTAAGCTAACAAAAGTTGCTAAAATATTCTAAATGAAAATTACTTTTTAGGGTTGCTAGGTATTTATATTTACCGTTGATAAATAACGGGGCACCGGGTTGATAACTTGGAAACAAAAAAAGAGTCGCTACATATTTTAAATTAAATTACATTTTTAGGGTTGATATTTATTTCTATTTATCATTGATAAATAGCGGGTCATCGGGTTGATAGCTTGTAAATTAAAAGAGAGTCGTTAAAATATTATAAATGAAATACTTTTTAGGGTTATTATTTATTTATATTTACCGTTGATAAATAACGAGGCACCAGGTTGATAGCTTGTAAAATAAAAAAATATTTACTAAAATATTCTAAATGAAATACTTTTTAGGGTTAGTAGTTTTTTATAATTACCATTGATAAATAACGGGGCACCGAGTTGATAACTTGTAAACTAAAAAGAGTCGCCAAAATATTCGAAATGAAGTTAGATTTTTAGGGTTGGTAGTTATTTATATTTACTGTGGATAAATAACAGGACACCAGGTTGATAGCTTCTAAACTAAAAAAGATTCGGTAAAATATTTAAAATAAAATTAACTTTGGGGTTGATAAGTTTATACATTTACCGTTGATTACTTAAATACATAGGGTTGATTATTCAAATAGAAAGGGTTGATAAATTTTAGCCAAAAAAAAAGTTTCTCGAAACATATTAACATGGGTGCTAGTTTTGAAGATCTCGTCGAGACGGATTTATTGGTGAAAGCGGATCTTAATTTAGAGTTGTCGTTTCAAAGTTAAAACGTTTTGAATTTTCAAATTTGGAAAAGATTCCGCTGACATCAGCAAATTCGTCTATTTTGTGCATGCATGCAGAACCTTTTCTCAATAGTCTGCACCAGGTTGATAATTTTATACATTTACCGTTGATCACTCAAGTACAGATGGTTGATTATTCAAATAGAAAGGGTTGATAATTTTTAGCCAAAAAAAAAGTTTGTCGAAACATATTAACATGGGTGCTAGTTTTGAAGATCTCGTTGAGACGGATTTAATGGTGAAAGCTGATCTTAATTTGGAGTTGTCGTTTGAAAGTTAGAACGTTTTGAATTTTCAAATTTGGAAAAGATTACACTGACATCAGCAAATTCGTCTATTTTGTGCATGCATGCAGAACTTTTTCTCAATAGTCTGCACCAGGTTGATAATTTTATACATTTACCGTTGATCACTCAAGTACAGAGGGTTGATTATTCAAATATAAAGGGTTGATAACTTTTAGCCAAAAAAAAGTTTATCGAAACATATTAACATGGGTGCTAGTTTTGAAGATCTCGTCGAGACGGATTTATTGGTGAAAGCGGATCTTAATTTGGAGTTGTCGTTTGAAAGTTAAAACGTTTTGAATTTTCAAATTTGGAAAAGATTCTGCTGACATCAGCAAATTCGTCTATTTTGTGCATGCATGCAGAACCTTTTCTCAATAGTCTGCACGAGGTTGATAATTTTATACATTTACCGTTGATCATTCAAGTATAGAGGGTTGATTATTCAAATAGAAAGGGTTGATAACTTTTAGCCAAAAAAAAAGTTTGTCGAAACATATTAACATGGGTGCTAGTTTTGAAGATCTCGTCGAGACGGATTTAATGGTGAAAGCGGATCTTAATTAGGAGTTGTCATTTGGAAGTTAAAACGTTTTGAATTTTCAAATTTGGAAAAGATTCCGCTGACATCAGCGAATCCGTCATCTAGCGCTTGCATGCAGAACTTTCTCTATATAGTAAATTACGTCAGATTTTTCTGCCAAATAAGGAAACCTCTGTGGTTCACAACGCGTAAATTACTTTCCTAATTGAGCTGTCGGAAACCGATCGCTTAATAAGAACCTAGCGATCGTGCGCCAGCTAGGGGAGCCCGATCTTGATCATGTTAGGCAGCTCACAAGATCTAAACAATGATAGCACATGCGGAGAAGACAACCATCTAGCTACTGCTATGGACCCATAGTCCAAGGATGAACTACTCACGTATCAATCCGGAGGCGGGCATGATGATGTAGAGCCCCTCCGGTGATGAATCTCCCCTCTCCGACAGGGTGCCGGAGGCGATCTCCTGAATCCCCCGAGATGGGATTGGCGGCGGCGGCGTCTCTGGAACGTTTTCCGTATCGTGGCTCTCGGTACAGGGGTATTCGCGACGAAGGCTATTTGTAGGCGGAAGGGTAGGTCAGGGGGCGACGCGAGGGGCCCAGACCACAGGGCCGCGCGGCCAGGGCCTGGGCCGCGCCGCCCTGTTGTCTGGCCACCTCGTGGCCCCACTTCGTTATCCCTCCGGTCTTCTAGAAGCTTCGTGGAAAAATAGGACCCTGGGCGTTGATTTCGTCCAATTCCGAGAATATTTCCTTACTAGGATTTTTGAAACCAAAAACAGCAGAAAACAACAACTGGCACTTCGGCATCTTGTTAATAGGTTAGTGCCGGAATATGTATAATAATGCTGTAAAGTATGTATAAAACATTCAAGTATTGTCATAAAAGTAGCATGGAACATAAGAAATTATAGATACGTTTGAGACGTATCAGATATCAAGATGCGTACTTATTTTGTTGCTAAATTTTTTCCTTTCTCATTAAAGGATGATGCTAAAACTTGGTATAATAGTTTGCCTCTTGATTCTATTGATAGTCCAAGTTGTTTACTTGATGTTTTCTTTCGAAAATATTTTCCTGCTAGTGCTCAACATATTGTTTTGCAGAAAATTTATAGTTTTGACCAGGAAGATGGAGAAAATGCCTGAAGCTTGGGCAAGGTTTTGCTCTCTTCTTAGAGCTCGGCCTAGACATGATTTGGAAAAGCATGACTTGCTTGATATATTTTATAGTGGACTAACCATTGAGTCTAGGGCATACCTGGATAGTTGTGCTGGTTTTGTTTTTAGGAAAAGAACTCCAGACGAAGCTGAAGAATTAATGGCTAGAATAAGCCAAAATCATGATGATTGGACTGCACCTGAACCAACCCCAACACCAATATTGAAGAAGAGGGGTATTATTGAATTAAATGATGAAGATATGAGGGAAGCCAAGAAATCTCTTAAAGAGAAAGGTATTAAATCTGAAGATGTGAAGAATTTACCTCCCATAGAAGATTTATGTAAGATAACTCCCCCTTCATTCACGATTGAGGTACAATCTCTTCAACACTTTGATAAAGGAGACATTCCTTACACAAAACCTCCTGATCAATGTTTAGATGAATTTGATAATTATGTTGTTAAGCAAGATAACTTTAATATGAGAGTAGAGAATCATCTAATGCAAATTCTCAAGCTATTAGTAAATTGCATGATATTGTGGAGAGAACCTCCAATGATGTTAAGATGCTTGTTAAACATTTTCATATGGTTCAAACTCAAATTGATCAACTCACTAAAGTGCAAAATGACTTGTTAAAAAATACTTCTAAAGAAAAACATGCTTATGAAGTAACAACTAGAGGTGGTGTTTCTACTCAGGATCCTCTATATCTTGAGGGGCATCCCAAAAGAGTTGAACAAGATTCTCAACGAACTAAAGAAACTAGTGCTCCTTCTAAGAAAAAGAAAAATAAGAATCTTCTGAACCTGTTAATGATCCTAATAGTATTTCAATTTCTGATGCTGAAACTGAAAGTGGTAATGAACATGATAAAGATAATGATAAGAATGATGTTTCTGATAAAGAAGAGATTGAAGATGAACCTGAAAAGCATGCTAAAAATAAAAAGTACACTAAAGAAGATTTCATTGCTAAGAAACATGGTAATGAAAGAGAACCTTGGGTTCAAAAGCAAATGCCTTTTCCTTTTAAGAAACTAAAATCAAAGGAGGAAGAACAATATAATAAATTTTGTGATTGGATGAAACCTTTGTTCTTGCAAATCCCTTTGACTGATGCTATTAAATTGCCTCCTTATTCAAAGTATATGAAAGATATTGTCTCTAACAAAACGAAAATTCCTAATGAGGAGATTTCCACTATGCTTGCTAATTACTCTTTCAATGGCAAGGTTCCAAAGAAGCTGGGAGACCCAGGTATACCGACTATCCCTTGTTCCATCAAGAATAATTATGTTAGAACTGCTCTATGTGATTTGGGAGCAGGAGTTAGTGTTATGCCTTTTTCTCTTTAGAAGAGACTTGATTTAGATAAGTTGATACCAACCGATATATCTTTGCAAATGGCTGATAAATCTACTGCTGTTCCTATTGGTATATGTGAGGATGTTCCTGTTCAAGTTACTAATAATTGCTTAATATTAACTGATTTTGTTGTGTTGGAAATGCCTGAAGATGATAATATGTCTATTATTTTTGGAAGACCTTTTCTTAACACTGCAGGGGCTGTTATTGATTGCAATAAAGGAAAAGTCACTTTGAATGTTGATGACAAGGAGCATACTGGTTATTTTCCCAAGAAGATTGATAAAGTATATGGAGTTAATACAATTTCTAATTTGAGAACTATCAAAGTGGGAATTATTGATTGTCCTATATATGAGCCTAAAGAAGGATATCAAAATATTATGATTGGATCCATATCAATACAATATAAGGTAACATGATTGATTTGAGGTTTATTTCTTCTTATGTCATGTAAAATTTATTTGGTGGCAAAACTTGATCAACCTTGTTAACAAGTATATTTTAAATGCATGGAAGAGTTAAACAACATTTCTTTCTTTCTCCACACTTGTTTTACTTTCTGTAGTACTACTTGTTTTGCAAGATGGTTTAGTTGTTTAAAATTTTGAAAATCTTTTTCTGCCCTTAAACAGTTATTTTAACACCCAGAAATGTGCATTTTTCGAAGTTTTCAAAAATTTATAAAAATTATACCACTGGTCCTACTTTTAAAATACAACCTGGGAGTGCCTGGGGCTGACCAGTGGGGCACCCCAGGGCTGCACCCCATGTGCTGGCGCGGCCAGCATGGGGCGCGCCGCCCTGTGGTGTGGGCCCCACCTGCCCCCCAATCACTCATCCACCTACCACTCCACTCTCTTCCACGGGAAAACACGACACCATTGTTCAAACCCGAGTTTCTTGCTGTTCTTGATCAAAATTTTCGATCTCCTTGCTCAGCCCATCTTTGCTGCTGAGATTTGGAGCATTTGTTCTCCGGTATGTGACTCCTCCGATTATCCAAATATAATTTTGTTTAGTTGAGTATATCTTGAGTATTTTGCTGTTGTAGGTGACATGTTAAGTGAGTTTGAATGCTTGTTCTAAGTTGTAAAAATTAGTTTTGATGCATGTTTAGTACTCTATCAAGTTCCTATAGTAGTCTCCCTCATTTATATGTCTCAAAATCAACTTTTATAATTTTTGTTGAAAAATTTCAGAAAAGGGAAAATGCATAACCACACCTTTGGAGAAGTGTTTGAGAGGGATACGCCAAGAGTGACAAGGCCTTCAAGGGCAGCTACTCGTGTTAGGCGATCCTATGATGAGGATGTCATTGCACCTAGCTTTGAAGATGAAGAGGACAATGGGATTCCTAATGCTTCATCCTTTCCGTGCATTGACTTTTTGCGTAATGCAGGGCTACTTGATGACTTCTTGTTTCTCATTAATAGAGTGGGCTTGTCTACCTATATGGAAGATGAAAATGATCAATTTTATATGCTAACTAAGATCTTTGTTGAAAGCTTTAAATTCAGCAACACACCTTTCACACCATCAGTTAAATTTAAGATTTATGATATGCCTATTACTATGAAATTGGGTGATTTTTGTGCCGCACTGGACATTACTCCTATAGGTACAGCGAAGAAGATCGAGAACCGCCCCAAAACTTTGATGGAACTCTATCGAGTAGTTACCAACGATGATGACCGTATCATTCAGCGCGGCAAGATAAGGAACATTCAGCCCTGCCATTAGATATTTCACTTATTATCTTGCTACTAGCATTCTTGGTAGGGAGAACACTAGCAACATTTCTAGTTATCATCTTACTTTTCTAGTTGCTGCACTTACTGGAAGTACGTCTTATCATCTTGGTGCTCTCATTGCTCGTCGCTTATCTAATAAGGGACCTATTTATGGAGGAATTGTTGCTTCACGTATTGTTGCATATCTAGGTCTTTCTGTTGATCCTAGTGATGAGAAATTAATTCCTATTAAGCTTGATATTGCTGCTATGAAGGGTCACCAATTTGTCACAACTAACTCTAATTTAGAAAATATTGTCCATAGAATGTTGTTTATTGACGGGGATGAGAGGGAAATCCCTTTGCCGCAGGCCGATTTGTTCAGTGTTCGTAGGAGGCCGTGGTCGCGCTCCAAGGAGGAGGTGGATGAGCAGCTGAGGATACTTAGCTTTCACCAGCAGCACGACTCCGAGGACGCCGAGCCCTCTGACGGGTACGCCGTCATGTATCCTGGTGCGTCCTCCAGCTTGTACCAAGGACAAGATCCTCCTTCATCATATTACAGAGGCGCCACCTCATGGGCACCGTGGGATTGATCTCCACTTAGGCCAAAAGCCTAAGCTTAGGGGAGGTACATCGACATATCACTCATTTACATATCATATCTTGTCGGTACTTTGTATATCCATGTTTCGATTTTCTTTCTTTCTTTTTGTTGCTTGTTGTTTATTTCTGTTTTTCCAAAACACGAAAAAACCAAAAATATTTCTGTTGTTTCTCTCTCTCTATTTATTTATTTAGAATTTAGTATTAGTTTTCTTAGTTTTAATTCGGGTTGCTATTTAAAAATCAAAAAGATTTTGCTTTGTTTGCCTGTTTTCTTTTGTTCTTGTTTCCAATTCGAAAAACACCAAAAATATTTGTTGTTCTTCTTCGGTTTTGTAAAGTTTATTATGGAGTTCAGCGGTCTCCGGTGGTTGGAGCTTGGTTTTCATTTCATATTATTCAAGCCACACAAGTGAAAGGCAATAATGACGATCCACGACAACTCGACTGTGGTGAGAGGCTGGTATGAACTCTATTTGTTTTCATTTTTGTACATATACTCATTCATGTGAGCATGCTTAGTTGGTTCATGTGAGGTATATGAAATTTAATGAAAGTCTAGTAGTTCATGATCTCTCATGTTTAGCTCCAATTTATTAATAAGGAGTAGCATGTCATAAATAATTGCTTGCATTGTTTTATTCATAGATAGGTATGACATTGTGGTATCCTCCTCTGAATAATTCATTTGGATTGACTTGGCACATGCTCATGCATGCATATGAGTGAAAAACAAAAAGTCAATTAAGCCTTGATGATTTACTTTGCTTCAGAGTTCTTGTATCACTTTTATGCCTCAGTTAATTTTATTTTGTCACAAGCATGATTATGACGGTTATTTCTCTCTTGATTGTCACTTCCTAGTCTATTGCTAGCCCTCACTTGTACTGAGCGGGAATGCTGCTCGTGCTTCCAAATCCCTGAAAACCAAGTTATTCCAAAGTGTCCACCATAAATACCTATGCATGGCATTTCAAACCATTCCAAGTAAATTTTCATGTGCTACCTTTAAAACCTTCAAAGTACTTCTCAATTTGTGTCAATGATTTATAGCTCATGAGGAAGTATGTGGTGTTTTATCTTTCAATCTTGTCAGTCAGACTTTCACCAATGGACTAGTGGCATATACATCCGCTTATCCAATAATTTTGCAAAAAGAGCTGGCAACGGGGTGCCCGACCCCAATTAATTACAACTTTCATTAATAATTCTGTTCACATGTTTTGCCCTGATTTATCGGTAAGCAACTTAATTTGCAAATAGACACTCCTCCATGGTATGTGAATGTTGGAAGGCACCCGAGGATTCGGTTAGCCATGGCTTGTGTAAGCAAAGGTTGGGAGGAGTGTCATCCATAATGAAACTAAAATACATGTGTAAACAAAATAGAAGAGTGATGATCTACCTTGCTGGTAGAGATAACGTCCTTCATGGGAGCCGCTCTTGAAAGTCTCGTTGACAAGGTAGTTAGAGTGCCCACTACCATTCGTTGACAACAACAAACACCTCTCAAAACAATTTTACTTCTGTTTTAAAAATGAAAAGCTCTAGCACATGTTAATCCCTGCTTCCCTCTGCGAAGGGTCAATCTTTTATTTTTATGTTGAGTCACCATCCTTTCTTTGAGCACCTTCTTGAGAGCATAATTGTCATTCTTAGTGTAATATATTTGTCCCAGAATATGGTTAACTGTGGTATAATTTTGATGCTTTTATCTTTGATAATCTTTACTTCTAGTCTTCCCATGAACTTCAGAGGTGCCTGGGCATTTATGTTTCTGTTGTACAAATACGGGCAAGCGAGATACCACTTTATCATATCTTTTTATGAGCATTGCAATCCTGCTGATAGACATGTTTCATGATGCTTATTATTAGTTTGTTGGTATCTTTTTCATGATTGACATAACTATTAGATGAATTATTTGCATTTATATTATTATGAATTGCCTAAGTACTCGTCCATATAATGAGAATATTTACATCATATGAGCAAATGTGTTCATGAAAGTTCTTTTATCGCACTCAGTTGTTAACTGAATTGCTTGAGGACAAGCAATAAGCTAAGCTTGGGGAGAGTTGATACGTCCAAAATGTATCTACTTTCCCGAACACTTTTGCTATTGTTTTGCCTCTAATTTGTGTATTTTGGATACAACTAACACGGACTAACGCTGTTTTCAGCAGAATTGCCCTGGTGTCTTATTTTTGTGCAGAAAATCAACTTTCAGGAAAATCCCCAGAAATAATTGCAATGGGCCTATTTTTACAGAAGACTCACGGAGCCAAAAGATGTGACGGAGGGGGCCATGAGGCGCGCACACCATGTGGCGGCGCGGTGGGCCACCGCCGCGCCGCCACATGGTGACGCCGCCTCGGCCAGCCCCGACGCTCCCCTCTGGACTACTTAAAGCCCTTGAACTAAAAACGCACGGGGCGTCAACCAATTTTCGAGAAGATATCCAGAACTCCGCCACCATCGAAAAACCCAATCTCGGGATCAGAACTCCGTTCTGGCACCCTGCCGGGATGGGCAATTGGAGGAGATCATCGCCATCATCGCCACCGACGCCTCTCCATCGACCATCCATGTTTCCCCCATCCATGTGTGAGTAAATCCCCGCTGTAGGCTGAAGGGGATGGTAGGGATTGGATGAGATTATTCATGTAATAGCCATAAGATTGTTAGAGCATGGTGCCTAGTATCCGTTGTTGGTACTTTTATGATATTGTTGCAACTTGTTATGCTTAATGCTTGTCACTTAGGGCCCGAGTGCCATGATTTCAGATCTGAACATGTTATTGATTCGTGATGATATTCATTGTTTTATGATCTTACCTGCAAGTTGTATACACATATTGCTTTCCGGAACCCGAGGCCCCAAAGTGACGGAAATTGGGACAACCGGAGGGGAAGGCTGTGATATGAGGATCACATGTGTTCACGGAGTGTTAATGCTTTGCTCCGGTACTCTATTAAAAGGAGTACCTTAATTACCGATAGTTTCCCTAGAGGCCCGGCTGCCACCGGCTGGTAGGACAAAAGATGTTGTGGAAGTTTCTCATTGCGAGCACGTACGACTATATACAGAACACATGCCTATGGTTATTTAGTACTTGGATACTGTTTTATTATTATCTGCAAATGCCTAGTCTTGATTATTACGTGAGGTATCTTATCCATGCAGCGCCCGTTCATCCATCCCTATGCCTACAGTATTTTAATCCTGTTGTTTACTGTAATCACTACTGATGTCTTTATTACACTGTTGTTATATTTCACTACTGCTACTGCTATAAAACTGTTGCTACTGATAAAATATTGCGAGCAAGTCTGTTTCCAGGTGCAGCTGAATTGACAACTCCGCTGTTAAGGCTTACAAATATTCTTTGGCTCCCCTTGTGTCGAATCAATAAATTGGGCTTTACTTCCCTCGAAGACTGTTGCGATTCCCTATACTTGTGGGTCATCAGCGTTCTCGAGCCCACAATAGAAGCGCTGGCAATCTCGTGTCGGCTCCTTCGTCGAGGACGTGGATCGGAAGCGCCGGCGCCTCGCAGCACGTCAGAAACTGCGCGTGGGCTCTGCGTGGCAGCCAGACCCACAGCTTTCCCCATCTCCCAGCCACGCCCGAGCCGACTCCCACCCTCTAAATCTGTTATCACCAGAATCTGACCAAGCCAGAGGTGGGCCGCGATCAAGATGGACTTGAGGATATATGCGTGGAGGGATGTGTGAATCGGCCTTGTTTATCAAGTTTGGGCTAGTTAGCCCGTGTATCTTTATATAGTAGGTTACGTAGAGATTAGAGTTTGTCTCGTGCACGGTTTAGTGCACGCCCACATTAGAAAGTCCCCTGGACTATAAATATGTACCTAGGGTTTATGGAATAAACAACAACCAACGTTCAACACAAACCAATCTCGGCGCATCGCCAACTCCTTCGTCTCGAGGGTTCCTCCGGTAAGCACCATGCTGCCTAGATCGCATCTCGCGATCTAGGCAGCACGAGCTCTGCCTAGTTGTTCATGCGTTGCTCGTACTGAAGCCTTTTTGATGGCGAGCAACGTAGTTATCATAGATGTGTTAGGGTTAGCATTGTTCCAAGTATCATATGATGTCGTAGTGCAACCCTTGCGCATCTAGCCGTCCCTGTACCTCATCATGGGTGCAGGGGCGGCACCCCGCTTGATCGTTATTTAGTAGATCTGATCCGTTACGGTCGCTCCTTGATTCATCAAGGATTAGTTTAATATCCGCAATAGTTAGGCCTTACAAAGGGTTGGAGGATCCAGCGGCATGCAGGGTGTAGTTTGCTGCCCCTAGACAGGACGTTCCGAGGATCAACTTAATGTTGGTTTTTAGGCCTTGTCTAGGGCTGGCTTACGTTTACCGCGCGTGAGCGCGAGGCCCAATCGTGAGTAGGATGATCCGATTATGCGGTGAAAACCCCAGATCGTCGTGGATCTCATATGCTTCATCATGATCAAGCAGGACCACCATATATTCGGCCACCTTGGACGAATCATGGGTGAATCGGCTCCATGAGCCGATTCACAGGACAACCTGAGAGCCGATCGAGGCTCGTATTTAACGTGTACGTGTGTGCCCTGCGAGAAACTAAGCGAGGCATCATCCACACCTTCCTGACCAGGTATAGGTCAGGTGGCACGCCCTTGCAACTCGCATCGGCGCGCGACCAGGAGGCTTTGCGGGCCGTCGCTCTGAGGGACTGGGGCCAGCCGCAGCCCTAGTCTTTCCCGGCTCTACGGTGTTGACCAGTCACTGCCCGCCGGTGGGTTTCTGACGTCAACACATTCTGGCACGCCCGGTGGGACAATCTTCGACGACAACCACCTCGCCATCCACATCAGAGATGGCGGAAGAAACTCCGGTCACCTACGAGGAGCTCACTGGCGAGCTCAAGAAGAAGTACGACGAGGTCAAAGTCCTCCTCGAAGCCGACCTCATCGGCTCTTTCCACGAGACCCGCTCCCATGGCATCGGATGGAAGGGGTTCTCACCCGATGGCGCGCTTGATGGAGTGGACCTATCCACCCCGTCAGAGGAACGCACCAGGTCGCTGCGTCAGGAGATAAACTTCATGGTGGCTCATTCGCTGCACCGCCATTCTGAGAGCCTGGTGAACACGTTGGAGCGCGTCACGCTGCGCGTGATCCAGGAGATCATGAGCCATCAGTACTCTCCGTCAGGACCAGCCCTAGGGACTCATCAAGGGGAGTTGCTACTCCAGTCCCGTCCACCGCTGCCGTTCGCGTTGGCAGCGCCCGAAGCGCCGAACTCATCGGCCTATGTCGTCTACAAGATTGGTGGTGACCCCGGTGACTACCAATTTCTACAGGACGCGCCCAAGGAGATCCCGCACGGATACGCATGCGCATACGTGCCGCACCGCAGCACTCGGGCACCCTCGAACCAGGTCGCTATAGCAGGGACTTCTGGGGCAACAAGAGGAACGTCGGAGGCAGACCCTGAGAAGCAAACGTGGCTAGCTAAATACGCCACCCCGACAAAACTCCCGAGCCCAGCTCCTGCAGTTGGCTCAGAACCAGAGAAACAGGCATGGCTGGTTAAGTACGCCACTCCGACGAATCTTCAGGGTTCGGCACCTGCAGCCATCACCGCGGATCAAATTTGTACGATCCTGAAAGATCAGTTCGGCATGATGCCGAAAAGAAAGGCGATCGGCTATACCAAGCCGTACCCCAACGAGTACGAATTGATCCCGCTACCACCCAAATATCGGCTCCCGGACTTCACAAAGTTCAGCGGATCGGATGGCTCCAGCTCCATCGAGCATGTGAGCCGATATTTGGCACAGCTGGGCATGATCTCAGCGTCGGACGAGCTGCGCGTGAGGTACTTCTCACGGTCCCTCACAGGATCGGCTTTCGGCTGGTACACGTCGCTGCCACCAAACTCAATCCAGACCCGGAAGCACGTGGAAGAACGGTTCCATGAGCAATATCACTCGGAGGCTTCCGAGGCTGGCATTGCCGATCTAGCACAAGTACGACGAAGCGCGGAGAAACAGGTGTCGAATACATCCAGCGCTTCAGGACCGTTAGGAACCGATGTTATTCGGTTCACGTAAGCGAAAAGAAGCGATCGAATTGGCGGTGGTGGGTCTATCATCATCGATCAAGGAAGTGGCCTCCCGTGCGGACTATCCTTCATTAGCACACATGGTGCAGAAGTTGTCAGCTTATGAACAACGCCACCCGGATGTCTACCAAGATAAATTCAAGCGCGTGGTTACCATGGTTGACGCAGGCGAAGATGAAGGTCCTACGGGAGAACGAGAGGTCGCAGTGGCTGAATGGACTCGAGCTGCAGGCCCAGTAACCTGCAAATGGGTAAAGCCACCAGGGCCTCCAAGAGGGTTCGACTTCGACGTGACGAAAACCGAGCAGATTTTCGATCTCTTACTCGCGGAGAAGCACATAAAGATACCCGAAGGCCACAAGTTCCCTACGGTGCAAGAGCTGAACGGAAAGCCATACTGCAAGTGGCATAACACGTTCACCCACACCACTAACGACTGCAGGGTGTGGCGTCAGCAGATCCAAGTGGCAATAGAAAATGGGCGACTAATTTTTAACCAGTATGCCATGAAGGTCGACACACACCCCTTCCCCGCCGTCAACATGGTGGAGCTTACCCACCTTGGAGGGTGCCAGCCTGATTTCTCAGCTAACATCAGCATGGTAGAGCTTGGACACCGCTCTGAGAAGGACGGGGATGACGACAGCTGCTCTCAGAGCAAGGACACAGAGGGGCCGCTCCATGCGATCGGCTCCGTCAAGATGGCAAGCGCTACGTCACAGAGGGGGAAGTGAAGAACATAAGATATCAACGACCCCTCTCTGATCACCTCCTCAATAAGTACGTGAGTCGGTATGATCAACGCCGGCAACACGGCGACGATGATGAAAGAGGCCGTATGGCTAGAAACGACAGAAGACATCGTCGGCATAATCACGATGAGGAGCGGCAGGAGCGCCACGCCAGGGAGCAGGACGATACGGACAGGCATTGGGACTGCCCTTTCTTCAGACACTGCTGGGATTCAGGAATGAGCCGATTACCAACAATCGGCAACTGCCCAGAATGCAACCAGAAAAAGGAGGCAGCCAACGTGTCTGTATTCGAGCGCCTAGGGCCTCTCCCACCACAAAACAGACGTGCTGAGACCCCTCTATTGGAAGATCTCGAGGATTCGGAAGACGAGGGGGAAGACGAAGAAGACAGGTACCACCGTCCAAGGTGGTGCCCTGATGGTCTCAGCCATTCACAAAAGCGCAGGGTTCAGCGATTGCGCAGTCTGGAGGAAGCCGAAAGGTTATACTTGCATACGCTGAGGAAGGCACGACCTGATTTGGTCGCGAAAGTCCAGAGGACCCTGGATGAGGAGGGACTGCCGCAAAGAAAAGAGTGGCGACCCAAGCAAAGGAAAGCCGATGATGAAACATCGGCTGGTACAAACATGGTGCTCGTTCGTCCGGCGAAGTGTAGAGATTCACGATCACACGATGCACCTGAGGTGGACAACAGCAAGCGCACCAACGTAATTAGATCGGAGATCGGGCTGGTTTTATCCACCGACATGGACGAGTAGCAAGACTACGTCAATAAGCAACGTGGCGAGGCTGATCCTTGCGATCGGCCCTCCGAAACTGTTGAAGGGATATTACAAAACCTTCACCGAGCAAGCAACGTGGAGGCCGATTCCAGCGATCGGCCAAAATTATCCTCACCATCTGCTTTGCCTAGGATCAACGTTTGACCCAACAGGGACTACCTGAAAAGCCGATACCATCAATTCTCTTGACAGAATCGGCTCGGGGGGCACCTAGATGGATAAAACATGAGGATATGAGATAATACTAAGTATGGGGGCCGGTACACAAATCGGCCTAAGATTCCTAAAAATTTTAAACATTTTACAGCCGATGCAAGGACATCGACTTTAGAATTGAGAAGCAGCCGATGCATGGCCATCGACTCAAGAGGAATAACTGTTACGATCAGAGGACCAATGAAGCACGAAGGGGGATGTGAATGGAAGAACTCCTCAATGGAGTAATTTAAGGGCTCGGATCCTCTCTTCAAGAGCAGCCTGGACGTGCAGATCAGGTCGAGGATGGATCGCATTAGATCCGCCAAAAGAAAGGAGCCGATCTGACCAGCAGGGCACTAGGAGCGGACTGAAGAAACCCGGGGGGCAGCCCACCTTGAAGGCTCTCTGCAAGCCGATTTATGTGCGAATCGGCTGGCTCTGCATGATCAAGCCCAGGCTAATTCAGCTAAGTTACGCGTCCTTGCTTCTGTTTTTGCCTTGGCCAAGACTCGGGGGGCAGCAGGCCTGGTGGATATTTTGTTCTGCTCTGTTTAAAGAACCGATTGGGATGCCATCGGCTGATCCTTCATTACGACCTTCTTCACAAATGATGAGAATTGAAGAGGATTATTGGGTTTGGTTGGAAAAGTTTAAAGGTTTTCCTGAAGATCCTGCATTTTCTGCCAGATTTAGAAAATCATCAGTTGAAGAAGGGAAGAGCGAGTTTCAAAGGGCCGATGCGATGCTATCGGCTCATTATGCATTGGCAAAGGGGACGAATCGGCAAGGTCAGTGGAAGAGGAAATCGGCAAATCAAATTGGGGAAAAGTTCTTCATTAATAAGAAAGATTTCTTACATAGTAGAGCTGATTGCCCTCGAAAGGGGATACATTGCCCCGCCTACTTCTACGGATCCTATGCTAAGGGCCCTATCTACGGGCCATTGCTGCCCTCGTCGTCGCCGTCATCGCCGCTGTCGGCGCTGCTCCCGGCCGGCTCGTCGTCGCTGCTCCAGCGGCCGCCGGCAGGACCTTCATTGTCCTCGTCCTCCTCGTCGTCGTCGTCGTCGCTGTCGAAGTCACTCAGATTTCCCGGCCAGGGGCAATGGCGCTTGGCCGGCGGCTCGTCGGGGGAGCTGTCGTCGTCGTCGTCCTCCTCTTCCTCCTCCTTCACCTCCTCGGAGGTGGCCCCATCCAGGGGAAGTGATCATCCTCGCTTTCTTCCACCGCTTCCTTATCGGCAAGGAAGCGGAGATCGCTCTCCCCGTCAGTCAGGGACCTGTCGTCCTCTGACCAGATGGAGAAGTCATGGTCTGACTCCTCCCCGGCCGCAATGGCGCGGCGGATGTTGGCCGCGTGGACTTCTGCCGGGTTGTACTCCGGCGTCGGCTCGCGGGATGTGGAGGACTGGCTGGAAAGATCCGATGGAGCAGAGGAAGAAGAAGACATTGTGGCGCAGGAGGGCTTTTTGGGATGCTAATGCGAAGAAGATGCAGAGGAGAACTGTTCGTAGCAGTTAAATAAAAGGGGACATAATAGAAATTCAATGCCACAGCAGTTTCCGAGGAAGTGGTGCCAAAACTGTCAAATCGTGCGGAGAAGTTGAGAAGGCAAGTTGTCATGATGAAGGACTCTGCGACGGTTCTGCTCTGCCACGACATGACCCTACGAGAGAAAGCATAATGATTTTGGAAATGTCATTTCCAAAACCAGGGGGGCATGTGTTATCACCAGAATCTGACCAAGCCAGAGGTGGGCCGCGATCAAGATGGACTTGAGGATATATGCGTGGAGGGATGTGTGAATCGGCCTTGTTTATCAAGTTTGGGCTAGTTAGCCCGTGTATCTTTATATAGTAGGTTACGTAGAGATTAGAGTTTGTCTCGTGCACGGTTTAGTGCACGCCCACATTAGAAAGTCCCCTGGACTATAAATATGTACCTAGGGTTTATGGAATAAACAACAACCAACGTTCAACACAAACCAATCTCGGCGCATCGCCAACTCCTTCGTCTCGAGGGTTCCTCCGGTAAGCACCATGCTGCCTAGATCGCATCTCGCGATCTAGGCAGCACGAGCCTGCCTAGTTGTTCATGCGTTGCTCGTATCGAAGCCTTTTTGATGGCGAGCAACGTAGTTATCATAGATGTGTTAGGGTTAGCATTGTTCCAAGTATCATATGCTGTCGTAGTGCAACCCTTGCGCATCTAGCCGTCCCCGTACCTCATCATGGGTGCAGGGCGGCACCCGCTTGATCGTTATTTAGTAGATCTGATCCGTTACGGTCGCTCCTTGATTCATCAAGGATTAGTTTAATATCTGCAATAGTTAGGCCTTACAAAGGGTTGGAGGATCCAGCGGCATGCAGGGTGTAGTTTGCTGCCCCTAGACAGGACGTTCCGAGGATCAACTTAATGTTGGTTTTTAGGCCTTGTCTAGGGCTGGCTTACGTTTACCGCGCGTGAGCGCGAGGCCCAATCGTGAGTAGGATGATCCGATTATGCGGTGAAAACCCCAGATCGTCGTGGATCTCATATGCTTCATCATGATCAAGCGGGACCACCATATATTCGGCCACCTTGGACGAATCATGGGTGAATCGGCTCCATGAGCCGATTCACAGGACAACCTGAGAGCCGATCGAGGCTCGTATTTAACGTGTACGTGTGTGCCCTGCAGGAAACTAAGCGAGGCATCATCCACACCTTCCTGACCAGGTATAGGTCAGGTGGCACGCCCTTGCAACTCGCATCGGCGCGCGACCAGGAGGCTTTGCGGGCCGTCGCTCTGAGGGACTGGGGCCAGCCGCAGCCCTAGTCGTTCCCGGCTCTACGGTGTTGACCAGTCACTGCCCGCCGGTGGGTTTCTGACGTCAACAAAATCACCATCGCCACCATCGCCGTCGCGCCCCCTGCTTGCAATAGACACCGCCGCATGTCCAGGAACCGCCGTCCATCGACACGGCCACAACCCCCCGACTGTTTTTTCGACCGGAATAGAAGTCGCCGCCACCGCCGCACAACCGCCCCACCCGCGAGGTGTTCGTCGGATTGCCGTGATGGACAACGACGACGAGATGATGGTGCAGATGTTCACGGAGGAGCAGAATGTTGCGGCTATCATGCGACAACAAAAGCAACTGATTTGGACGAGCTTCCTCCGCGTTTGCCAGCCATTGTTCTGCGTGCCTTGACGAGGCGGCTTAAAGACATGCAAGAGAAGGAACGTCAACCGACATCGTCAAGCCGGCGCCATGCTGCTTGACGCCGACTACTTCGCCGACGACGCGACTCATTCGCCGAAGGAATTTCAGCGCCGGTTTAGGATGAACAAGGATGTGTTCATGAAGATTGCTTCGGTGTTAGGGAGTACGACGACTATTTCATGATCAAGAAAGATTGTACAGGTTTGTGGGGCTTCACCTCAATCCAGAAGTGTACTGCTGCAATGCGATGTCTTGCATACGGAGCACCTCCATCTATAGCCAATGACAACCTACGGATGGCGGAGTCGACATGTTCACGGACTCTCAACATGTTTTGCTGAGCCGTCAAAGCGGTGTCTGCTAAAGATTATTTGAGAGCACCATGGGGAGATGATACAACTCGGATCCTAAAACATAATGCAGCATGATGGTTTCCCGGGATGCTCGGAAGCATTGACTGTATGCATTGGGTTGGAAGAATTGCCCTTTTTTCTTGGCAAGGGATCTACAAGGGGCATACTGGTGAGTGTAGTGTCATTATCGAGGCGGTGGCAGACTATGACATCTGGATTTGGCATGCTTTTTTTGGCATGTAAAGAACAAACAATGATATCAACGTGCTGCAGCGCTCTCAGGTGTTTTCTAGGCTAGCTGAGGGAGAAGCTCCTCCCGTGAACTTTGAGGTAAACGGCCACGCATACAACAAAGGGTACTATCTAGCTAATGATATCTACCCGACATATGCTACATTTGTGAAGACAATCCCGGCTCCAGCTTCGAAGATGGACACTTATTTAGCAACATGCTAGGAAACAGCTCACAAGGATGTTGAGCATGCTTTTGGGGTGATTCAGTAGCGTTTTGCCGTTGTCAGGTATCCTGCTGCTTGTTGCGCGTAGATGTACACGTCCGTTGGGAACCCCAAGAGGAAGGTATGATGCGCACAGCTGCAAGTTTCCCTCAGTATGAAACCAAGGTTATCGAACCAGTAGGAGCCAAGAAGCACGTGAAGGTTGTTGGTGGAGGAATGTAGTGCGGCGCAACACCAGTGAAACCGGCGCCAACGTGGAACCTGCACAACACAATCAAAGTACTTTGCCCCAATGTAACGATGAGGTTGTCAATCTCACCGGCTTGCTGAAAACAAAGGATTAAGCGTATCGAGTGGAAGATGGTGTTTGTTTGCAAAGAACAGTAAAAACAGTAGAATGTATTCAGATGTAAAAGAATGGACCGGGGTCCACAGTTCACTATAGGTGTCTCTCCAATAACATAACTAACATGCTGGGTGAACAAATTACAGGCGGGCAATTGACAAATAAAGATTCAATACATATCAATGATGATTACTATGTGATTTAATCAGGGCATTACGACAAAGTACATAGACCGCTATCCAGCATGCATCTATGCCTAAATAATCCACCTTCAGGTTATCATCCGAACCCCTTCCGGTATTAAGTTGTAAACAACAGATAATTGCATTAAGTATGGCGCGTAATGTAATCAACACAAATATCCTTAGACAAAGCATCGATGTTTTATCCCTAGTAGCAACAACACATCCACAACCTTAGAACTTTCTGCCACTGTCCCAGATTCAATAGAGGCATGAACCCACTATCGAGCATAATTACTCCCTCTTGGAGTTACAAGTATCAACTTGGCCAGAGCCTCTACTAGCAACGGAGAGCATGCAAGAACATAAACAACACATATATGATAGATTGATAATCAACTTAACATAATATTCTATATTCATCGGATCCCGCCAAACACAACATGTTTACAAATAGATGATCTTGATCATGTTAGGCAGCTCACAAGATCTAAACAATGATAGCACAAGCGGAGAAGACAACCATCTAGCTACTGCTATGGACCCATAGTCCAAGGATGAACTACTCACGCATCAATCCGGAGGCGGGCATGATGATGTAGAGCCCCTCCGGTGATGATTCCCCTCTCCGGCAGGGTGCCGGAGGCGATCTCCTGAATCCCCCGAGATGGGATTCGCGACGGCGGCGTCTCTGGAAGGTTTTCCGTATCGTGGCTCTCGGTACGGGGGTTTCGCGACGAAGGCTATATGTAGGCGGAAGGGTAGGTCAGGGGCGTCACGAGGGGCCCACACACTAGGGCCGCGCGGCCGGGGCCGGGCCGCGCCGCCTCGGTGTGTGGCCACCTCGTGGCCCCACTTCGTTTCCTTTCGGTCTTCCGGAAGCTTCGTGTAAAAATAGGACCCCGGGCGTTGATTTCGTCCAATTCCGAGAATATTTCCTTACTAGGATTTCTGAAACCAAAAACAACGAAAACAAGCAACTGGCACTTCGGCATCTTGTTAATAGGTTAGTGCCGGAAAATGTATAATAATGCTGTAAAGTATGTATAAAACATTCAAGTATTGTCATAAAAGTAGCATGGAACATAAGATATTATAGATACGTTTGAGACGTATCAAGCATCCCCAAGCTTAGTTCCTACTCGCCCTCGAGTAGGTAAACGATCACACAAATAATTTCTGAAGTGACATGCTACTAACATAATCTTGATCAACATTATTGTAAAGCATAGTGATCTGAACAAAAGATTGCTAACAAAGATAATGACTAAGCAAATGAATCATATAGCAAAACTTTTCATGAATAGTACTTTCAAACAAGTATCAACAAGACTTGCATAAGAGCTAACTCATAAGCAATAAATTCAAAGTAGAATGCATTGAAGCAACACAAAGGATGATTAAGTTTCAGCAATTGCTTTCAACTTGTAACATGTATATCTCATGGATATTTGTCAACATAGAGTAATATAACAGGTGCAATAAGTAAACATGTAAGAATCAATGCACACAGTTAACACAAGTGTTTGCTTCTAAGATAGAAGGAAGTGGGTAAACTGACTCAACATAAAGTAAAAGAATGGCCCTTCGCAGAGGAAAGCATGGATTACTATTTTTGTGCTAGAGCTTTTGTTTTGAAAACATAGAAACAATTTTGTCAACGGTAGTAATAATTCATATGTGCTATGCATAATACTTCCTACAAGTTGCAAGTCTCATGCATAGATTACTAATAGTGCTCGCACCTTGTCCTACTTATCTCGGAAAACACAGATTATCATCGCATAACATATGTTTCAACCAAGTGTCACAAAGGGGTACCTCTATGCCGCCTGTACAAATGTCTAAGGAGAAAGCACGCATTGGATTTCTCGCTTTTGATTATTCTCAACTTAGACATCCATACCGGGACAACATAGACAACGAGATAATGGACTCCTCTTTTAATGCTTAAGCATTCAACAACGATTAATATTCTCATAAGAGATTGAGGTTGTATGTCCAAACCGAAACTTCCACCATGATACATGGCTTTAGTTAGCGGCCCAATGTTCTTCTCTAACATATGCATACTCAAACCATTTGATCATGAAATCGCACTTACTTCAGACAAGAGGAACATGCATAGCATCTCACATGATATCCAACAAAGATAAAAAGTTGATGGCGTCCCCAGAAACATGGTTACCGCTCAACAAGAAACTTATAAGAATTAAGACACATAACTACATATTCATCACCACAATAGTTTTTAAGCTATTTGTCCCGTGAGCTATATATTGTAAAGGTAAAGGAATGAAATTTTAAAGGTAGCACTCAAGTAATTTACTTTGGAATGGCAGAAAAATACCACATAGTAGGTAGATATGGTGGACACAAATGGCATGGGTTTTGGCTCAAAGTGTTTGGATGCACGAGAAGCATTTCCTCTCAGTACAAGGTTTGGGCTAGCAAGGTTGTTTGAAGCAAACACAAGTATGAACAGGTACAACAAAACTCACACAAGAACATATTGCAAGCATTATAAGACTCTACACTGTCTTCCTTGTTGTTCAAACATTTTACCCGAAAATATCTAGACTTAGAGAGACCAATCATGCAAACCAAATTAAACAAGCTCTACGGTAGTTCTTCATTAATAGATTAAACTACATGATGCAAGAGCTTAAACATGATCTATGAGAGCTCAAACAATTGCAAGTTGCCAAACCATATGCAGCATTTTCTGATTCCAACCAAATAGCAATTTAACGAAGCAATTTCAGCCTTCGCCATGAACATTAAAGCACAATTAAGAACACAAGTGTTCCATATGAAAAAGCGGAGCGTAATATCTCCAATATAAGAATGGTGGGATCCAACTTTATTCAAAGCAAAACGAAAATAAAATCAAACCGACGCTCCAAGTAAAGAACATAAAATGTGATGGAATAAAAATATAGTTTCACTAGAAGTGACCTGATAATGTTGTCGATGAAGAAGGGGATGCCTTGGGCATCCCCAACCTTAGATGCTTGAGTCTTCTTAAAATATGCAGGGATGAACCACCGGGGCATCCCCAAGCTTAGACCTTTCACTCTTCTTGATCATAGTATATCATCCTCTTCTCTTGACCCTTGAAAACTTCCTCACAACAAACTTCAAGCAAACTCATTAGAGGGTTAGTGCATAATCAAAATTCACATATTAAGAGGTGACACAATCATTTTTAACACTTCTGGACATTGCACAAAGCTTCTGAAAGTTAATGTAACAAAGAAACTCATTCAACATAGCAAAAGCGGCAATGCGGAATAAAAGGCAGAATCTGTCAAAAACATAACAGTTCGTAAAGATGAATCTGGCAGGGGCACTTAACTTGCTCAAATGGAAAAACTCAAAACTAATGAAAGTTGCGTACATATATGAGGATCACGCTCGTAAATTTGCAGATTTTTTCGATTTTTGTTACAGAGAGCTCTGCAAGAATTCGTGACAGACAGCAATGCTGTTTCTGCGCAGCGATCCAAATCTATCATCATCTTTAACATAGAAATTTACTTGGCACAAAAACATGATAAGGAGAGGTTGCTACAGTAGTAAACAACTTCCAAGACTCAACAATACAGTAAATAAAATGTAACTTGGGTTATCTCCCAAGAAGTGCTTTTCTTTAACGCCTTTCAGCTAGGCGCAGAAAGTGCAAATCAAGTAACATCAAGATAAGAAGCATCAACATCATAACTTGTTCTAATAATTGAATCAAAAGGCAACTTCATTCTCTTTATAAGGAAGTGTTCCATACCTTTCTTGAGAGCAAATTGATATTTAATATTACCTTCCCCCATATCAATAACAGCACCGACGGTTCAAAGAAAAGGTCTTCCCAACACAATAGGACAAGATGCATTGCATTCGATATCCAAGACAACAAAATCAACGGGGACAAGGTTATTGTTAACCGTAATGCGCACATTATCAATCCTCCCCAAAGGTTTCTTTTTAACATTATAAGCGAGATTAACATCTAAATAACAATTCTTCAATGGTGGCAAGTCAAGCATATCATAAAAAAATTTAGGCATAACAAAAATACTTGCACCAAGATCACATAAAGCATTACATTCAAAGTCATTGAATTTCATTTTAATGATGGGCTCCCAACCATCTTCTAACTTCCTAGGAATAGAAGCTTCAAGTTTTAATTTCTCTTCCCTAGCTTTAATGAGAGCATTTGTAATATGTTTCGTAAAGGCTAAATTTATAGCACTAGCATTGGGACTTCTAGCAAGTTTTTGTAAGAACTTTATAATTTCAGTAATATGACAATCAACAAAATCTAAACCATTATGTTCTACAGCAATAGAATCATTGTCACCCATATTTCGAAAAATTCCAGCAGTTTTATCACAAACATCAGTTTCAGCAATTTCAGGCAATTTTGTACGCTTTGCACTAGGAGTAGAAACATTGCTGATGGCGTGTAACTCACACGTTCGTTGGGAACCCCAAGAGGAAGGTATGATGCGCACAGCAGCAAGTTTTCCCTCAGAAAGAAACCAAGGTTTATCGAACCAGGAGGAGCCAAGAAGCACGTTGAAGGTTGATGGTGGCGAAATGTAATGCGGCGCAACACCGGGGATTCCGGCGCCAACGTGGAACCTGCACAACACAACCAAAGTACTTTGCCCCAACGAAACAGTGAGGTTGTCAATCTCACCGGCTTGCTGTAACAAAGGATTAATCCTGTTGGTTTGATTATCATGGACAACACAAGTTCCTAGGACATTAATTCTTTCATTAACTCCTCCTAGGGATTTATCAAGTTCATCAGTTTTATCCAATAACATTTCCAATTTAGTTTCGATACTTGGAAAATTTTTCTCTATGCTTTCTAATTTTTTCATAACATCCTCAAGAGAGATTTCAGTTTTAACTTCATTAACAGGTGGTATTCCGACAAGACTCTCAATGATGCAACTAGCTTCTAAAGCGGGAGTACCTAGGAAATTACCTCCCGAAAGAGTATCAAGAACATACCTATTCCAACTAGATAAACCAACATAAAAGTTCCTAAGAAGGATAGTGGTGGAGTGTTTCTTAATGCACCTATGATGAGCATTACTAATTCTGTACCAAGCATCTTTAAAACTTTCTCCCCCTTGTTGCTTAAAAGAACGAACTTCAACTTCAGGATTACTCATTATAAAAGTAACTAGGCAAATAAAGTAAAGCCAAGTAACTAATTTTTTTGTATTTTTGATATAGAGAGCAAGACAGTAAATAAAGTAAAACTAGCAACTAATTTTTTTGTGTTTTGTTTAGGTGCAGCAAACAAAGTAGTAAATAAAATAAAGCAAGACAAAAACAAAGTAAAGAGATTGGGAAGTGGAGACTCCCCTTGCGGCGTGTCTTGATCTCCCGACACACGGCGCGAGAAAAAGAGCTTGATGGCGTGTAACTCACACGTTCGTTGGGAACCCCAAGAGGAAGGTATGATGCGCACAGCAGCAAGTTTTCCCTCAGAAAGAAACCAAGGTTTATCGAACCAGGAGGAGCCAAGAAGCACGTTGAAGGTTGATGGCGGCTAAATGTAATGCGGCGCAACACCAGGGATTCCGGCGCCAACGTGGAACCTGCACAACACAACCAAAGTACTTTGCCCCAACGAAACAGTGAGGTTGTCAGTCTCACCGGCTTGCTGTAACAAAGGATTAACCGTATTGTGTGGAAGATGATTGTTTGCGAAGAAAACAGTAAAACAAGTATTGCAGTAGATTCTATGCGATGTAAAGAATAGGACCGGGGTCCACAGTTCACTAGAGGTGTCTCTCCCATAAGATTAAAGCATGTTGGGTGAACAAATTACAGTCGGGCAATTGACAAATAGAAAAGGGCATAACAATGCATATACATGATATGATAAATATAGTGAGATTTAATTGGGCATTACGACAAAGTACATACACCGCCATCCAGCATGCATCTATGCCTAAAAAGTCCACCTTCAGGTTATCATCCGAACCCCTTCCAGTATTAAGTTGCAAGCAACAGACAATTGCATTAAGTATGGTGCGTAATGTAATCAACAACTACATCCTTAGACATAGCATCAATGTTTTATCCCTAGTGGCAACAGACACATCCACAACCTTAGAACTTTCTCAGTCACTTCGTCCCGCATTTAATGGAGGCATGAACCCACTATCGAGCATAAATACTCCCTCTTGGAGCTAAGAGCAAAAACTTGGCCGAGCCTCTACTAATAACGGAGAGCATGCAAGATCATAAACAACACATAGGTAATAGATTGATAATCACCATAACATAGTATTCTCTATCCATCGGATCCCGACAAACACAACATATAGTATTACAGATAGATGATCTTGATCATGTTAGGCAGCTCACAAGATCCAACAATGAAGCACATAAGGAGAAGACGACCATCTAGCTACTGCTATGGACCCATAGTCCAGGGGTGAACTACTCACTCATCACTCCGGAGGCGATCATGGCGATGAAGAGTCCTCCGGGAGATGATTCCCCTCTCCGGCAGGGTGCCGGAGGCGATCTCCTGAATCCCCCGAGATGGGATTCGCGGCGGCGGCGTCTCTGGAAGGTTTTCCGTATCGTGGCTCTCGGTACAAAGGGTTTCGCGAGGAAGACTTTAAGTAGGCGGAAGGGCAACGCGGGGGGCCACACGAGGGCCCCACACGCTAGGGCCGCGCGGCCAGGGCCTGGGCCGCGCCACCATAGTGTGGCGGCGCCTCGTGGCCCCACTTCCTTTCCCCTTCGGTCTTCTGCAAGCTTCGTGCAAAAATAGGACCCTGGGCGTTGATTTCGTCCAATTCCGAGAATATTTCCTTACTAGGATTTCTGAAACCAAAAACAGCGAGAAAACAACAAGCGGCTCTTCGGCATTTTGTTAATAGGTTAGTGCCGGAAAATGCGTAAATACGACATATAATGTGTATAAAACATGTAGATATCATCAATAATGTAGCATGGAACATAAGAAATTATCGATACGTCGGAGACGTATCAGCATCCCCAAGCTTAGTTACGCTCGTCCCGAGCAGGTAAAACGATAACAAGGATAATTTCTGGAGTGACATGCCATCATAATCTTGATCATACTATTGTAAACATATGTAATGAATGCAGCGATCAAAACAATGGTAATGACATGAGTAAACAAATGAATCATAAAGCAAAGACTTTTCATGAATAGTACTTCAAGACAAGCATCAATAAGTCTTGCATAAGAGTTAACTCATAAAGCAATAAATCAAAGTAAAGGTATTGAAGCAACACAAAGGAAGATTAAGTTTGAGCGGTTGCTTTCAACTTATAACATGTATATCTCATGGATAGTGTCAATATAAAGTAATATAACAAGTGCAATATGCAAGTATGTAGGAATCAATGCATAGTTCACACAAGTGTTTGCTTCTTAAGGTGGAGAGAGATAGGTAAACTGACTCAACAATAAAAGTAAAAGAAAGGTCCTTCAAAGAGGAAAGCATCGATTGCTATATTTGTGCTAGAGCTTTTATTTTGAAAACATGAAACAATTTTGTCAACGGTAGTAATAAAGCATATGAGTTATGTAAATTATGTCTTACAAGTTGCAAGCCTCATGCATAGTATACTAATAGTGCCCGCACCTTGTCCTAATCAGCTTGGACTACCGGATCATCGCAATACACATGTTTCAACCAAGTGTCACAAAGGGGTACCTCCATGCCACCTGTACAAAGGTCTAAGGAGAAAGCTCGCATTTTGGATTTCTCGCTTTTGATTATTCTCAACTTAGACATCCATACCGGGACAACATGGACAACAGATAATGGACTCCTCTTTAATGCATAAGCATGTGGCAACAATTAGTGTTCTCATATGGGATTGAGGATATATGTCCAAAACTGAAACTTCCACCATGATTCATGGCTTTAGTTAGCGGCCCAATGTTCTTCTCTAACAATATGCATGCTCCAACCATTAAGGTGGTAGATCTCTCTTACTTCAGACAAGACGGACATGCATAGCAACTCACATGATATTCAACAAAGAATAGTTGATGGCGTCCCCGAAGCATGGTTATCGCACAACAAGCAACTTAATAAGAGATAAAGTGCATAAGTACATATTCAATACCACAATAGTTTTTAAGGCTATTTTGTCCCATGAGCTATATATTGCAAAGGCGAATGATGAAATTTTAAAGGTAGCACTCAAGCAATTTACTTTGGAATGGCGGAGAAATACCATGTAGTAGGTAGGTATGGTGGATACAAATGGCATAGTGGTTGGCTCAAGGATTTTGGATGCATGAGAAGTATTCCCTCTCGATACAAGGTTTAGGCTAGCAAGGTTATTTGAAGCAAACTCAAGGATGAACCGGTGCAGCAAAACTCACATAAAAGACATATTGTAAACATTATAAGACTCTACACCGTCTTCCTTGTTGTTCAAAACTCAATACTAGAAATTATCTAGACCTTAGAGAGACCAAATATGCAAACCAAATTTTAGCAAGCTCTATGTATTTCTTCATTAATGGGTGCAAAGTATATGATGCAGGAGCTTAAACATGAGCACAACAATTGCCAAGTATCACATTATCCAAGACATTTTAGAATTACTACATGTAGCGTTTCCCGATTCCAACCATATAACAATTTAACGAAGAAGTTTCAACCTTCGCCTTGAACATTATGAGTAAAGCCTAAGGACATATTTGTCCATATGCAACAGCGGAGCGTGTCTCTCTCCCACACAGTGAATGCTAGGATCCATTTTATTCAAACAAAAACAAAAACAAAACAAACCGACGCTCCAAGTAAAGAACATAAGATGTGACTGAATAAAAATATAGTTCCAGGGGAGGAACCTGATGATGTTGTTGATGAAGAAGGGGATGCCTTGGGCATCCCCAAGCTTAGACGCTTGAGTCTTCTTAAAATATGCAGGGATGAACCACGGGGCATCCCCAAGCTTAGAGCTTTCACTCCTCTTGATCATAGTATATCATACTCCTCTCTTGACCCTTGAAAACTTCCTTCACACCAAACTTCAAGCAAACTCATTAGAGGGTTAGTGCACAATTAAAAATTCACATATTCAGAGGTGACACAATCATTCTTAACACTTCTGGACATTGCACAAAGCTACTGGACATTAATGGATCAAACGAATTCATCCAACATAGCAAATACGGCAATGCGAAATAAAAGGCAGAATCTGTCAAAAACAGAACAGTCCGTAAAGACGAACCTGAAAGGGGCACTAGACTTGCTCAAATGGAAAAACTCAAAACTAATGAAAGTTGCGTACATATCTGAGGATCACGCTCGTAATTTTGCAGATTTTTTTGAATTTTCTACAGAGACTTATGCCAGAATTCGTGACGGACAGCAATGCTGTTTCTGCGCAGCGATCCCAAATATAACATCAACTTTAGCATAGAAACTTTACTTGGCACAAAAACATGATAAGGAGAGGTTGCTACAGTAGTAAACAACTTCCAAGACTCAAATATAAAAAAAAAAGTACTGTAGTAAAAACATGGGTTGTCTCTCATAAGCGCTTTTCTTTAACGCCTTTCAGCTAGGCGCAGAAAATGTAATTCAAGTATTATCAAGAGATGAGGCATCAACATTATTTTTCTTGCAAACACAACTTATTGCAGAGGGTACTTTAGGCGCTCCATTATCTAAATTTTCTATGGTGGTGCTAGGGGTTTTAGCAATTTTAGGCCTATAATAATTCTTTTGTTTAGGCACTTTAGAGGCATACATGAATTTTTGCTCTTTACCCACATAAGCTTTCTCATTATACTTGAGAGAAGAAAAGGTGAACCCAAGGTTCCCATAGCTTTTTAAAGTTCATCAATCCTGTTGGTTTGATTATCATGGACAACACAAGTTCCTAGGACATTAATTCTTTCATTAACTCCTCCTAGGGATTTATCAAGTTCATCAGTTTTATCCAATAACATTTCCAATTTAGTTTCAATACTTGGAAAAATTTTCTCTATGGTTTCTAATTTTTTCATAACATCCTCAAGAGAGATTTCAATTTTAACTTCATTAACAGGTGGTATTCCGACAAGACTCTCAATGATGCAACTAGCTTCTAAAGCGGGAGTACCTAGGAAATTACCTCCCGAAAGAGTATCAAGAACATACCTATTCCAACTAGATAAACCAACATAAAAGTTCCTAAGAAGGATAGTGGTGGAGTGTTTCTTAATGCACCTATGATGAGCATTACTAATTCTGTACCAAGCATCTTTAAAACTTTCTCCCCCTTGTTGCTTAAAAGAACGAACTTCAACTTCAGGATTACTCATTATAAAAGTAACTAGGCAAATAAAGTAAAGACAAGTAACTAATTTTTTTGTGTTTTTGATATAGAGAGCAAGACAGTAAATAAAGTAAAACTAGCAACTAATTTTTGTGTGTTTTGTTTAGGTGCAGCAAACAAAGTAGTAAATAAAATAAAGCAAGACAAAAACAAAGTAAAGAGATTGGGAAGTGGAGACTCCCCTTGCAGCGTGTCTTGATCTCCCGGCAACGGCGCCGGAAAAAGAGCTTGATGGCGTGTAACTCACACGTTCGTTGGGAACCCCAAGAGGAAGGTATGATGCGCACAGCAGCAAGTTTTCCCTCGGAAAGAAACCAAGGTTTATCGAACCAAGAGGAGCCAAGAAGCACGTTGAAGGTTGATGGCGGCGAAATGTAATGCGGCGCAACACCAGGGATTCCGGCGCCAACGTGGAACCTGCACAACACAACCAAAGTACTTTGCCCCAACGAAACAGTGAGGTTGCAATCTCACCGGTTTGCTGTAACAAAGGATTAACCGTATTGTGTGGAAGATGATTGTTTGCGAAGAAAACAGTAAAATAAGTATTGCAGTAGATTGTATGCGATGTAAAGAATAGGACCGGGGTCCACAGTTCACTAGAGGTGTCTCTCCCATAAGATTAAAGCATGTTGGGTGAACAAATTACAGTCGGGCAATTGACAAATAGAAAAGGGCATAACAATGCATATACATGATATGATAAATATAGTGAGATTTAATTGGGCATTACGACAAAGTACATAGACCGCCATCCAGCATGCATCTATGCCTAAAAAGTCCACCTTCGGGTTATCATCCGAACCCCTTCCAGGTATTAAGTTGCAAGCAACGGACAATTGCATTAAGTATGGTGCGTAATGTAATCAACAACTACATCCTTAGACATAGCATCAATGTTTTATCCCTAGTGGCAACAGCACATCCACAACCTTAGAACTTTACTGTCATTGTCCCAGATTTAATGGAGGCATGAACCCACTATCGAGCATAAATACTCCCTCTTGGAGTTAAGAGCAAAAACTTGGCCGAGCCTCTACTAATAACGGAGAGCATGCAAGATCATAAACAACACATAGGTAATAGATTGATAATCACCATAACATAGTATTCTCTATCCATCGGATCCCGACAAACACAACATATAGTATTACGAGATAGATGATCTTGATCATGTTAGGCGGCTCACAAGATCCAACAATGAAGCACATAAGGAGAAGACGACCATCTAGCTACTGCTATGGACCCATAGTCCGAGGGTGAACTACTCACTCATCACTCCGGAGGCGATCATGGCGATGAAGAGTCCTCCGGGAGATGATTCCCCTCTCCGGCGAGGGTGCCGGAGGCGATCTCCTGAATCCCCCGAGATGGGATTCGCGGCGGTGGCGTCTCTGGAAGGTTTTCCGTATCGTGGCTCTCGGTACAGAGGGTTTCGCGACGAAGACTTTAAGTAGGCGGAAGGGCAACGCGGGGGGCCACACGAGGGCCCCACATGCTAGGGCCGCGCGGCCAGGGCCTGGGCCGCGCCGCCCTAGTGTGGCGGCGCCTCGTGGCCCCACTTCCTTTCCCCTTCGGTCTTCTGGAAGCTTCGTGCAAAAATAGGACCCTGGGCGTTGATTTCGTCCAATTCCGAGAATATTTCCTTACTAGGATTTACGAAACCAAAAACAGCAGAAAACAGCAACTGGCTCTTCGGCATCTTTTTAATAGGTTAGTGCCGGAAAATGCGTAAATACGACATATAATGTGTATAAAACATGTAGATATCATCAATAATGTAGCATGGAACATAAGAAATTATCGATACGTCGGAGACGTATCAATTTCCAACACCAATTATTTTACCATTAATAGTAGGAGGTGCAGCAACATGTGTAGAATCAACATTACTAGTGGTGGTAATAGTCCATACTTTAGCTACATTATTTTCTTTAGCAAGTTTTTCTTTTTCTTCTTTATCCCACCTAGCATGCAATTCAGCCAACATTCTAATATTATCATTAATTCGAACTTGGATGGCATTTGTTTTAGCAAACCTAGCATCTTTAACTTCCTCGGGCATAACTTTCAGTTTTAAAAGATCAACATCAAGAGCAAGACTATCAACCTTAGAAGCAAGAACATCAATTTTACCAAGCTTTTCTTCAACAGCTTTATTAAAAGCAGTTTGTGTACTAATAAATTCTTTAAGCATCACTTCAAGACCAGAGGGTACACTCTTATTATTGTTGTAAGAATTACCATAAGAATTACCATAACCATTACCATTATTAGAAGGATATGGCCTATAGTTGTTGTTACCATAATTATTCCTATAAGCATTGTCCTTGAAATTATTATTCTTAATGAAGTTCACATCAACATTTTCTTCTTGAGCAACCAATGAAGCTAAAGGAACATTATTAGGATCAATATGAGATCTACCATTTGCAAGCATAGACATAATAGCATCAATCTTATCACCCAAAGAAGAGGTTTCTTCAACATAATTTACCTTCTTACCTTGAGGAGTTCTTTCAGTGTGCCATTCAGAGTAATTGATCATCATATCATCAAGTAGTTTAGTCGCGGCGCCCAGAGTGATGGACATAAAAGTACCTCCAGCAGCTGAATCCAATAGGTTCCTCGAGGAAAAATTCAATCCTGCATAAAAGGTTTGGATGATCATCCAAGTAGTCAGTCCATGGGTTGGGCAATTCTTTACCAAAGATTTCATTCTCTCCCATGCTTGAGAAACATGTTCATTATCAAATTGTTTAAAGTTCATTATGCTACTTCTCAAAGATATAATCTTAGGAGGAGGATAATATTTACTAATAAAAGCATCTTTACATTTAGTCCATGAATCAATACTATTCTTAGGCAAAGATAGCAACCAATCTTTAGCTCTTCCTCTTAATGAGAAAGGAAACAATTTCAGTTTTATAATATCACCATCTATATCCTTATACTTTTGCATTTCACAAAGTTCAACAAAATTATTAAGATGGGCAGCAGCATCATCAGTACTAACACCATAAAATTGCTCTCTCATAACAAGATTCAGTAAAGCAGGTTTAATTTCATAGAATTCTGCAGTAGTAGCAGGTGGAGCAATAGGAGTACTTATAAAATCATTATTATTTGTGCTAGTAAAATCACACAACTTAGTATTTTCAGGAGTACCCATTATAGCAGTAATAAAGTAAACTAGGCAAATAAAGTAAAGACAAGTAACTAATTTTTTTGTGTTTTGATATATAGCTAGTAAATAAGACAGTGAATAAAGTAACTAATTTTTTGTGTTTTTAGTATGAAGCAAACAAGACAGTAAATAAAATAAAGTAAAGCAAGACAAAAACAAAGTAAAGAGATTGGAAGTGGAGACTCCCCTTGCAGCGTGTCTTGATCTCCCCGGCAACGGCGCCAGAAAAGAGATGCTTGTTGCGCGTAGATGTACACGTCCGTTGGGAACCCCAAGAGGAAGGTATGATGCGCACAGCAAGCAAGTTTCCTCGCATGAAACCAAGGTTATCGAACTAGTAGGAGCCAAGAAGCACGTGAAGGTTGTTGGTGGAGGAATGTAGTGCGGCGCAGTACTTTGCCCCAACGTAACAGTGAGGTTGTCAATCTCACTGGCTTGCTGAAAACAAAGGATTAAGCGTATCGAGTGGAAGATGGTGTTTGTTTGCAAAGAACAGTAAAAACAGTAGAATGTATTCAGATGTAAAAGAATGGACCGGGGTCCACAGTTCACTAGAGGTGTCTCTCCAATAAGATAACTAACATGCTGGGTGAACAAATTACAGACGGGCAATTGACAAATAAAGATTCAATACATATCAATGATGATTACTATGTGATTTAATCAGGGCATTACGACAAAGTACATAGACCGCTATCCAAGCATGCATCTATGCCTAAATAATCCACCTTCGAGGTTATCATCCCGACCCCTTCCAGATATTAAGTTGTAAACAACGGATAATTGCATTAAGTATGGTGCGTAATGTAATCAACACAAATATCCTTAGACAAAGCATCGATGTTTTATCCCTAGTAGCAACAAGCACATCCACAACCTTAGAACTTTCTCATCACTGTCCTGCATTCAATGGAGGCATGAACCCACTATCGAGCATAATTACTCCCTCTTGGAGTTACAAGTATCAACTTGGCCGGAGCCTCTACTAGCAACGGAGAGCATGCAAGAACATAAACAACACATATATGATAGATTGATAATCAACTTAACATAATATTCTATATTCATCGGATCCCGCCAAACACAACATGTAGCATTACAAATAGATGATCTTGATCATGTTAGGCAGCTCACAAGATCTAAACAATGATAGCACAAGCGGAGAAGACAACCATCTAGCTACTGCTATGGACCCATAGTCCAAGGATGAACTACTCACGCATCAATCCGGAGGCGGGCATGATGATTTAGAGCCCCTCCGGTGATGATTCCCCTCTCCGGCAGGGTGCCGGAGGCGATCTCCTGAATCCCCCGAGATGGGATTCGCGACGGCGGCGTCTCTGGAAGGTTTTCCGTATCGTGGCTCTCGGTACAGGGGGTTTCGCGACGAAGGCTATATGTAGGCGGAAGGGTAGGTCAGGGGCGTCACGAGGGGCCCACACACTAGGGCCGCGCGGGGCCAGGGCCTGGGCCGCGCCGCCCTGGTGTGTGGCCACCTCGTGGCCCCACTTCGTTTCCCTTTCGGTCTTCTGGAAGTTTCGTGTAAAAATAGGACCCTGGGCGTTGATTTCGTCCAATTCCGAGAATATTTCCTTACTAGGATTTCTGAAACCAAAAACAGCAGAAAACAACAACTGGCACTTCGGCATCTTGTTAATAGGTTAGTGCCAGAAAATGTATAATAATGATGTAAAATATGTATAAAACATTCAAGTATTGTCATAAAAGTAGCATTAAACATAAGAAATTATAGATACGTTTGAGACATATCACCTGCTCTCACTTTGTTCGAGTCTTAGATGTGGGAGGTGATGAATGCCTGTGTGATCATGCACTACATGATCATTAAGAGCGACGTGACGAACCTATACATGATCAACCATTTGATTATCAAGGGCCTCTTACTGAGGTAGAGCATGTACCCCAACAATTTGGTGCTTTTCTTCACATGCATTAGGAAATCCGAGATGCAGGTGTTCATGCTGAACTTTAGGCAGATCTGGCTGCGCATTTGTGGGCGAGGAGAGGAGCCGCCAACAATGCATGATTGAATTTGAATTATTGTATGACTAATTTAATTTCTATTTGTGATTGTATGAATAATTAAATTATTGTATGAATAATTTAATTTCTATTTGTGTGATGTATGAATAAACAAAATATTGTATGAGTAATTTATGTGATTGATATGTTCTTTCAAAATATTGTAAAAAGAAAAGAAATTTTTCTGGGGCCGTCGTATGGGAGGCGCCGGTGTGGGAATAACATCCCCAAATGGAGGATGCAGTGCCAACGCTACCCATACGGCTGTGCTGGCGCCCCTGTTGGCACCTATTTAGGGGGCACCGGTGGAGATGCTCTTAGAGTACCTCCATCAACCGGCGCTGCCAATAGTTCTATTGGAATCCTAGTGAGAGAAAATGCCCGCACCAGCGCTCCTCAAAAAGTGCCGGCATGTTCTGAAGCATCATAAGAGCGTCGGCCCGCCCGAAAGGATCCCTATACAAAGAGCTTCGATCGGAGGTGCCAACTCCAAATTTTAGACGCCAACACCAAATTTCCGTTCAAAAGATGCTAACTGATCCACATGAAGTGACAACCCCTTCAAAGATTTTCCTCTCTCCTACGTTTTCTGCCCCATCTACTTTCCTTTAACTGCATACATGTGCTATTGGACCTGTTCATGTCGACCCACTAGCGGCACAAATTTGGGTTGGAATTGCATCGGCGAGGACATAGTGCGTGTTCGCGTTCTGTCTACTCAGGCCCGCTTGGCGGCTGGTCAGCGGACTGCCTCCCTTCCAATCCTGCGATGCTTCAACGCCTTCCCCTCTTTTGATTCTACGTCGCTTTGATGCCTGCAATGATTCGACTCAGCGACCGCGCTTGATCTGGCTGGTCGGTGGTTGGCCTTCTATGCCACCATTAACAGCACCTACTCCATCCTTTTTATAGCCAAGCCACTACACACTCCAATGTTCACAAACCAATAGTTGTTGGAACCTTCTGCCCCGCCGGCGCCATGGACCGGGATTGAGTGGACTAGCACGAGGCCACTTAACTCGCCAAGTATGGCATCCTCCTACCGGCGGTGCCGAAGGTTGCATTCATATGGGATGCCACATTTGCTTGCATTGTCAACCTCGATTTCAATGACGAAGCATAGGAACTACTGCATGCACGGGCGCTCGCTGATGAAGCCTTCGATGACAAGGCTTCAAATATTCTATTAGTTATTTACATTTTCCATAAATCAAATGTAATCTTCTACGCGGTGATCTTCTTCTACTAGTGTGAACTCCACTTGCATCTTCTTCTTCTCCTTGCTCAAGTTGTTACAAAAGCACCATATTTCCTCAGAAATGCTTGGGGCCACTTGGACTACCCCGACCCAAACAGATAAACTTGGCCGGACGGCCATATTGGTATTCGGCGGCCTGATCCAAATGGACCAAATGGAAAAATTTGATGTTTGCTTTGCATCAGGCTGCCGGAGTTGGCCTTAGACCATCTACAATAGTATGGCCTAAATTGGAGATAAAATATTTCCAATTTTATCTATTTGGGTCATCTAGCAGATCAACATGGATACGAGGCCAACAGTTTGTGCCCACCACGTTTTCCAATGCGCGGTGATCCATATTTTCCTCTTTTTTTATTCTTTGTCCTTGCCTAGTATACTAGTTCACCACCACACTTCATAGTAGTACTTGTTCACCCCCAGGGGGAAGGGGAAGTCTAAGGTTAAGCCGGTTGGCACAACGCTGGGCGAGATCTGTCGCGTGGCCACGCGATCTCCTCAACATGTGCGAGCCCCTCGACGCGGCTCCACTCTAGGGACTTCCTCCCATTGGAGCATGGCCAACACCCGACCTACAAGTCCATGGCCCTCGCGCGCCTACACCACGACTCGCGGCGCTTGATCTCCATCTTTGCCCACGCAAACCTTGTCACCGATGACATCACCACCACCTCCCTTCTGCCGGCCAACACAGATCGATCTTATTCGCGTATGCGACTGCCTCCGACGTGGTGCATGACTGCTGTGAGTACTTCCCTGGCATTGGCATCTGCCTGACCTGCTCACCGACATAGGTTGAGGCAGTCGTTCACGGCTACCTCACCACGGCGTCAAGAAGGACGGTGCGACCTCCTGCCCCGCTCGACAACGAACGGCAGGAGGATGGTCGGGATCACCGGCGACCGAAGAGGGGAGGCAACAGGTGACCGATGACCGAAGGAGGGGAGGGAAGAGAGGAAGTAATCGGTGTCCGAAGGGGGGAAGGGTGGGGTGACGCCCGACGACCTCGATCGCGTAGTAATCGATTGGAAGAGAGAGAGAGAGAGAGAGAGAGAGAGAGAGAGAGAGAGAGATGAGATGGATTATCCACCGAAGGACACGAGCTTTATGTTTGGGCGTGTTCGGGGAGACCCAATCTCGACCCCGATTTGCTCCACCTTTGGGTCACCGACGGGAGTGGCAACGTTGGGGGCGACTTCTATCCGCGAATACCCAAACAGACTAATGGGTGGCCGCATTGAGATGGCCTTAGCACAGGAAGGAGGGAAACAAATTACATTATTGATGATGATTTTTGTCGCATCATGCTTACAAATTACTTAGGAATTACTTATGTCTTGGCCGGGTCAATCGTTTTTGTACCACCAGTTTGTGGACTCAAATTTGCCTAGTTACGTAGTACTCCAACTGTGTCCGAAAAAAGTCTAAAATATACCAAAAAAAGTCATGATTATTATTTTTGGCGTGGTCGCTCTGACTACATGTCAAGTGCGAATGACTTTATCCAATGCACGGACCTCCCGAACATGGGACCGTTATATTTTGTTGCATAATAATAAGCTTGAAACGGGCCGAAACTCGGTGCACGAATCGTAGAGCACAAAAGCGAGGGAATTCGACGGGAGGGACCTCCCGTGGACGTTAAGATAATCGTTGCTTTGCATGACAATTGACAAGTCGACATCTTTTTCGTAACCGAAAAATGCAAGTAGGTACACTTGGACGCAGCGCTTTTCGTTTCTGGCAAGGGCGTGGACGTAACATGGATGCGCATATGGACCAACTAAGTAAGATGTAGCGGAACGGGCACGAGTTAGCTAGGCTGTATAGTCCACTACTCCAACTAGCAACGTACAGGCTCGTGCAGAGGACATGGCAGGACGGCAGGGCAGCCTCCATCTCAACACGTAGCACTACCGGTTCTCGCAATGCAAGTACGTACGTACTACTCCACTTCACATGCGTGCATGGCAGGTGTGGCCACGTGTTACTTTGGCGTGGGTAGTGTAACATGCAGCGGTACGTATCACTTGCCATAAATGGCTTGCTTCTCTTTGGCTACGCCCGTCCGCGACAGACATATCTACATATCTTGTCCACAGCACTTAGGGTATCTCCAGCGGCGCGACGCAAACGGACGCTGAGCGACCGTTTGTGTCCGCCGTGACCGAAAATGCGTCGTGCACCATCTCCAGCAGCGCGACGCAAAGTGATCGGACCGTCCGCAAAGACGCAAACCTGACCCAAATATGCGCCAGGTTTGCGTCTCTGCGGACGCGCAAAGTGTCCGCTCGGTCCTCGCACAGGCCCGCCTGGCAGTGGCACAACTGCTTCGTCTTCCGCGGCATTATTTCCGGGCGGCGCGCTGCAGTCTTTGCAGGGCCGCGTTAATGGCATGCCTCGGCTTTCGCGAGCGTGCGCAGCTAGTACACATTGCACTGGCAGGCCATTGAAGGCGAGATGGTGTCGGAACCTTTTAAATGGACGCTGACGGCGGCCATTTCCATGACCAAACCATTGCCAAATCCCATAGTATCCACCCCACCGACGCCATGGGAAAGAAATGCTGGCCGTTCCGCAAGACGAAGAACGACCAGTAGGCTAGCGGCTCGTGTTCCGGCAAGAAGACACGGGTCGGCCGGTACGTCCGTGTTGACCTCGCGCAGCAGCTATGGGAGGAAAACCGGCCGGTGCCATGGCCGGACGCGAACTTGCCGGGAGGGGGCTGGTACCTGAACTCGCGGCGCGTGCCGGTCCCCCCGTGCCGCGCGAGGGCCGAGAGCGGCGGGACGAGGTGCGCCGCCGCCGAGCGATCTTGCCGCCGAATCCGCGGGAGGATCGAGCGTACGCGGCTGAACTCCTACAACTGGATTTCATTCGGGACGTGGGAGTTCGACGCGCGCCGCCGCGCTGGCTACCTCGGCGACGTGGACTTCTTCGACCGAGAGATCGCCGCAGAAGAAGAAGAGAACGACCAGGAGGACGCGGACGAGGACGAGGACGAGGACGTCGACATGGTCGACAACGACCACGATGACGGCGGGCCGGCGTGGGATCCGGAGACCCAGCCGCCGGACCTTTTCGAGGATGAGGCCATTGCCATGGCACTGGCCAACATCGCGCAGGACGAGCTCAACGAGCTCGCTTTGTGGGAGGGGCTCACAATCCAGCTGCGCGAGTCAGCGCTCGCGCATGGGAGGCCGGCGACTCCTCCGGCAACGCCGACGCGTTCCAACGACCGCGCTCCGCCTGCTGCTCCGGCGTGGGATCCCTGGCCACAGCCTCCTGCCCATGCGGCGGTACCTCCTCCACCGCCGGCGTACGAGCTTCCATGGCTGACGCCGGAGTTCATTGCCCTCGTCAGCGACGACGACCAGTAGGCAGCAGCAACTTTTAGCACGCCTTTATGAATGTAAATTATGGTTGCATGAATGAAAAAAAATTATGCGTCGCGCCGCTGGAGCCACCCCCCGACGCAAACGGACGCCCGGACGATTTCGACCATTTGGGCCGACGCAAACGGACACGACGCATCCGTTTCGATGTCTGAAATGCGTCGCGCCGCTGGAGATGCCCTTAGGGCATCTCCAACCGAGCGACCCAAACGGATGCGCTGGGTCGTCCGTTTTGGACCGTTTGAATGGCCGAGCGGACACCCGGACAGCGGCCCACGTCCGCGTGTCCGGTTGAGTCGCATGCTGCGCCCAACGCGCGGACGTAGCGCAAAGTAAATAAAGTAAAAGAAAATAAATATGAAAAAGGAAAATAACAAAAAAGTAAATTAAACTAGGGTTTCATTAAACTTAGCCCTATTTTGGGCAATTTTTACACAAAAGAAAGCCCTATATGGGCTTTAAACTAAGAAAAACAAACCCTAGCCAGGGTTTGTGAGCACGGTGGCCGCCGGCAGTAGTACTCGTCGTCGTCGCCGTCTATGAGGACGACACCCCCCGGCGGCGACGCGCTGTTCCGGCTGGACACGCCGGGGACTCCGGCCAGGGCGACCACTGCGCCCTTTCCTAGGCGGAGTGCGGGTCCGGTGGGCTCGCCGGCCTACGCAGCTGTGCCCTCCGCGCGGCTCCTTCCGGAGCTGCTCCTCCGCTGCGGCCTGCAGCTCCGCCTCGTGCCGGAGCGCGGCCCGGCGCTCGTCCTCCTCCCGGAGCGCCGCCTGGCGCGTGGCCTCCTCTTCCGGCGAGC